>NC_090834.1:12360227-12663257 GCF_028021215.1 Eschrichtius robustus
AGGAAAGGGCAAGCTACACCTACCAACCTGTGATGCCAGATATCAGGTTGAATCTGCACAAGTTCAGCCAATCATTCATGTAGTCCAGATCCCAAGCTGTTCAGTGTCATGCAAACCAGCCATCTGCATTTACCAACTGCAGACTTTGACCACCAGATGGGCTGTCCTGGTGGACAAGGCTGGAGCACACGTGAGGTAAGCTGGCTGGAGCACAGCCCTACGACACGGGTCCTGGGTCCAGCCCATGTGCGATCCGGTGAGTGTGATTCTGCTTATAGCCACAAAATTCACCTTTAGTTTAGGCCTGCCCCCTAGATATGAGACAGGCATGTGATTGGGCCAGTTCAGTGTAAATGCATCACAGATGCTAGAAAACGACTGCATACGCGTAACTGATGCTGAGCATTGTTACCTGAGGACAGAGGGATATTAAGAGAGAGAGAGAGACAGATGGATCCATAATCTTTTTCATCCTCCAAAATGCCCCGCAAAGCAATGTAGAATTTTGGTTCCAACATATACTGAACACTTTGTCTCAGAGAAAAACCGAATGGAAGAGAAAACTCTAGAAGCAGTAGAATTTCTCCCTATGGGTTTCAGTTTTCTCATCTACAAGATCATCTCTGGGGTCCCTGGCATCTCACAACTCCCTGGGCAGCAACGGTCCTAATGTGCAGATTTGCAGGATATGGAGCAAGGCTGGGAGGAGGCCCAGGCTCAGTCTCGCAAAAATGTCTTAAACTCCCGACAGAGAAGGCAGTAAAGCCGCGGACCTACAGGAAGCTTAAGGGACCAGATCAGCTAAAACGGGCCCCACCTGTGTGGCAAGCCCAGCTATAAGCACTTTGAGGACACTAATCCATTGCATTCTTTTTTTTTTTTAAATTTTTATTGGCGTATAGTTGCTTTACAATGTTGTGTTAGTTTCTCTTGTACAGCAAAGTAAATCAGCTATATGTATACATATATCCCCTCTTTTTTGGATTTCCTTCCCCTTTACGTCACCACAGAGCACTGAGTAGAGTTCCCTGTGCTATATACTAGGTTCTCATTCGTTATCTATTTTATACATAGTAATGTATATATGTCAATCCCAATCTCCCAATTCATCCCACCCCCCATTTCCTCCCTTGGTGTCCATACGTTTGCTCTCTATGTCTGTGTCTCTATTTCTCCTTTGCAAATAGGTTCATCTGTATCATTTTTCTAGATTCCACAGCCAGGACACGGAAGCAACCTAAATGTCCATCAACAGAGGAATGGATAAAGAAGATGTGGTACGTATATACAATGGAATGTTACTCAGCCATAAAAAGGAGAGAAATTGTGCCATTTGCAGACGTGGATGGACCTAGAGACTGTCATACAGAGTGAAGTAAGTCAGAAAGAGAAAAACAAATATCGTATATTAACGCATATATGTGGAATCCAACCCATTGCATTCCTGCAGAAACTCTATGAGGTGGGCGCTATTACTACGTCCACACAGGTGAGGAACCCAAGTCTGGCTCTGCATCACTCTGCCGTCCTGCTAGGATACCTCTGCTCCTGGGCAAGGTGGGTGGCTACACAGTCGGGTCTCTAGCCTCAGTAGACAAACAAGGGTGAGGTTGTGGGACCGGCAGGTGTAGATCCAAGGCTCCAAAGCTCCTTTCAAATTGCCAGGCTGCTCTGAAGAGGGCATCCAGCCTGCTCTAAAGCTTCTCTGCTTCAACTTTTTGGCTCTGATCTTTGAATGAACAAAAGGGTCTCCTGTTCCTCTATGTCAGCAAGTCTGAGCCGGCTCCCCACTGGCTGTGTCTCCAACGCCCTGGCCTGTGCAGCGTCTGGGCCCTCCTGTCTCACCCAGATGAGAAAGGGCCAGCCGTGGCCGACCTTTGGAGGGAAGAATGGGGAGAATTCGTTCTCTCGGCTTTGCCAAAGCAGAGGGTGATGGAGATCAGCAGTCTTGGCTGATGGTGCTTTGATCTGACTGGCGTCCACTCAACAGTTGGCTGTTGTTGCCCACAAGCCTGGTGCCCCCCTGCCCTTCAGGCCCTGCTCACCCTGCATGCGAAACACAAAGCTGGCCACTGGCAGCCTGGTCTCCTCAGCATCCGGCGCTGGCCGTAGCAGAGTGGGGGTTGAGGCTGGGGGGAGGGTGACGGATTTCAGCAGAAGAACAGGCCATGCAGCTCATCTTCAGAACAGGGTGCCCGTGCCACGGGGCTGGGGAGGGTTGCCTTCCTGCCTGGCACTAAGATGGCTCAAGGGCTTTCCTGACCCATCCCTCAGCCCTGCCCCCTTTACACCACTCCAGATCCCCCTGAAGCCGTTGTTTTTACTCCATCTCCATCCCACTTTCCATTCTCACCTTTACCCACCCCACTGGGCTGGGTTTCGTCCTCACAACTCCAAGACAGCTTCCACTAAAGTCCCCAGTCACCTACATCTCATTGAAGCCCATGGATAATCTTCTATCTTCGCTGTATTTAGTCTCTCAGAAGCATTGACCAGTGAACTCGTTTACTCCACCTTCAAATACTTTCTTCTCTAAGCTCCCGTCATATCTCACACACCTGTTTATTCATAGCTGTCGTTTTGTCTTCCTGCCTCAATGGCTCCTTCTCAAATGTCAGGTACCCCCAAGATTCAGTCCCGAGCCACCTTCCCATCTATACTCTCTCTCAAGTGACTTCCATCCTTCCCATGGCTTTAAATTCCACTTATATATTCATGACTTTAAAAGAAATTTTACCTGTTTATTGTAAAATAAACCATAGATGCAGAAAACCACACAAAACAAATAAAAAGCTTAGTGGGTGAACAACCTCATAATAACTACACAGGTTAAAATATACAACTTTGCCAGCCACCCAGAAGGCCTGCTGGTCCCCATCCTAACCACAGCCCCATCCTCCCCTCCCCTTCCTGACTTTTATAGGAATCACTTGTTGTGTGTTTTTTTTCCCCCTTTTGTGGTTTTATCACCCAAGTGCATTCCTAGACACTGTAGTTTAAGTCCTGCCCATTTTTGGAAACGTTATCTTTTAATTCTCTTTTAATTTACAAATTTCTCTTTCATCTCTTTCTTTTCCTTAAAATGCATCTGTTCCTTTGCCCTGTGGGGTTCCCCACTGTCTGGATTCTGTTGCCTGCACACTCCTGGTGCAGTTCAGCATGCTCCTCTATCTCTTCACTCTTAAAAATCAGCCACTGGATCCAGCGGCTCGGTCAAGCTCAGGTTCAGACCCTCAGCTGAGACTGTAAGTGATGCTATGTTCTTTCATCAGAAGGCACATAATGTCTGCCTTTTACTCTTTTTTCAGTATTAGCAACTATTGGTGCTCTAACTAGTGTCTAACATCTAAATCTTAGATCCATTCATTCATTTAAGTTTTCATATATCAACCTGAATAATTTTATACCAAGATGCTGCCCCCCTCATCTATTATTTGGTTACCCAGGAGCACAGTTCATATAGGAATGACAGGATAAATGCTAATTTCCTTTCATTTACATGGTTTTCAAGATAATTAGTTAGCCCCCTGTCATCCTCAGATGATGACCAATTAGCTAATTTTTTACATGTCATTTTGAACTCATGGATACAAAATTATTAAACCCATGTTTAAACATGGGTTTCAATCCATTGCAATTATTACCCTTATTAAAGCTCAAATTGTCATCTGTGACCAGTGGGAGTCTCTTCAAGTTGGCTCCTAAGTCCTTCTGACACGACTGGCCCAGGCGGTCATTTTGTACATTTCCTGCCTACACCTGGGATCAGCCACGTCTCCAAGAAGCCCTGGTTTCTTTCAGTGGGAAATGGTATAGCATGACCATAATCTGGTTGCACCTCTTGGTCATAGTTTCTAGGCCTTTTTCAGTGGACAGAGCTAAGGGGCAAAAAAAAAAAAAAAAAAAAAAATCTATCTATAGATAGATATATAGATAACAAATATTACATATATATAAAATAAAATACATAACATATAGATAGATGGATATAAAATATATATACAAAATTTATAAAATAAAAATTCAAGTTCAAGTCTACAGGGTTTTTACTCTGCCTCTTCTATAACTACATCTGTATTTCCATTCTTTTGCACTGAGAATCCTGGTTCTCAAGGACACAAAAAAGACAGAAATAGGGTGACCCATAATTACTTATTTGCTTTATCCCACATCATACATACAACAGTCTCAGAAAAACCATACTTATTAGTAGCAATACTAACACCACTCCCAGCCATCATGATTATGTATTAAAAAGGTTTAAAATATCTTTGCATATGCCATCTCTGTTCCCCAATTCTTAACACTATACCTACATTGTCAGATGATATTGCCATTGCATCATGCAGTGTAGCCCTGGGAACCCTCACTTAGTTTTGTTGCTATAAGTAACCGTATGTTTAATGCTCAACACTGGTCTTACACCCATGTCTCTCTGGCCATTGGGTTTTCTGAACTCATCTTCTAGTAGATTCCTGAGGAGGGACTCATAGGGACAATATTCTCTGAGTTCTTACATGCTATTTTAATGATAGTTTGTGTTCTTTATACTTGAAGGTCAATTTGGCTGAATGTACAATCTTTGGCTCATGTTCACATTTCCTGTTTTGAGTACTTTTAATATGTTACTCCATTTTCTTCTGTCATAACATGTGGCTGTAGAAAAGCCTGATGACAGTATCATTTTCTTTCTCATATAAATCACTTACTCTTTTGCTTAGATGCCCAAAGGATATTTTTCTTTTTCTTTAAAGCCCGGTAGTTTTACTAGAACAAGCCTCCATCCTTCTGGGTCAATATTCTCGGGTACAAAGAGTGCTCTTTCAATATGCAGCTTTAAATTTTCTTTTAATTTCAGGAGGTTTTTTTGAATTATATTTTTTATGATTTGTTACCTTGCTTTAGTTTTCTTTTTGCCTTTCAAGGTTGCCTATTATCCATATGTTGAACCTTCTTTGCCTTTCTTAAATATTTGTCACTTTCTCTCAAACCATGTTTATCTCTTTCTTAATTTCTTTTTGGTTTTAAATTTTTCCTTCCTTTATGCCTTTTATTTCTCATAAGGTATTATTTATAGTGTTTATTTTCTCTTGTGTTCCTTCTAGTTCACACCTCACTTATAAATTTTTTTTTCTTTTATTTCTAATTCTTTTTTGAATTCTATCACTACATTTCTGTTTTTCTAAATCTGATTTATATTATGTTTCATGTCTTGTACCATTTTTAAAAATTTTAGCTCATTGTGAAATAGTGTGTTATAGGGTTTTTTTTTCTGGTTGTTGTTGCTTTTTTGGGGGTGTTCATTTACTTATTTATTTATTTACTTTTTGGTGTGATTTCACTGTCTGCAGGGATGTTATTCTCATTTTGTCTTCCTCACAGTAACTTTTATGGGGTTTGGACACAATCATTTCATTTTTAAGTGAAATGAGTTTTCCTGAACTTTTGGAAAAAGACTTTGTTCAGGTGTCTTTCCTAACTCCACAGAGCTCCCTCTTCCATTGTTTTGTAGAGTGTTAAAAAATACAGTAGCTTGCTTTCTGAGATTTCTTGGTTCTGTTCTCCTCCCCAAATCTTTTCTGGACTTTCTCTGTTTTTCTTTTCCTTTTCTGTTTATTATCCCTACCTTCTGCCATTTTGATTCCACTCCCCACTATTCAGTGGGGACCCTGGCAGAAAGAAGCCCTGGCAGATCAGTTTTGAGAAAATGCAGGAACTATGCTGGTCTAGCCCCTTCAGTCCATCTGGTGGGCTCCCTGCACGCACCTGCTATTGCAGTGAGCAGAACCACAGCATCCCCCCAATTTCAGCTGCTACTCTCAAAGTGAAACCGTGCACCTCAGACTGGGACTTGAACTCATGCAGCCAGGGCTCAAACCCAGCCAAAACCCTGATTGGGACTTGAACCCATGCAGCTGGGACTTGAACCTGGCCAAAACCCACAGTCTTCCAACTGAGATCACACACCTGGTTTCAGGACTTAATGAAGCTCAGGTTCTTGATGTCTCATTGCAGAAAGAATTCAGTGAGAGACAAAGTGATGGGTAAGAAGTGGATTTATTTAGAGAGAAACACACTCCACAGAGTGTGGGCCATCTCAGAAGGTGAGAAAGGCACCAGCGTATGGGGGTTGTCAGTTTTTATAGGGGTGGGTAATTTCGTAGGCTAATGAGTGGGAGGAGTATTCCAGCTATTTCGGGAAGGGGTGAGGATCTCCAGGAATTGGGCCACTGCCCACTTTTTGATCGTTATGGTCAGCCTTGGAACAGTCATGGCACCTGTGGCTGTGTCGTTTAGCTTGCTGGTGTGTTATAGTGAATGTATACTGAGGCTCAAGGTCTAGTGGAAGTCGACTTGTCTGCCATCATGGACCCATTTGGTTCTAATCAGTTTATGTCATGTCCTTGGGCTATATCATTCTTTCAAAGGTTGTGCCCTGCCCCCTTCCCTCCTGTTTCAAAAGTGTCCCACCATATTTTCTATTGAATATCTGTGTGTTGCTACTTTGAATTCTTCTATTCTCAGGTCCACCTCCCCTCTGTTTTCTCTCTGCTTTTCACGTATGGACACTAACACAAGTCTTGTATTTTTTTAATGATTTCTCCCCATCTTATTGTAATTTAGAGGATAACTTGTCACCTAGTTTTATTGTAAATGTTGCCTATGTGGTTTTGCTATCTCATTGTTCTGTCTGTTGTTTCATGTGGGGATTTGAGGCGATCCAAAACTATCTAAAAACTACGCTGCCACTATCTTTCCAAAATCTCTCCTGCTGATAACTTTCAATGTTATCTCCAGAGTGCATCTCTCACCTGACCTTATACACCCAAGTATTAATTGATATTTGATATCTCCACCTGGATGTCTTTTTTTTTTTTTTTTTTTTTTGGCTGCACCACGCAGCTTATGGGATCTTAGTTCCCCAACCAGGGATCGAACCCACAGCAGTGAAAGCATGGAGTCCTAACCATTGGACAGCTGGGGAATTCCCTCCAAATGGATGTCTAATAGGTGTCTCACACTTAAGTTGGCTAAAAGAAGTCAACTTTCCCCCTCAGTTCTACCATCTCTCTTAATCTTCCCCATCTCAATAAATGGCACTTCTTCCCTCCCAATTGCTCAGGCCAAAAACCTAAGAGTCAGTCTCTTTCCCTCACACTCCAAAATTAACCATATCCGTAGGCTCTGGCCGTTCTTCCTCCAAAACACAGTTCTAATTCAATTACTACCTACCATCTCCATGCTTTTCCCCGATCTAAGCCTCTACCACCTCTCTTCTGGACTTCTGCACTAGTCTCCTGGTCTCTCTGCCTCCACTTTCCCTTCAGGGCAACCAGAGTGGTCTTTCTAAAGCATAAGTCAGATCACATCATTCCCATGTTTAACACAACCCCAAGGCTTCCCACTGCAAACAATGAAATTCCACACATAACCATGACCTATAAGACCTGCATCATTTGGAGAACTCTGGCTTCTTTGACGCCCTCTCCCTCCACTTCCCCCATGTTCTCTATGTTCCAGACACCTGGTCTTCTTTTTGCTCCCAAAGCATCCCATATGCTTCCCATCTCAGGGCCTTTACCCCCGCTATTCCCTGTGGTTGGAATGCTTTCCTGCTAGATCTTTGCAACGCTGCCTCTTCTCATTTTCAGGTCCAAACTCAGACAGGCCTTATTTAATTCCCCAGGTAAAGCGCTTATCTATTTTACCTTCTTCTTAGCACTTTCCAGTGCCAGCAATTATCTTTTTCATTCATTTGTATATATAAATATACTCTGTAAATACACCCTCCCACCCCTACCACTATCAGAATTCTCCTTGCGGATAGTGATACCACCTGGCACATAATAGGTGCTCAATAAATATTTATCAGCTAATTATTTTTCCAAATGCCTCTGAATATAGCCAAGGGAACCGAGCCCTGCTACAGCAAGCAATGGAACATGAATATTTTCCTAAAATTGCCAGCTGCCAATGTAAACCGTTCTCTCAGGACATAGCCTTGTCTATACTGATGGATAAAGTGTCCTGACCACACGACTCTTGTGAAGAGGAGTAGTCCTCAACTCTATTACAATCAACACTCCCTTTCGTGAGCCAGTATTTTATAATATGCCTTTTCTATTCCAAAATAAAAATTCATATATAACTACATACCTAACGTTTTTTTTTAAATCCACCTCATTCCCCTACTTATAATACAAAGGAGTAATAAAAAGAAAGTAATTTATAATAAAATAATAAGTATTTCATTATGCAAATGCTTGAGTATGATTAAACTAGAAGACGGAAGGAAGGAGTCAGATGTTTGCAGCTTTATGTAGCATCTCCATGAATACAGCAACTATAAATTCAAACTAATACAAAAAGTGTTGTGCTGGCAACTCAAATACCACAGCTAAGTTGGCAAGAGTGATGAAGGGTGACGTGATTTTCCAAAATGTTGACCAACTTTTGGTAAAATTCAGAACAAAACAAGGTATGGTCTTCCCAATTTTCTTAGTGAATTTTCATGGAAAATTCAACGCATACTAAATCTTTACAAAAATATACTGTGTTTACAAATACATAAGATGTATTTACAAAATGCCCCCTTGGCTTATATTATTGCAAAATAGCAGCCTTGTTCATGGTCTTCCAAAACTGGAAACAACCCAAAAGTCCTTCAACTGGTGAAGGAATAGACACACTGTAGCCCATCCATACAGTGGAATACTGCTTAATAATACAAAGGAATAAACTTCTGATATTGGCAACAACCTGGATGACTCTCAGATGCACCATGCTAAGTGGAAAAAGCCAGACTGAAATGGCTACATACTGTTATGTCTTAGAATACTACAGAAATTTATTTCTTATAGTTCTGAAAGCTGAGAAGTCCAAGATCAAGGAACCGGTAGATTCAGTGCCTGGTGAGGGCCTGCTTCCCAGTTCATAGACAGCCATCTTCTCACTGTGTCCTCACATGGTGGAAGGGGCAAGAGAGCTCTCTGGGGCCTCTTTTTATAAGGGCACTAATCCCATTCATGAGGGCTCCACCCTCATGACCTAATTACCTCCCAGAGGTCCCACCTCCAGATACCATCACCTTGAAGATTAGATTTCAACAAAGAATTTTGGAGGGAACACATTCAGTCTATAGCACTGTATCATTCCACTTATATGATCTTCCGAAAAAGGCAAAAGTAGGGCCAGAAAACAGATCAGTGTTTGCCAGGAGCTGGGGAGGGGAGAGGGGCTGACAACAAAATGACACAAGAGAATTTTCAGGGGGTGATGCAACTGTTCTTATATCTTGGTTGAGGTGGTGGTTACATGCTTGTACGTGTTTGTCAAAACTCACAGAACTGTACACTATAAAAAATGCATTTTACTGTATATTATTATACCTCAAATTTTTTAAGTCTTTAAAAAAATAGGTACCTCCCCACTGAGAACCACTGGTATAGAGCTTCACAGAGTATAAAGCACTTTCAGATGTCCTGTGCACTGTGAAGCAGGCTGGGCAAGGCTTACTGACCCAGTTCTGGGAACAAGTAGCGTGGTATGTGGGAAGCTTTATATGGGACTTTCTGTGGGAAAACCAACACTTAGGTTGAAGGTCTAGTTCCAGAGCCTGAAATTTACCAGTTGGGTACATTATGGTACCCAAGTAACTGCTCTGTTCTGAACCTCAGTTTCCTAGCTGTTGGTCCTAACCCTCTTTGAGTCAGCGATTTGCCTGGGGCCAGGGAGCAGGGGAATAGCTCGTTAGTGGCAGGCTTCCGGGTCCTGGCCATTACTCCTTATCCTCACTGTGCCGATAACTGGAATACTTCTCAGAGGGAGACCCACCCATCAGCTGTCCCCTCCTGCTCAGGGTCAGTGCAAAAGACAGGGGCTGGGAAAGAGGCCCAGCAGAGCGGGAGGCGGGAATCACTGAGAACGGGCACTGGAGGGAAGTGCCCACAGCAGGTGGGTCAGGAATTCAGAAGGTGGAGAGTCTGGGCAAGACAACTCTGTGACAAATAGGAAATCAAGGCCATCTGGCTGCAAACTGTCGTGACCTTGACAAGATCCTCTTTCTAATGACCAGCAGCACAGGGGTTCCCAAGGCCTAATTTTTCCCTTCTTATTCTGCTGCCCCATTTACAGTACACCTAAGACTCAGTCATTCCTGAAGGTTCCCTGTCTAATCACCTACAAGGGGTAAAGGAAGATACTTTGCCCCACAGACTTCCAGAGGGTCTTCCCAGGCTGGGAGCTGAGCCCCAGCCTCCCGAGGAAACCCCTGTGGTACCTTTAAGAAGAGTTAATACTAACTGAAGCCTGTTACACATTGGAGCCTAAGCCACCCAAACAGAGCAGGGAAGGGCCAGTTAATCAGAAGTCGAGACACAAACCCCAAACTCAATATTTCACATCTCCCTCTCCGGCTCATGCAGCCTTTGGAACTTGAACCCTTCAAAATCTTTTGTTTATGATTCTGCTGTTGAAGCACCATTTACTGATGAGAAATGGCTGCTGTCTGAATAAAGCCCTGTTGGTTACCGCTTCCTTTAAACTTCGTTAAGGAAAACATAATTACCGAGCAAATCTCATTTGGATTCACTCAGTGCTCCAAAGGCTTCGGCACAGACTGTTCTTTGCCCCTTCTTTATAGAAAGAACAGTACACGGGCTTGCAAGAGATTCTTTGAAACCTAGAGACAATTCGTGCGCATGCAAATGAAGGAAGCAATGTTTTGGGGAAGCCTGCTCAGCTGCCCAGAGAGGCAAATGCCGGTTCCTTTCAGAGCAGCTGCAGCTGGGAGCCTGACTCCCCGCTGGAATCAAGATGTCTCTTTGGAAAAGCCTCAAAATCTTTCCGATCCTCAGTTAATCCTCCTGCAAAATGCCGTTCCCTCCGTCATGGTGGAAGCAGTAGGACCTAATGGAGAATTTTGAAAAGAAAAATGCCACATGGAGCTACACGAACTTCTCAACTTTAATTAAAATGATCACTGCTGAACGAGCATTCTATAGCCTCTGCTGTGACTTGCTCGGCATCCACTAAAGAGGCAGCACAGCACAGTGATGGGGACCACCAGCCCAGGAGCCAGCCTCCAAGCCCAGTACTAGCTGTGCGATCTAGCTCAAGTTCCTTAACTTCTCTGAACTTTACTTTCCTCATCCGTAAACTAGTAGTACTTAACTCCTAAAGACGCTGTGAGAGTTGAGCTAAAATGTGTACATTACTAAGAAGAGTACCTAACATACAGGTACTGTCCAACAAAGGTTATGTATGATCCCTTAACTGCCTATATTAACCATGTCTTTGATTTTTCTGTATGCTGATGCTTTCACATCTGGAGGCTTGCTGACCCGGGACGGACCACTCCTCTCAGGGTTACCCAATTCCTAGAAATATTAAACTAGCCCATAAGGGCACTTTTCAAATACAAACCGCCCATTCCACACCCCAGCCTCCTCCTTTGTTGGGTACTCACAGGGCACTTACACTCCAGGCTACTAGCTATCTGCCCTAATCACTCCCAGGACTAGGTACCAGGCAACTTGGGAGAGGCCCTGTGCCCCAGAACCCACTGAGATTATTCAAACTAGCCAATCCTAAGCCTATGCATGCTGCCTCACCTGGTCCTCCATGAAAAAACCACAACAAAGACTCTTGCTCACATTGCCCCAAGCTCCCACTGCCTCCTGACAAAGCCTGATGCTTTCCATGTGGCCCCCCTTGGCAAAGTGTGCCCCTTCCTCCTGGGAATGATGGCCTTTTCAATGGCAGTCATCTCCTGATCTGTTGGCCTTAGCAGACCTCAAATTTTCCATTAATACACTATATTTGAACACGCTGCCTTTGCCACAGCTTTAATCCTCCCCCAATTGCCCTCTCCCAGGTCATTAACGATGTCTCATTGCCAACCAGGGGACCTCATCCATGTCTATTTCTTTTCTTGGACTCACTATAGCATTTGCTTTATTTACTAGCTCATAGCTTAGAGGTTGCTTGTTTCATGTTTTTTTCCAAAAAGGCTTCCTGAACTACTTCCCCGATCCCCCAACCAGTGCCGCTCCTTTGTGCTCCCACAGCTATGGTAATTGCCCATTTTTGTAGCTATAAACCCTCCATTAGAAAATCAACTCAGGAATGCTTGAGCCATGGCTTCCCTCCAGCGAGCAGCACAAAGCCTGGTACTGCTCATTAACTATTGGTCAAAAGAATGAGCAAGTAATGACAAGGAAAACATGATGACCCAAAACCTATGGGATGCAGCAAAAGCAGTTCTAAGAGGGAAGTTTATAGCAATACAATCCTACCTCAAGAAACAAGAAACATCTCAAATAAACAACCTAACCTTACACCTAAAGCAATTAGGAAAGAAGAACAAAAAAAAAAAACCCCCAATGTTAGCAGAAGGAAAGAAATCATAAAGATCAGATCAGAAATAAATGAAAAAGAAATGAAGGAAACAATAGCAAAGATCAATAAAACTAAAAGCTGGTTCTTTGAGAAGATAAACAAAATTGATAAACCATTAGCCAGACTCATCAAGAAAAAAAGGGAAAAGACTCAAATCAACAGAATTAGAAATAAAAAAGCAGAAGCAACAACTGACACTGCAGAAATACAAAGGATCATGAGAGATTACTACAAGCAACTATATGCCAATAAAATGGACAACCTGGAAGAAATGGACAAATTCTTAGAAAAGCACAACCTTCTGAGACTGAACCAGGAAGAAATAGAAAATATAAACAGACCAATCACAAGCACTGAAATTGAGACTGTGATTAAAAATCTTCCAACAAACAAAAGCCCAGGACCAGATGGCTTCACAGGCAAATTCTATCAAACATTTGGAGAAGAGCTAACACCTATCCTTCTCAAACTCTTCCAAAATATAGCAGAGGGAGGAACACTCCCAAACTCATTCTACGAGGCCACCATCACCCTGATACCAAAACCAGACAAAGATGTCACAAAGAAAGAAAACTACAGGCCAATATCACTGATGAACATAGATGCAAAAATCCTCAACAAAATACTAGCAAACAGAATCCAACAGCACATTAAAAGGATCATACACCATGATCAAGTGGGGTTTATCCCAGGAATGCAAGGATTCTTCAATATACGCAAGTCAATCAATGTGATATACCATGTTAACAAACTGAAGGAGAAAAACCATATGATCATCTCAATAGATGCAGAAAAAGCTTTCAACAAAATTCAACACCCATTTATGATAAAAACCCTCCAGAAAGTAGGCACAGAGGGAACTTACCTCAACATAATAAAGACCATATATGACAAACCCACAGCCAACATTGTTCTCAATGGTGAAACACTGAAACCATTTCCACTAAGATCAGGAACAAGACAAGGTTGTCCACTCTCACCGCTATTATTCAACATAGTTTTGGAAGTTTTAGCCACAGCAATCAGAGAAGAAAAAGAAATAAAAGGAATCCAAATCGGAAAAGAAGAAGTAAAACTGTCACTGTTTGCAGATGACATGATACTATACATAGAGAATCCTAAAGATGCTACCAGAAAACTACTAGAGCTAATCAATGAATTTGGTAAAGTAGCAGGGTACAAAATTAATGCACAGAAATCTCTTGCATTCCTATACACTAATGATGAAAAATCTGAAAGAGAAATTAAGGAAACACTCCCATTTACCACTGCAACAAAATGAATAAAATACATAGGAATAAACCTACCTAAGGAGACAAAAGACCTGTATGCAGAAAACTATAAGACACTGATGAAAGAAATTAAAGACGATAAAAACAGATGGAGAGATATACCATGTTCTTAGATCGGAAGAATCAACATTGTGAAAATGATTATACTACCCAAAGCAATCTACAGATTCAATGCAATCCCTATCAAACTACCAATGGCATTTTCCACATAACTAGAACAAAAAATTTCACAATTTGTATGGAAACACAAAAGACCTCGAATAGCCAAAGCAATCTTGAGAAAGAAAAACGGAGCTGGAGGAATCAGGCTCCCTGACTTCAGACTATACTACAAAGCTACAGTAATCAAGACAGTATGGTACTGGCACAAAAACAGAAATATAGATCAATGGAATAGGATAGAAAGCCCAGAGATAAACCCAGGCACATATGGTCAACTTATCTTTGATAAAGGATGCAAGAATATACAATGGAGAAAAGACAGCATCTTCAATAAGTGGTGCTGGAAAAACTGGACAGCTACATGTAAAAGAATGAAATTAGAATACTCCCTAACACCATACACAAAAATAAACTCAAAATGGATTAAAGACCTAAATGTAAGGGCAGAAACTATAAAATTCTTAGAGGAAAACATAGGCAGAACACTCTATGACATAAATCACAGCAAGATCCTTTGTGACCCACCTCCTAGAGAAATGGAAATAAAAACAAAAATAAATAAATGGGACCTAATGAAACTTCAAAGCTTTTCCACAGCAAAGGAAACCATAAACAAGACAAAAAGACAACACTTAGAATGGGAGAAAATATTTGCAAATGAAGCAACTGACAAAGGATTCATCTCCAAAATTTACAAGCAGCTCATGCGGCTCAATATCAAAAAAACAAACAACCCAATCCAAAAATGGGCAGAAGACCTAAATAGACATTTCTCCAAAGAAGATATACAGGTTGCCAACAAACACATGAAAGGATGCTCAACATCACTAATCATTAGAGAAATGCAAATCAAACTACAATGAGGTATCACCTCACACCAGTCAGAATGGCCATCATCAAAATATCTACAAACAATAAATGCTGGAGAGGGTGTGAAGAAAAGGGAACCCTCTTGCACTGTTGGTGGGAATGTAAAATTGATATAGCCACTACGGAGAACAGTATGGAGGTTCCTTAGAAAACTAAAAATAGAACTATCATACGACCCAGCAAGCCCACTACTGGGCATATACCCTGAGAAAACCATAATTCAAAAACAGTCATGTACCACAATGTTCACTGCAGCTCTATTTACAATAGCCAGGACATGGAAGCAACCTAAGCGTCCATCAACAGATGAATGGATAAAGAAGATGTGGCACATACATACAATGGAATATTACTCAGCCATAAAAAGAAACAAAATTGAGTTATTTGTAGTGAGGTGGATGGACCTAGAGTCTGTCATACAGAGTGAAGTAATTCAGAAAGAGAAAAACAAATGCCGTATGCTAACACAAATATATGCAATCTAAAAAAAAAGAAAAAAAGTGGTTCTGAAGAACCTAGGGGCAGGACAGGAATAAAGCCACCGATGTAGAGAATGGAATTGAGGACATGGGGAGGGGGAAGGGTAAGCTGGGGCGAAGTGAGAGACTGACATGGACTTATATATACTACCAAATGTAAAATAGATAGCTAGTGGGAAGCAGCCACATAGCACAGGGAGATCAGCTTGGTGCTTTGTGACCACCTAGAGGGGTGGGACAGGGAGGGAGGGAGGGAGACGCAAGAGGGAGGAGATATGGGGATATATGTATATGCATAGCTGATTCACTTTGTTATAAAGCAGAAATAACACGCCATTATAATGCAATTATACTCCAATAAAAATATTAAAGAAAAAAGAAATAACATCCTTTAAAAATTAATGTTTATGTATACTGTGGGCTTATGCTTATGACAAAGCAGGAATCTATTTAAACCACAAGAATAAAAGAGGCATCTTTCTCAGAAAAAAAAAAAAAAAAGAATGAGAGAATAACTGCATGAACAAGTAAACTCATCCAGCGTTTACAACCAGGAAATGTCCTTAACTATGCGCCCCTCTCTCTCTGTTCCCCCATTCTTCCCTCTTCCTTTCCATCATCACCCAACTCCTGCATCCTTTCTATCACACGCTGAAACAGAGCAACAGCCTCTTAATTCATCTTCCCAATTCCAATATCTCCCCCTCCAACCCAGACTGCATGCCACCACATCAAACTTCTTAAAACGTGAAACGTAAATCTTCCGTCGACCTCCCTCTCTGCCCCTCCCCAGCCTGAACCCTCATAGACTTAACATAACGCCCCAATTGCTTCTCCTCGTGTCAGCAGCTCCTCCCTCTCTGCAATCCCCTCGGCCTCTTCTCCATCTGCCCATGGCTGTGCATCACCATCGCCCACCTGAAAGCTTATTTCCTTCCCAGTCTCGAGCTGTCCTGACCAAAGCAGGACACACGTCAACACCCTCAGCTCCCAACTCCCACACTGTCCAGGCCTGGGATCTGGGGGCCCAGCACCATCCCAAACAGCTTCTTACCCCCCATAGGCGTAGGACTGCCGGGGATGCAGCTTTGAGACCTGGAATGTGGTGGGAAAATCTATATTCATTTGCTCTCGGCCACAGACACATCAGAGGATGTCTGGAGAAAACAGTCTACAATAAACCAGAGTCAAACACAAAATGCAGCGTTGATCGATTTCATGACCAATCCTGCCTCGGCAGACCTTCATGTGCTGTGACTGTGTCCGGCAGAAGTAGTTTTAACGGCCAGGCCAATAGAAGCCCTCGCCTCTCAATTTCATCCTCTCCTTTCCTCCCCCTCTCTCTTCCTTTTACACACACACACACACACACACACACACACACTCGACGTGCTCTGCATTCTAGGTACAAGGTAGTGCAGTGCTCCACAATCCAGGTGTACTTTTGCTTTATGCAAAAGTTGTTTCCTGAAACAATCTGAATTTTTATAAGTCAAATCCCAGTTTCCCCAAATCTTACTTTTCTGATATCCCTTCCCCTTTTCTCTAATTGATCTTTAGGAAACAAAGGTTCCCAATAACTCCTAATATTTATTCCTGTAGTTTTCAGCCTCTCTTCTCAGCTTCTCTGTCAAATGATAGCATCTAACACAGACAAAAATGCTCTGTTAGCAGAAGAACCCTAGAAAATATCATTATGCAAAAGAAGGATCCTTCTGTGATAAGTCTAGCCATTGTCCCTTAATTTTCTGTTTTGTAAATTCCAATTTTGAATATTAGGTGGGAGAGAAGCTTATCTAGCTCATTTCAGATAAATCTGAATCTGAAATGAAATACATTTTTAGTATGAAATGGAGTGTCTTCTATAACTCGGGACTCCTGAAGCCTAAAGGAAAAGAAGAGCTTCCCCAGGCCTCTGGAAGACTGACTGCACATACTGTATCTCAAGTTCATCTTCACAACTAAAAGGTAGGTATTATCATCAGTCTGACTTTACCAAGAGAGACAGCACTCAAGATGCAAGGCATCAGGCAGCTGGCCCAAGATCACACAGGCAATGAGGGGC
The DNA here is from genome assembly GCF_028021215.1 of Eschrichtius robustus. Lineage (NCBI taxonomy): Eukaryota > Metazoa > Chordata > Mammalia > Artiodactyla > Eschrichtiidae > Eschrichtius > Eschrichtius robustus. The sequence continues at coordinate 12,377,495 of NC_090834.1, forward strand.
AGAGCTAGGGTTTGAATCTAGATCTGACTCTAAAACCTTCACCTTCTTCTAGGTTGTCTTTGGGAGGAGGGCCATCTGGTCGACCTCCTCCCCCACCTCTAGTTAAGCCGGACAGATTATCGGAAATACTGCTTTATGTGTGTGCACAGAACTTGCTCTAGTCTTCCTATATTGTAGAAACTTACTGTTTTACTTCTGTAAGCACCACATTCTTCTATAAAGGATTGGAGGAGGCCACCTGCTTTCTTAGCAAATCAACCCCATGACTAACAACTCGTATCAAAACTGGGGCTCAGCCAGTCGTGAAACTGTTCAGATCAGAGTCAGTGTGGAACCCAAACCAGGCAGGATGATGGGGAAGGAGTTGGGGAAAAGGTCCAAGCAGCTTGGGAAGCAGGCAGAAAACAGGGCGAGGAGGGTCCTGCAGCTGCCTGAGTTAGGGAATCAGGAACAGAGGCAAAGTCACAGCAGGACCAAGGTGGACGCTGCCAGCACCTGGGCTGGGAGAGACGCAACCGCAGCTGGGCTGATCCTCCCCAGGCAGCAGCCCGGGATACCCATCTGCCCAGCAAGGTGAGGATGAAAGCTCCCCGCTTAGCTGCAGCTTCAGCATAAAGACAGTGCTCAGTATGTAAGCCTCTCCCTCCTTTCTTCCATCTCGGGGACAAGACTAATCCCCTGCTGGGGCAAGGCTGTACTTACAGCTGGAGCTTAAGTGTCCCCTGGCTTTTCAGAACGCTGGAGAGGAGCAGGAGCAAGGGGCCCAGCAAATCACTCGATTCAACGGCATCACACGCTTTCTTAGCCCAAGCCTAAATCCGGCTCGCTGCTGCCTACGTCTATTTCTCCTCAGTCTGTCCTCAGGGAAAACGGAAACTGGCAAGCATCCTCTCCTGAATATGGATGCTTTAGCATCTTAGAGACTTGGTCACATCACTCCTCAGTCTGCTGGGAGTCGGAGGTTTTTCTGCTGTTTCTGGAACGGCTGGGTAAAGACTGGGAGAGGAGAAGGTGGCTGGGAGGTCCCCGACTGACTTACAGATGCGGCAGTGCAGAGCATGTGCACATCTGGTGTGTGCTGGCTTCCTTGGGAACTCCAGTGACAGTCACAGGACTGCCCAGTCTTTATTCTTGGTGAGGAGATGGAGGAAGGAAGGAGTCAGAAAAGAGGGGAGATGGCAGGAGAAAGACGCCAGGCTTCTCAGCACCCAAAGCAGCAAGCGGGTGACATCTGACCTTCCTTTCCAGGAATCAGGTGTGTGTCTAGACAGACACTGAAGTGGGGGGCAAAAAAACCGAACGGACTTAATCCTATTTGGAATTTCCTCAAACCCTCTTGCAAAGGCAACCGCCTTGGTTCAGAGGGCAGAGCTGGGGCTGGGGAGGCCACCTTGGTGATTTTCTGCCCCAAATCTATGTGGAGCGCCAGGCTGCTGGGTCCCCAGGAAGGATGGAGCCTGAGCGTTCCTGCCCACAGACCCATCTGGAACGTTGCACCTGGGCTGGGCCTCCCGGGTTAGACCCACACACACCCAGAGGGTGCTCCCCACTGATGCACTCTCTCTTTCACTACCTCACTTGGCCTCCCTGCATCATCTTGGTGAGACAGGATGCAGCATTCTTAGTTCTCTTCTTATAAGCAAGAACACGGGGACCAAAGAGGCCTGCCGATACAGCCATGGTCACAAATCAAACTCTGGAACCCCGTTTTGTGGCTTTTGGGGTTCAGATTTCCTGGTCCTGTGTGGTCCTTCTAAACAGGCTAGGAGGTGAGGAGGGTGGTGGCAAGAGAGAGGAGTGGGCCCGTCTCTCGCCACCATCTCCGCATTGCCAGATCCTTGGCACGCCTGCTGTCCCTGTGAGCAGGCTCAGCAGACGGAAGGAAGGAAGAAACCCAACGGGCAGCCTGGTCCCCGCCCCGGTAACAGTGCAAACATTTCCAGCGGGGGCCTTTCTGGAAGCATCTGTTCCTGCAGCGTTGCCCACCACCCGGGTGTTTGCAGTCGCTTCCTATTTCTCATCCTTCAGTTACATTTGAATTAGTCCAGCCAGGCGACCCTAGCCCCTGGCTCGCATTAAGGCAACCAGGTATGCAACAGACGCATGGCATTCGGCCTCCATTTAAAGGTCATTCGGTCATCAGGGGGAAATCTCCTGGCTGGACCCGAAACTGCCCCTCCGAGCACTGGAGAGATGCTTCCTCGGCCTTTTCTCTCCTCTTGGGGATGAAGAGTTCCCCACAGCAAATATTTAGAGGGTTTGGATCCTAAGCCCTGCCCATGTCCTCTCTAACCCTCCAAGCTAAAAGCTCAGCCCAGGGCTGCACAAATAGGGTTTTGTCCAGGACCCTGAGCCGCTACATGGAGCTCAGGGGACTACCACACCCTAGAATCACCCCCCACCTTGTGAATCCGTCATTAACTCTGGTCAGAGTGGCGGCTGCTTGGGAAGGCTTTCTCTCCCGGCAGCCTCTGGGAGAGAAGAATTCCTTTTCCTCCTCTCAGTGCTGGAAGGGTTCCTGCACAGGGCAGGAGAGTGGCTGGGGCGGAGGTGCCGAGGGCTTTGCTTCCTCGCATCTACTCATCACACTACGTTTCTGTTTCCCCAGCCAGGCCGCCAACCCTTTGAAGGCAGGGACTGCATCTTGTCTTTGCATCTCTTGGTTCAAGTTCTGAGCCTGCAAATAGCAGGCACTTGATTCGTGTTGGGTAAATTAATGAGTTCTATAATTGTACAAATCCACGTTTGGGCTTCTACAAATCAGGCTCTGGTTCCTTTACTTCAGATCTACATTGCCATCTCAGAAACCATTGCCAGCTCCCCACTGCCTACAGAATAGTCCGGACTCCTCACCCTCCTTGCATTTAGGACCACCACCACTGGGCTCCAATCTGCCCTGGAGCCTCATTCCCCCCCATGGTGACATCCCATGTGCCCAGTTCTTGAGCAACCCTGAAGCCCTTTCCCTGTTCAGGATGATCCCACCTCTGTGCCTTTGCTTGGGTTATTTCCCTCACCTAGAATCCACACGAAGAACGGACTCAGGAAGAATATGTTTAATTCATTTGAATTAAATGAAAGTGGGAACCCAGAGGAGGCTGCGTCCTATTTTCTGCTTCAGTCTCCCCAGCTCTATCTCAAGGTGGGACTATCTGCCCGAGTCCATCGGCCCCACCAAAGGGAGCCAGTGAGGTGCCCATGGAGCCTGGTGAGAGATGATGCTGTAAAAGCGTGATGCTTCCTTTTGGTGGTTTGGGGACACCGGGACTTGAGGACCCCTGAGCCCTTGGCAAATGTCATTCTCCATACCTGACTGGGAAGTCACTGGTGGGGAAAACGAACGTCTAGAAAAGGAAACAGGAAGGGAGAGAAGGGGAGAGAGGGAGAGCAGGATCAGACGATTAGGGAAAGGAAGGGGTGGAGACCTGTCCTCCCTCCAGGGAGGCCCATGAGAGCAGGGGCTCTTCATCTGAGTTCACCGATCAGCCTCCAGGGGTGCGTAAGCTTCCAGTCTCTTTGTTTGTTTATTTGAAAGACGACTCACAGCTTTCATTGGATTCCATTGTGACTCCTAAAAGGGCTTCTGTTTTTGGAGTGTTTGCTTGCCGTCAGAGGTTGGTGCTCAGGATGCTGTCCTAGGTGCCCCCTCCCTCTTGGTGGCAGAATCCATAACCATGGCTTCCATTATGATTTGATAACTTGACTCCCTTCACCCAGCCAGGACTAGTGGCTCAAGTGCTAGCAGAGACGTAGTGAATTCCTATTCCCAGACTACACCTCTCTTCGGAGCTCCAGAGCCACACATCGAGTTACCTACAGGATACACAGCTCCACTGGGAAGCCCAGAGGCACTATCAGCAGGACCCAAACCGAACACCTTCAGTTCGTTCTCCTCACTGCAGCTGGAGGGATCTCTTGAAAACAGAAACTGCTGGGCTTCCCTGGTGGTGCAGTGGTTGAGAATCTGCCTGCTAATGCAGGGGACACGGGTTCGAGCCCTGGTCTGGGAAGATCCCACATGCCGTGGAGCAACTAGGCCCGTGAGCCACAACTACTGAGCCTGCGCGTCTGGAGCCTGTGCTCCACAACAAGACAGGCCGCGATAGTGGGAGGCCCGCGCACCGCGATGAAGAGTGGCCCCCGCTTGCCGCAACTAGAGGAAGCCCTCGCACAGAAACGAAGACCCAACACAGCCAAAAATGAATATATAAATAAAAATAAAGGCAGCTCTTTGTGGTCAGTGTGGCTACATTTAAAAAAAAACAAAAAAACAGAAACCACTCATGTTTCTCCCTGCTTAGAACTCTCCAGTAGCTTCCCCCTGTACTAGGCTGAAGTCCAGCCCTCCTCAACAGGACTGCTAAGACCCTTTATGATCTGGCCCCCGCCTACCTCTCCAGGCTCATCTCTTCCCACTTCCCTCTCTCTCTCTGCATTTCATAAAAGCATCATGTTCTCTCTTGCTCCCAGCCTTCGAACATACCTCTTCTTCTCAGTACACCACCCTTCCACATGCTCTTTACCAGGGCTAACTCCCACCTTTTATTGAAACTTCAGGTCTCAGTTTAAGTCATGATTTCCACTAGGAAAGTTTCCCTAACACCCAGATCAGGTCACAGGTCCTTGCTAAGTGACCCACACAACCGCACACTTCCCCTATGAGGACATATTTGACACTTTTAAATAAGGGCTTAGTCCTCTGTATCCACCACTAGATTCCGAGTTCCAAGAGGCCAGAAACTGCACCTGCCTGTTCACCACTGTATCATAGCACCCGGAGCAGTGCCTGGCACACAAAAGATCCTCCATAAATAACTGCTGATAGACAAAAATAAATGGGAGGATGAATGAACGGAAGGAGGGAGGAGGAGGGGAGAGATGGAAGGGAGGGAAGGATTGGTCTTTTCTAAGAGTCCCTTGCTTTTACTCTAGGGTGACTTCCTGACATTATTAAACATGGAAAAGCCCGGATAGCGGATCCCACACTTTGCATCCTGCGTGGTGCCCAGCACGGTGTCTTGCATACACCGAGTCCTGTCGTAACAACAGAAACTGTTGGTAGTCCTGCTAGGCTCCCCTTTACGACACACTGCCACGCATATCATCTCACAAATAGTGCTAGAGCAGGCATGAGTGCTGAGCAGACACGAAGTCCTGGGAGTGACGCCGGAGGAGCAGTGTGTGAGTGGCAGGAACATCAGAGCCCAGGACTCGGATTCCCGCCCAGTTCTCATCCTGACTATTGGCGGGACCTCGAATCAGCCTCGACTCCACTCTCGACTCAATTTCCCCCTCTGTAAAATGGAGAATTGAGCCCTCCTTTCCCTATCTGCCAAGGCTGCTGTGAAGAAACAAGGCCAGAAAGGCACTGCTACTGCAGGGAACTGTGAGTGTTCATGCCCTACATCTCTTAGGGCGACCTTGGCAGCTGACACTCATCCAGTCCCTGGCCACCACCCCTCCACCCTGCAGAGTTCCCAGTTCCAGCCCCACTTGCCTTTCTTCCTCCCTTAGACATCCTCAGCAGCCAGAGAGGATGAAAGAGACACATCTATCACCTCCTGCAGCGACGGTTATAAATCCCGTTGCAATTAAACCCAGCCTGGGAAAGGGCTCGAAACACAGAACACGCTGCTATTTCACTTTTGCCAATTACAACATGACAATGATTGAATAGCCCAGTGGCAGTGATGCAAGGGGACCCACTTGGCCTTCCTCCTGCTCCCATATGGAGTTAGCAGCCAGGGTCTGGGGGTTGCAGGTGTCAGGGAAGACAACACACGGAGCACGCTGATCAAATCTGCAGGGGCCATAAAACTGGGAGGGCGAGCTCTTAGCATGTCAAGTGATAGAATCCAAACTCAAAATGACTGGCAGAATAGAAGACTGAGGGAAACAAATAAAATGAAATCTTGGATGGAAAATACAAAGCCTTACATTTGGATTCCACAAATCAGTAGCAGACCTAGAAACAGGGGGACACCTGGCTTGGCACATTTATTAAAAGAAAAAGATACGGCTTTGCTTGTTCATTTGTTTTTGCACCCCAAGCTTGACATGAGCCAACTGTGATAAACTGCCACTTGTAAAAATAAAAAAGTGCAATCCTCGGTTGTGTTAATGATAGCAGAGTGTCTGGGACAAAGGAGAAGAATTTCTCCCTCTGATCCCTGCTCTAAGCCAGACTGATGCCAAGCAACGGGACCATTTTGGTCACCACTTTCACAGGGACAATGACAAACCAGGAAAGGAGAGGGTCCGGGCTAGTGACACAAAGAGAAATCAAATCATATGAGAAGTGGCTGAAAGGGCAGGAGGTATTCATCCCAGGGGAGACATCTAAAAGGGACATGATTGCTGATTTCAAGTGTGTAAAGGGCCATGAAGAAGAATTAGGGATGCACTTCCCTAGGCCCATGAGAGTCCAACCAGGGCCAGCAGAAAGAAGTGACAAGGCTTAGATTTGGACTCGGCATCAGGAAAAGCTAGCCACCAACCAGGGCTGCCGCCTCAGAGGCAGAGCACAACCTGTCCCTGGCAGGATCTAGGAAGAGGCTGAATTTAGGAGAAAACAAAAACAGCAGAGTCTGTGGCCTCGGCTGACACTGCCTCCGCAAAACACAGAAATGACTGAATTGGAGGAAATTTTCCTGACTGAGCAGAAAATGGTCACAGACTGATTTGGCTGAGCTGCTTCAGGAGACCAGCAGGCCTGCTTCCTTGTCCTCTCTTACATCCTGCCTCTCTGGGCTCATTTTCTGCTACTTTTGCCCCTCTGTGCCCAACCCCCAGCCCAGCACAGTGCATGGCTGGACACCAGGACTCAGCTTCTCCATCATGTTTGCTGAGAAGCCTTCCATCAGCCCCAGGAGCAGGCTGGGTGCCCTTACACCCTGGCTCCCTTAGCACCCCATGCTCGTGGCATCAGAGAACTTTCCCCCTTTGCAGTTATTGCTTGTTTACCTGTCAAATTTCCCCGCTGCGTGTAGGCTGGGTAAAGGCAGAGAGCGTGTCCAGGTTGCTCGTTACTGTACCCAGAGCGCCTGGCACAGAGCATGGCACACTGCGGGCACGAAATTAACATCTCTGAGTACATGAATGTATGAATGAACTGGATTCTAAATGGAGCTCCCAGACTAAAGGATGGGGAGATTCCGCTGCTAGGTCCTCCAGGCTTCCCATCCTCACAGAACCCACCTTCTATCTCCTCTGGGCTGCATGGCAGCTTTAAGGCTTTTCTGCCCTGGCCTCAGGTGCGGGGGAGGAAGCCCCTTCCCCCTTTAACCCCAATAGGCCTCCCGCAGCTTCTGGGTGCCTGAGCTACATCTTCTCATTCTGAAAATGGACATTTTGGGAAGTTCTGTCCTGAAAAACAGTAAGGATCGATCTGTTGGATATGGTTTTCCCAGATGGTTAGAGATTGCAGAAGGTGGTCTCTGAGACCCCTTTCTGCCCTGGGAATCTCTGCTCTAGGATTCTGGAAGGGTCTGTCCTCATGCACTTGGGTTATCCTGACAGAGGCCCCTTGAATAGAAATATGCCCCCTTCCAGCGTTTCGAGATGGATCCACGGCAGCCCCAGGCCCAGAGGTAGGAGTCACCCAGGATGAGCTTTCTCCCTGACACGGTGGGCTGTGTGAGAGGCAGGGGAGGGGCCCCAGGACGTCTCTGACTTGGGATAGCAGAGGAAGCGTGGATTATTCACACCAACTCGGTCAGCCCGTTGAGAAAGTTAAGACCCAGGGAATTCAATGCCTTGGCCCTGCTCTGGAAATGCTCATTCTACTGTCAGGAGTTAACACGGTTGCCCTTAAAATGAACATTTTCTAACTCACTTCTGTTTACCCTCTGCCTCTACGGCCTCTCTTGCTGCCGTTAGTATTTAATGTCTCTTGAGGAAGGCACGCTTCCCTGACGTGACAGCCCTGGTGCAGTATTCACCAGAGAGACTGACTGGGTTCTCACGGCCCCCTGCAGCTCAGCGGGGCCCACCCTGGGCCAGCATCGGGGAGCAGGGCCCTGCCGTGGCTGGCTCGTCCTCCCCACCTCCTGCAGGCATCCTGGCTATGGCTGGGAGGCTGGAGGCTCAGGTTCTGTGCTGTCCTCCAGGTAATGGCCGTCCTGGAATCTGCTGAAGGCTCCTGGTTTATTCACCGGCTTCCTTACTCACTGGCCTCTGGCAAAGAGGTTTCCAGGCACGCAGATTTTAAAATAATACAAATCATTAACATTTAAAATGGTAAAGTGGCAACGGTTCATTCTGCTCTGTGGGGGGCAAAGCAGCTCAGAGAGAGGACCCAGGAGTGGGCTGTGCAGGGCTCCGTCTTTACACATCAGACCCCCTGGGGACAGTCTGGAAGTGGGCTCACTTCTTTGGAGAAAGGCCACCTGCTCCTGGCTCCCCTTTGACCTCTGTACAGGGAAACCGCCCATATATTCCAGTCTGGGAAGAAAGACTATTGTGAGTCACCGTGCTCAGGAGAAAGGGGCCCAAACAGCTGGAATTGGGGACCAGTTTGTCCATACAGAGGCCCAGACTCAAAACCAATATTTGCTGGGTCAGTGAGGAGCCAGAGGGAGACAATGCTATCTATCAGAAGGAGGTAGGGTGGGGGGCAGAAGGCCCAGTTACATGTTGACTTTTGTCATTAATAAGCCCATGGTCTTAGCCAGGCCTCTTAAACTCCCCTCAGCTCAGTTCAACTCAGTTTTCGCATCTGACAAATAACAGAATTATTTCATTTTAGATCTGGAAGAGGCCCCAGAAAATATCGAGTCCAATCTCCTCTCTGTACAGATAACGTCTGTCCTCCCTACCTCTCAGCGTTGCTATAAGGATTAATTAGAATAGAGGGCACCTTCTGTATCTGTGAATTTGGGATTTAAGACTTGACATGGGGTCAGTCCTTTCATTTTGTTACTGCCTTGCCTCTTGCTGACCACTATTCAGCTGGGACCTGTAGGCAACTTAGAAACCAAGGCACAGAGTTCTCATTACTCATCATAATGCTCTGCATGTGTGTGGTTCCTGCTCAGTTTTCAAAGCACCACACGGGCTTTATCTGTTTGATCCCGATGAGGTGGGCAGGGAGGTATCAACATGGCAGATGGGAAAATGCAGACAGAAAGGCACACTCCCCGTCTCATGGGTCATAAGTGGTCAAGGGAGACTTGAATCCTGGTCATCTCACTCTCTGCCCAGGACTCTCTCTTCTACACCCTTCTGCGTTTTTTGTTACAGAAAACAGACTCTCTTTGGTATCATCAGAAAACCTTAAAGAGCCTCGGAAAAGAAGGGGCTTTGGGAAATGCGGGAACAGCTGCCCAAAGCATTCTGTGTATGGAACAAATACTTCTAGATTTGTCTCTTTGCAGGGATAGTCAAAGGTGCCATATACAAGTATGGTTATTATTAAAATCCCACATTGCCAAACCAGATGGCATCAATTCCCCAGAACTATCAAACTGACCTTTTATTTCCTATAAGCTAGTCAGCATTTGTAGAGAATCCCTTAGGAAGTAATTCTGAAACCCTGCCAGAAGGTGAGGAGAGGGGTCAGGGAAGTGAGTCCTCATTTTCAGATGATAACACTTAGTCCAAGAGTGTTTGGAAACAATTATCCCCTCCCCGTCAGATACCATGTCTTATTTATCCTCATATCTCCAGCCCCTAACAACCCATGGCACGGACAGAGGTGAGTGAACTGCTGTATTTGGCTGTCTAGATTGGGAGAAGGGATTACAGCTGGGTCTCAAACTTTAGAATTCCTGTGAATCACTGCATGCTTGTTAAAATGCAGATGCCAGATTCAGAAACTCTAGATTTCAGTAGGTCTGAAATCTACAGGCTGTTTTTTGGGTTTCTTTTTTTTTTTTTTTTTTGAAATTTACATTCTTAATAAGCTTTCCCCGGTAAGATTCTAAATAGGTGATCCTTGGCCCTCCCTTTGAAAATTATGGCTCAGAAAGGATTCTGAATTCCCAAGCTGGCAGGTCCTCCTGAGGACTATTTATATATATCACATCCACACAGTCTGCCCCCAAGCTCTTGGGTTTTATAAATAACCCCAGGCCAGGCAGGTAAAGGTTACTGCCCTGACTTTGCCCGGGCTCCGGGCCATTAGCAAGGAGCCAGCTGGCTCGTTGGAATCCTACAAACACACAAACCAACCTCCCAGGGTGTGGGAGTGGGTGGGAGGTAAGAGACGGCAGAGGACTCCTTACACAGCAGTCCTGGGCCTCAGGGCAGCAGAGCTTGGGACTGGCTCAACGGAGAGACTCGAGCCTGTGCAGCAGGACAGGTCTCAGCCACTGCCTTCTGGCCTAACACAGCTGAGGGCAATTACCCTTTAGAAGGGCAGCTTCATTTCGGAATCAAGCAGCTGCCTGCATCTTCTGGAGCCTGTCTGTGTTCCCACAAGGAGCACCGGGCCGGGGCATCTCCCTGGATGTGGCTCTGTTCCAGAACCCAGAGATTCAAAAGGAAAGAAAAACCCACACCGGCCAGTCTGCCAGCTGCTGGGGCTGCAATGCTGAGCCCCACGCTCGTCCCCGCCTCTGCCTGGCTATTAAGTAGGAAGATATTTCTGGTCTCTCCCTGATGAGGATGATTCATCAGGGATTTCTGTTGAGCTGAGCTAGAGGTGGGAGGGGATGGGGAGACTCAACACGCGCAAATCCCATTCGTGTTTTTCCCACAAAGGGTCTCTCACGTATATCAGAGAAGCAGATCAAAAGCTCCGTGCTTGGGCTTCCCTGGTGGCGCAGTGGTTGAGAATCTGCCTGTCAATGCAGGGGACACGGGTTCGAGCCCTGGTCTGGGAAGATGCCACATGCCGCGGAGCAACTAGGCCCGTGAGCCACAACTACTGAGCCTGCGCGTCTGGAGCCTGTGCTCCGCAACAAGAGAGGCCGCGATAGTGAGAGGCCCGCGCACCACGATGAAGAGTGGCCCCCGCTTGCCGCAACTAGAGAAAGCCCTAGCACAGAAACGAAGACCCAACATAGTAATCAATCAATCAATAAATCTTTAAAAAAAAATAAAAAGCCTGTGCCTTTAAAAACCATATTAAGATGGTTTTTAAAAAAAAAAAAAAAAAGCTCCGTGCTTCCCCACCTCCCCACTCCCCAGTCTCCCAGAGCAGAAACAAGGTTCCCTGTGCCAGTGGCAGGACTCACGCCCTCAGCACCTTGCCTTTTACCCGTTCCCACGTCATCAAGTCCCTTAGGGTTCTAAGGATGTGGTAATGTTCAAATATGGCTATTCCTTCCCCCTCCATAGCTCATATGGAGATGGTACTTTCCAGAAATGGTCAACAATATCTCCCATCCCACATGCTCTTCTAGTGATGTGACCCTGGAACACTGCCCCTTGAAGGCGGGGCCTATGGCCCCTCCTCTGGACTCTGGGTGGGCTTGTGACTACAGCGGACGCAACGCTATGTGACTTGTGCTGGGTCAGAAAAGGCAATATAGCTTCTGCACAGTTCTTCGGGGTTGCTCAGTCTTAGCACCCAGCCACCATGCTGTGAGGCACTCAAGCAGCCTGCACAGGAGCCCACGTGGAGAGGTCCACATAGAGAGCAAGAGAGGGCCCCTCCGGTCACTGCCAACTTGCCAGCCGTGTAAGTGAGGCGTCTTGAAGTAGAGCCTCCAATTTTACGTACGCGCTCCCAGCTGCCCCAGTGGATGCTACGTGGGGCAGAGATGAGCCTTCTGAACCCACCCCATTGAGCCTTGCCCCAGGTGAAGATTTATGAGCTAAATAAACGACAGCTGTTGTGTTAAAGCACTATGGTTGCCAAGCCACTCAATCACTCCCCTTCACCTCTGTCAATCTGTCACCAAAACGGGGCTCTGCGATTACAGAGAGCCACACGCATTTATGCGGTGAGACAAATGTGTGGGGTCTGCGGGGGGGCAGGGCTCAGAGTGGACTCAGCCCGCCCTGACAGGTCCCTCCTCGGGCTTCGTCTCGATGGTTCGCCCTGAGCAGAGTGGCTGTGCCTGGCAGGCTGGCAGCCAAGGCGTGGGTCTCAGCCAGTGAAATGATACACGGCAGTATGAGGCTGTGGCAGCGTGGTGTAGCTTTTGGCGCCTGGTGTGATAATATGGTGACTGTAACAGACAGGAACGGTGCTTGTAGGAGACAAGGCTGCCGAGTAGGGGGCACCTGCAGACCAGGGGCCTGAAATCAGGAGGCAGCCACAGAGGGGGTGGGCCTAGTTGCCATCAATCCAGTCACAGGTTCCCAGGGGCTTGGTCATAAGCCCCCCTTTCTTAGCCTCCCCTGTTGCTCTGACACTGCACGGAAGAGACTCCCTGTATGTCTTATGCGATAAAGACCCCTGCAGGTTGAGTACTTCCTGGGCCAGAAATCGAGTCCAGACCTTTAAGGGGTCCCCTGTACTCCTAAAACCTCAGAGCCACACACACAGCCTATGGGCCTTGCAGTCCAGCCGTCCAGCGCCTTCCCCGTTGTGGCTTATCGGTGGCCTCCATGCTCTGGTGTCCTGCGGAAGCCAGGTGGAAGGCAAGGGCGGACTTGAGCAGAGGTTCACACACAGACACATGAGCACACCCACTCCTTCGGAGCCCCAGCAAGCCGTCACAGTCACGACGAGAGGTGTGGGAGCTGAGAAAGGAGAGCTGTGAACAAAACACTGGGGCCGGATCGATAAGGAGACCAGGCAAAATTGGATCTGAACAATGACAAGAAATCTACTCTACACAGAGCAGCTAAAGGAGTGGGGCTGGCAGCAAAAACACGTTAAAAGAATTACAGGCAGGGATCAGGGCCAGCTCTAGGGCCCTCAGTCCCTTCCCGGGACTTCAGGCTGGATCACCAACCTCTTGCAAATAAGCAGGAAGAGGTTCCTGCGTCTCCCCTACGTGGATATCAAATGGACTTGGTCATGATGTCTGCCCAGTTCCATAGACCTCTGGAAAGCTCAGACCTGGCTGGACGCTGGGAAGCAGTTCTCTGGTGTTTAGGGTCCAGTGCTGGGAGTGGGATGTCCTGGCAGCCTCACTGTGGCTAAAGCAGGATGTCGGACAGTAGCCCGAGACATTGGGACCCTGGGGAAAATGAGCAGAAAATGTGGATTGGCTTTGGACTTTGGCACCGGACTTGACCCAAGAAAGAGGCCACAGAACTATGTAAAAAGTGGCTTTGAAGTTTTATTAACTGTGGTACTGTGATTTATATATTTGGTCTTCATCCCCGCTTCTGGCACAGAGCTCTTAAAACCCTAGGAATTTCCTAAGTGATAAGAGCACAGGAGCATCTTTTGTTCTGTTACTTAGTCTTTGAGGTCACAGGGTTCCTGAAACCCTTGTGGTTGCCTGGGCGATAGGAGTGTCTTTTGTTCTAATGAGGCATCTCTGGGTGGGATCCTGAATGGGGGCTGGTCACCGGAAAGACCAAGCCAGGATTAGAAGCTTGGAATTTTCAGCTCTGTCCCCCATTCACTTGAGAAGGGAGAAGGGCTGGAAATGGAATTAATAATTGATCATGCTGATGTGGGGAAGCCCCCATAAAAATCCCCAAAATACAGGATTCAGAGAGCTTCCAGGTTGGCAAAAACATTCACACCCGGAGGATGAGGCACCCCAACTCTGCGGGGACAGAAGCTTCTGCGCTCAGGACCCTCCCACACCTCACCCTGTGTAACTCTTCATCTGGCTGTTCATCTGTATCCTTTATCATATCCTTTGATAAACTGGTAAATGTAAGTATTTCCCTGAGTTCTGTGAGCCGCTCTAACAAATTAATTGAACCTGAGGAGGGGGTTGTGGGACCCTCCGATTTGCAATTAAATCAGACAGAAGCTGTGGGTAACCTGGGGACCTACTACCTGCGATTGGCATCTGAAGTGGGGGCAGTCTTGTGGGACTGAGCCCTTAAGCTGTGGGAGCTGACACTATCTCCAGGTAGTTTTCAGAACTGAGTTGTAAAATTAAATTGTAAGACACCCAGTTGGTCGCAGAAAATTCCTTGGTGTGGGAAAAACCTCCACACATTTGGTGACCAGGAGTGAAGTGCTGTGTGTGAGCAGTAAAGGAGACACACAGGAGGAAAGACTGCTGGGTTTTTCTCATTCATTAACCATGGCCAATAAAAAGAAATATATATCACATCATTAACCAGGACCTACATGTATATATAAAACTGAAACAAACATCTCATGAAACAATAACTTTTTACTGTCTGTGACAACCTGATACGCTCTTTTCCATTCTTTTTCATTTTTCTAAAATTGCTGGTTGTGACCCATTAAATTGAGTTCCCAACTTACTAATGGGTCTTGACCTGCAGTTTGAAAAACAGTGCTCTAGAACAAAGGCTGGCAAACTATGGCCCACAGGCCAAATCCTGCCACCTGTTTGTTTTTTAATTAAGGTGAAATTCATACAGTTCATATAATTTCATACATATATTTTATAGTACACGATTCGATGGCATTTAGTGCATGCCTTCACAATACTGTACAACAATCACCTCCCTCTAGTTTCAAAAATGTTTCCTCACCCCAGAAGAACACCCGATACCCTTTAAGTAATAACCGCCCCCATTCTCTCCTTCCCCCATCCCCTGGCAACCACTGATCTTCTTTCTGTCTCTATGGATTTGCCTATTCTGGACATTTCACTTAAAGGAATCATAAATTATTTTTCCTTTTGTGTCTGGCTTCTTTCATTTAGCATAATGTTTCAAGGTTCAAGTTGTAGCTTGTATCAGTACTTCATTCCTTCTTATGGCTGAATAATATTCCATTGTATGTATATAACAATTTGTTTATGCATGCATCTGTTGATGGACTTTTGGGTTGTCTCCATCTTTTAATGATGCTATAAACATTCATATGCAAGTTTTTATGTGGATATACATTTTATTTCTTTGGGGTACACACCTATGAGAGGAATTGGTGGGCCATATCGTAGTTCTATGTTCAACACTTTGAAGAACTCCCAAACTGTTTTCCACAGTGGCTGCACCATTTTACATTCCCACCAGCAATATACAAAGGTTCCTATTTCTCCATATCCTTGCCAATACTAGTTATTTTCTGGGCATTTTTTGTTTTTATTTTTTATATAAAAAGCCATCCTAGTAGATGTAAAGTAGTATTTCATTGCGGTTTTGATTTGCATTTCCTTAAAAACCAAAGAAGTTTTACATCTTTTTCACGTATTTGTTGAACATTTGGACTTTGGAGAAATGACTATTCAAGTCGATTGCTGATTTTTTTAATTGGGTTGTTTGTCTTTTTGCTATTGAGTTATAAGAGTTCTTATTATTTACTGACCCATATCAAATTTATGATTTGCAAATCTTTTCTCCCATTCTGTAGGTTGTCATTTTTTGATAATGTCCTTTGATTCACAAAAGTGAAGATTTACTGCTGTTTTCTTCTAACAGTTTTATAGTTTTAGTTATTATATTTAGGCTCTTGATCCATTTTGGATTAATTTTTACACAGGGATTGAGGTAGGGGCCCAACTTCATTCTTCTGAAGATGACATTTATCTACATATAGAAAATCTCAAACAATCCACCAAAAAACTAATAGAGCTAATACACAAATTCAGCAAAATTACCAGGTACAAGATCAACATACAAAAACTAGTTGTGTTTCAAGATACTAGCAATGAACAATTCAAAATGAAAATTAAGAAAACATTTCCATTTATAACAGCATTAAAAGCATAAAGTACTTAGGAATAAATTAAACTCAGGAGATGAAAGACTTAAGCACTGAGAACTACAAAACATTGCTGGAAGAAATGAAAGAAGACATAATTAAGTGGAAAGACAGCCCAGGTTCATCGGTTAGAAGACTTAATATTGTTAAGATGGCAATACTCCCCAAAGTGGTTGGCAGATTCGATGCAATCCCTATCAAAATTCCAATGGTGTTTTTACAGAAATGGAGAAGCTGATCTTCCAATTCATATAGAATTCCAAGGGACTCTGAATAGCCAAGACAATACTAAAAAAGAAAAACAAAGTTGGAAGACTCACACTTCCTGATTTCAAAGCTACTGTAAGCAAAACAGTGTGGTAGTGGCATAAACACAGACATATAGACCAGTGGAATAGAATGGAGAGTTCAGAATAAACCCAAACATCTATGGCCAGTTGATTTTTGACAAGGGTGCAAAGACTATTCCATGAGGAAACAATAGTCTGTGCAAGAAACAGTGTTGGGACAGCCTGAAAACCACATGCTATCTGCTTATATAAATAAGTTTTATCAGAACATACCCTGCTCATTTGTCTGTGGCTGCTTTTGTGCAGAGGTGAGTAATCACAACAGAGACAGTATAGTCCCAAAGTCTAAAATATCTATTATTAGGTCCTTTACCAAAAAAAATGTGAAGACCCTGTGTAACATATTACTTCTCATGCCCACCTGTGGACTTTCCTTCATTTAACAAACATTTATTGAGCACCTACCATGTACCAGGCTTTGCTCTAGACAGTGAACAAAACAGACAAAAATATCTGTCCTCATGGAGCTTACACTCTAGCAGGGGAACTATCCAGGACAGCTCTGTAATCTAAAGAAATCCAATGATCCCTTGGGGAGGAGAAGCAGCGGGACTGTCTGTAAATTACGAGCAGACTTCTAAGCTGAGATAGAGGCTATGAGCCCTCTAGACTTGGGCTCATCCAGGTGCTGTCTGTTGGCCCCGGTCATGTCCCATTCAGCTGCATGTCCTGAGTCGGGGCCAGAGGTATCCAGCAAGCACTAAACACTGTGGCTCTTCCAGAGGACCTAATATGTTTAGAGGATTGTGTAAGTGCTACAGAGGACCATGGTCCCTACATTGCAGAAGATCACAGTCTAGTGAAGAATAAACTAAATAAACATCATCATAAGAAAAATCAAGAAACATTATCACTTAGGGGAGAGGGTTAAATTAGGAGTATGGGATTAATAGGTACATACCACTGTACATAAAATAGATAAAAAAAACAAGGATTTACTGTAGAGCACAGGGAACTGTATTCAATGTCTTGTAATAACCTATAATGGAAAAGAATCTGAAAAAAGAATATATACACACATATATATAAAACACTGAATCACTTTGCCATACACCTGAAACTAACACAATATTGTAACTCAACTATAGTTCAATTTAAAAAAAGAAACATGATCACTTAATGAGCACTGTGTAAAAACTTCTATAGTTAGCATCTCATTTGATCCTCAAGAGAATGCCTGAAAGACTTGTATCACATTTCATAGACAAGGAAACGGTTTCAAAGAGCTTAGCGTTTCCCCTTTGACCACAAAGCTAGTGGGTGGACACACAGGAATCTGAACCAACACTATAATGAATCTAAGTTTAGCCATTAAATTATTAAACAGACACTTATGGAACTCCCACAAATTTCTAAGCATTACTCCGGGCTCTAGTGATGCAAAGATGATCAAGACTAGTGTTCTTTATACCATACCACCCTATACCCACCATGAACAGGAGACAGGACATGGATAATTCACCTGCCTTCAGGGATTTATAGGTAATTCAGGAGGCAGGACATAAACATAAGTGAGATAGTGACAATAACAGCAGGTACATCCTAAGGTTCCAAAAAGACGTTTAAATAACAATATTTCAAAGCAATCTTAGGGATGGGATGGACAGGGAAAGCTTCACAGAGGAGAGGGAATGGACAGGTGGTAGGATTTATATAAATGGTCACATGCACCAAGTACACTCTGCCCTCAGGTACACCCAGCCCACAGAGCTGGTGCTGGGCTGAGCAGCAGAAGACAAGGGCTTCAGGACACCTTGGAGAACCTGTCAACCGGCTAATAAACCTGAGAACTTTGGAGGAGCCCCTAGGTCATACACAGTGTCTTCTTCTCCAACTCTGCTCTCCCCAGAATGCACCAGCTCAGGCCAGCCTAGTCCTTTTTGGAACATTCTACCACCTTCTTGGGGAGCAGAGGATAGTTTGGGAAGATCCAAGGCTTTGGGTCAGAAGACCAGGGTTTACATCCAGGTTTGTCCACTTAGAACTGCACTGTCCATGAAGGTAGCCACTAGCCACAGGTGGCTCTTTAAATTTAAATTAATTTAAGTTAAATACAATTAAAAAGTCAGCTCAGTTGTAGTAGCCACATTTCAAATGCTCAACAGCCAGCTGTAGCCCAGAGATCCAATACTGGGCAAAGCAGGTATAGAATGTTCCCATCGCTGCAGAAAGTTCTATAAGCCAACACTGATTTCAAAGCCCATGACCTAAAGTTAGCTATGTTTTCTCTTTGTGCCTCACTTTCTCCATCTAAAACTGGGAATAACCCTACAAATACACCCCTACCAGGACTTGTTGGGGGTAAAATGAGATAATGAACTTGAAAGTGTGCTGGTATCTTCCTCTTTCCCTTTTGATACAATAAATCTTCCCTCCTGCTTTCTGCAGGACTGGGGCCTCCAGTTCCACTCAGACAGAAATGCCCCCACCATGGGCTCAGCTACTCTTCCCCAGACCATGACCCATGGAACAACAACAAAAAATGTGGAGCATTAAAAAGAAAAGTGAAACAAAAGTCCCCCCAGAAGTGGGCCCACCTCTCAGTCCTCACGCTACTGGGTCTCTCAGGAGCATTTGTCAAAGCAGATCACTCTTTCCTTGGCTTCCAGAAGACCATGCTCACCTGGCTTTCCTCCAATGCCTGGTGGCATCTCCTCATCTCTTTGATCTGTTAATTTGAAAGTGCCCCAGAGCTTTGTCCTTGGTCCTCTTCTCTATCTACACAAATCCAGTCTCATGGCTTTAAGTATCATCTATATGCTGATAACTTTCAAGTCTGTATCTCCAGCAGAATCCAGTCACTTGAACTCCAGACTCACATTCCAAATGTCACTGGATAGTCCTAACAGGCATCTCAGAATTATACCAAGACTGGACTCGGGTAGCTTCTACTCCCAAGCCAGCCCACTCTCCTTTCCTATCACTACAAATGCCAACTCCATCCTTCCAGAGGCAAGCCAAAAACCTTGGAGCCACTCTTGATTCCTCCCTTGCTCTCACATCTCATATCTAAACCAACAGGAAATTCTGTTGGCTTCACCTTCAAAATCTATCCAGACTCCACCACTTCTTACTACCTCTGCTGCTGCACCTGGTGCAAATCAGCATCATCTCTTGCCTGGATTCCTGCAAGAGTCTCCTAAATTGGTCCCCCTGCATCTTCCCCTGCAACCAGAGTGATCCCTTGAAAACTGAAGTCAGATTATAACCTTGTTTTATGCAAAACCTTCTGTTTCCCACAGTTCAATTAAAAAAAAAAAAAAAAGCAATCAAAAAATGGGCAGATGATCTAAGTAGACATTTCTCCAAGGAAGACATCCAGATGGCCAACAAGCACATGAAAAGATGCTCAACATCACTAATTATTAGAGAAATGCAAATCAAAATGAGGTATCACCTCACACCAGTCTGAATGGCCATCATCAAAAAGTCTACAAAAAATAAATGCTGGAGACGATGTGGGGAAAAGGGAACCCTCCTACGCTGTTGGTGGGAATATAAATTGGTGCAGCCACTACAGGAAAGCAGTATGGAGATTCCTTAAAAACCTAAAAACAGAGTTGGCGTATGATCCTGCAATTCCACTCCTGGGCATATATCTGGAAAAGATGAAAACTCTAATTCAAAGAGATACATGCATCCCAATGTTCACAGCAGCACTATTTACAATAGCCAAGACATGGAAGAACCTAAGTGTCCATCGACAGATGAATGGATAAAGAAGATGTGGTACATATATACAATGGAATATTACTCAGCCACAAAGAAGAATGAAATAACGCCATTTGCAGCAACATGGATGGACCTAGAAATTATCATACTAAGTGAAGTAAGTGAAGTAAGTGAGTCAGACAGAGACACATATCACGATATCACTTACCTGTGGAATCTAAAAAATAATACAAATGAACTTCTTTACAAAACAGACTCACAGACAAAGAAAACAAACTCATGGTTACCAAAGGGGAGGGATAAAGTAGGAGCTTAGGATTAACAGATACACAGTACTATATACAAAATAGATAACCAACGAGGACCTACTGTATAGCACAGGAATTCATATTCAGTATTTTGTAATAACCTATAATAGAAAAGAATCTGAAAAAGAACATATATATGTATAACTGAATCACTTTGCTGTACAACTGAACCTAACACAACATTGTAAATCAACTATACTTCAATTAAAAAAACAAAACAAAACACCTTCTGTTTCCCATTTTACTCTAAAGAACCCATGTGGTCTGACCCTCACACCCACCTCTCTGACCTTGTCTCCTATTGCTCTGCCAGGTCAGCCCGTGGTTGTGTCCTGGACATGCCAGGCCCACTCCTGCCTCTGGTCTCTGCACGTTTTGCACGTGCTGTTCCCTCTGTGACATGCTCTTCCCCTGACACCTGCCTGGCTCCTCTCTCACTTCCTTTATGTCTTTACTCAAGCATCACTTTCTCAGTGAGGCTTTCCCCGGCCACCCCATCTAAGATTCTAACACCCCTTCCCTTGGACCTTCCCTGTCCCTTTCCCTGCTTCACTTTTCTCCTTAATACTTATCCCTGACAGACACCCCCCCACCCCCCCACACACAATTTCTTGTTTATATTCTTCATGAGACAGGGATTCTTGTTTGTTTCAATTCACCACTTTATGTTCAGTGCCTAGAACAGTGCCTGGTCCATAGCAGGCATTCAATAAGTATTTGCTCAATGAATGAATGAACCAAGGGCTGGGGCTGTGGAGGCTGCATGGAGACCAGTGGTCACCAGCCCCTGACATCCATGGGCAGGACCCCGGAAGGAGCCAGCCTGATCTCTCCTCCCAGCACTTTGACCCAGACTTTGGAGGAGTGGGCTGGGAGTGCGAGCCACTGAGACAGGGTCAGGCCAGCCGGGCAGTGCCTTGCCACCCGGGGTCCGAGGGTCACAGGCAGCTGTGTGGACTGAAGCGGCGGGTTCCAGTGGCAATGGGAACTGTAAAGTGTGAGAGGCAGAATGTGCTCGGGGCTGCCAATGAAGCAAACAGACGCAGGTGGGAAGTTTTCCCAGAGCCGGATAGGATTTCTCCCCATCTTGTACGGCAGGGAGGGTGATGAAGTGTTTATTAAGGGCTCTTACCTGGAGCGAGTCCTCGCTGAGAGAGATGAAAGCCAAGAGACCATGTCTCATGATGACTACAATGCACTGATAATACAGAAAAATGTGTGCACTCAGGGTGGGAGTAAATGGACTCCTGAGAGCTCCACTCTGCTCTCCCACCCCAACCAGGGTGGTGCAAATGAGCCTAAGGACCTTCAGAGGCTCAGGGAGGTCAGAGAGGATGGGGGGATTGGAGGGCATCGGGGTGGGGAGCAGGGGCCAGTCTGTTGAGCTGGCGGCACAGGGAGCCACAGAGGTGGGGACAGGGGAGCAGCAGCAGGCGGCCACAGCACGATGGAGGCAAAACTGCTTTCAAAGGTGAAGTACAGAACAAAGGTGAGCTGGAAGGATATTATGAATATTACCAGGGGATGGGTATCCAGAGCAAAAGATGCGGGAGAGGAAAAGTCAGCTCTGGGGAAAAAGCTTTAAAATACTGCATCTCATTAATCTCTCTCATCCACACAGGGGGCAGCCCTGGTTCTGTGGAATTTACAGATGGGGAGCCAGGAGCTCAAAGAGGCTAACTCACTTGCCCAAGGTCACACAGCTATTGGTGGCTGGATACAGAATTTGATCCAAGTTTCTCTAACTCCAAAGCCAGTGCTTCTTAACAGGAGCCCTATGAGGCTTTCTGGAAATCTGGGGGATATTCTTGCCCTCTAAGTGTAGCAATGTATATACAGGTGCACCTTGGAGATATTGCAGGTTCCGTTCCAGATCACCACAATAAAGCAAATACCACAATAAATCGAGTCACACGAACTTTTTGGTTTCCCGGTGTGTGTAAAAGTTATGTTTACACTATACTGTAGTCTATTAACTGTGCGATAGCAGTACGTCTAAAAAACACAGTGTACATACCTTAATTAAAAAATACTTTATTGCTACAAAATGCAGACCATCATCTGAACCTTCAGCGAGTCATAATCTTCTAGCTGGTGGAGGGCCTTGCCTCGATGTTGATAGCTATTCCTCGGTCACAGTGGTCATTGCTGAAGGTTGGGCCAGCTGTGGCAATTTCTTAAAATAAAACAAGAATGAAGTTTGCAACATCAACTGATCCTTCTCTACGAATGATTTCTCTGTAGCAGGCAATGCTGTTTGACAGCATTTTACCCACAGCAGAACTTCTTTCAAAGTTGGAGTCAGACCTCTCAAACCCTGCTGCTGCTTTATCACCTAAGTTTATGGGATATTCTTAGGTCCTTTGTTGTCATTTCAACAATCTTCACAGCATCTCCACCAGGAGTAGATTCCATCTCAGAAAACCACTTTCCTTGCTCATCCATAAGAAGCAACTCCCCATGTGTGCAAGTTTTATCATGAGATTGCAGCATTCAGTCACATCTTCAGGCACCACTTCTAATTCTAGTTCTCTCGCTATTTCTACCACATCTGCTGGTACTTCCTCCACTGGAGTCTTGAACCTCTCAAAGTCGTCCATGAGGGTTGGAATCCACTTCTTCCAAACTCCTGTTAATGTGGATATTTTGACCTCTTCCCGTGAATCACAAATGTTCTTCATGGCATCTAGAAGGGTGAATTTTTTCCTTTCCAGAAGGTTTTCAATTGACTTTTCCCAGATCCATCAGAGGAATCACTATCTACGGCAGCTATAGTCTTATGAAATGTATTTCTTAAATAATAAGACTTGAAAGTTGAAATTGCTCCTTGATTCATGGGCTGCAGAATGGATGCTGTGTTACCAGCATGAAAACAACATTAATCTCATTGTAAATCTCCACCAGAGCTTTGGCTAACCAGGTGCATTGTCAATGAGCAGTAATGTTTTGACAGGAATCTTTTTTTCTGAGCAGTAGGTCTTAACAGGGGACTTAAAATATTCAGTTAACCATGTTGTAAACAGATGTGGTGTCATCCAGGCTTTGTTGTTCCATTTAGAGAGCACAGGCAGAGTAGATTTGGCATAGTTCTTAAAGGCCCTAGGATTTTCAGAATGATAAAGGAGCACTGGCTTCAACTTAAAGTCACCAGCTGCATTAGCCCCTAACAAGAGAGTCAGCCTGTCCTTTGAAGCTTTGAAGCCAGGCATTGACTTCTCCTCTTTAGCTATGAAAGTCCTAGATGGCGTCTTCTTCCAAGAGTAGGCTGTTTTGTCTACATCGAAAATCTTTTGTGCAGTGTAGCCACCTTCTTTCATTATCTTAGCTAGATCTTCTGGATAACTTGCTGCAGCTTCTATATTAGCACTTGCTGCTTCACCTTGCACTTTGATGTTATGAAGACGTCTTCTTTCCTTAAATGTCATGAACTAACCTCTGCTAGCTTCAGATTCTTCTTCTGCAGCTTCTTCACCTCTCTCAGCCTTCACAGAATTGAAAAGAGTTAGGACCTTGCTCTGGATGAGGCTTTGGCTTAAGGGAATGTGGCTGGTTTGATCGTCTATCCAGAACACTGAAACTTTCTCCATTTAGGAAATAAGGCTGTTTCACTTTCTTATCATCCGTGTGCTCACTGGAGTAGCACTTTAATTTCCTTTAAGAACTTTTCCTTTGCATTCACAGCTTAGCTTACCGTTTGGTGCAAAGGCCTAGCTTTTGGCCCACCTCAGCTTTTGACAGGCTTCTCTCACTAAACTTAATCATTTCTAGATTTTTTGATTTAAAGTGAGAGATGTGTGACTCTTCCTTTCACTTCAACACTTAGGGAGCATTGCAGGGTTATTAACTGGCTTAATTTCAATACTGTTGTGTCTCAGGGAACAGGGAGGCCCGAGGAGAGGGAGAGAGATGGGTGAACAGCCAGTTGGTGGAGCAGACAGAACACATACATTTATTAAGTTCGCCGTCTTATTGCACGTGTTTCATGGCGCCTCAAAACAACTATAACAGTAACATCAACGATCACTGATGACAAATCACCATAACAATTATAATAATAATGAAAAAGTCTGAAATATTGTGAGAATTACCAAATGTGACACACAGACACAAAGTGAGCAAATGTTGTTGGAAAAATGGCTCCAAGAGACTTGCTCCACGCAGGGCTGCCACAAACCTTCAATTTGTAAAAAAAAAAAAACAAAAACAAACAAACAAAAAAAAACAACCCACTATCTGTGAAGTGCAATAAAGCAAAGCACAATAAAATGAGGTGTGCCTGAACTGAAATACCTTTTATTATGTTATTTTCTTTTAACTTACCCCTTATGTTATATTTAGGATATTATATGTTTTTAAATCATGTGTGCAGAAAGGTTATAGTATCTGTGAATTTCATTTTAGGAGAGTAAAGAGGGCTTTTTCAAATACTTGTAAAATACATTGGATCAAGTTGAGAAACATCACACTACACAAGGCCAGAAAGGGCGAGTGATGTCACCTTAGCTCTGGCCAAACCGTCCCACCCCTAACCCCAGGACCTAGAAGGGGAGAGGGCGGCCCAAGCAGGAGAAGGCCAGGGGAGGGGTGTAGACTGATGCGGGAAGGTGGAAGGGGAGGTGCATGAGTGAGACCCTCTGTTCAGAGCACTGGTCTCGCATGCACCACTGCACTGCCAGCCCTTCCCAGGGGAACTGGGCCCAACCTGACAGCCCAACCCCACACGCCTCCCCAGTATATTACACCAGGAGGGCTGGTGGTGGCCAGCACACCTGATGGTGCCACTGACACCTCCACAGAAGCCTTTCTGCTGAAGTAAACGTGCCCGTGTGTGCTCTGCGGCTCATTCCTAGCTCATCTGTAACCTCGGGGCCACCCTTCCCTTTGGCAGTCAGTGTCACACTCTTAAAGGTCAGACTTAGCGAGGCCGATTTGAGAACAGCATGCTGTCAGGCATTTAGGATCTGGGTTAGCTGATGCTTTGGACTGTTCGTCACTGTTCCCCTAGACCAGCACAACCAACAAGGGCTCTAACTGTCACACCTTCAAGAACAGAACTGGCTGCTTAATCCAGGTTGAAGCACCCTGGCCCTGGGTGGGTCTGGAGGGAGATGGTCAGGGAAGGAAACAAAAAGCGTTGGGAAGATGATGGGACTAAGGATGGGTGGAAGAGGCAGAAGGCAGATTCCCACATAAGGGGAAACACAGACACCAGTGAAGGGCAGAGGTAGGAACGCTGCACCAGGCGCTGGACACCAAGGTTCCCAAGGTGGGGCTGCCCCACCACGATCACATCTTCCCCCTGGGTCTCGGTCTTCTCATTTGTAAATGACGGAGCTGGACCAGGAGATTTCCAAAGGCCTCTTCCAGCTCTGACAGCCTATGAGCTGGGGAGTTCGTTGGAAGGAGGGTGCAGAGAGCAGAGCTTCGGCCCTGCAGCCGGCTCTGTCCAGCAGGCTCTCTGTGG
Source organism: Eschrichtius robustus (assembly GCF_028021215.1). NCBI lineage: Eukaryota > Metazoa > Chordata > Mammalia > Artiodactyla > Eschrichtiidae > Eschrichtius > Eschrichtius robustus. The sequence goes on from NC_090834.1 coordinate 12,402,992, forward strand.
TCGCTCAAGGCACCCAGGTGTGGGAGTCGCCTGGGGCTCCTCCCTCCCTCCTGGCCATCCTGCTGCTGCTGCCTCGGCCAAACCCTCATCATCTCTCCCACCACCCCCTTCTCCCCACCCCAAGCCCATCTGGCTGCCTCCAGTTCTCTTCCAAAAGAGAAATAACGAGGAAGCCACCACCTACGCCAGCTCGGCACTGCTCCCGGGACAACGTCTCGACTCCATGCTGGATGCAGGGCTCCAACCCCCCTTTCCGACCTCAGCTCTCTCACCTCAGGACTCAGCCATTGCAGCTTCCTGGGCTCTTCTGCCCCATTTCCTCCCCTCACGTCTATCTAGAAACATCTTGCTCAAAACTTTTCTGATTTCGCCTCCCCGGGAAGCCTTCCCTGAATCCCCGGGCAGAGCTGAGCAGCCACTACTCAGCTCAGCCTGTTCCTCTAGGCCTCTGCACACTGGGTTATAATTACCTGTAGAGATCATCTCCCTTTCGAGACCCTGACCCCTCAGGACAGAGGGGGACCCTCACACCATACCAGACACAAGCCGGAAAGACTGGCCTTCCCGAACTCCAAGTTCACTCTTGTCTCCACACCAACCAGCTCTGTGGTCTTAGGGAAGTGCCACATCCTCCCTGGGCCTCAGTTTCCTCATCGGTAAATAAGTGCGTAGGATCTTAGTCTGAGGCTCCTTTCCAGCTCTGAGCTGAGGTGGGCCCTGCCCTTCCCGGCCCACCAAGAAGGATTCCGGGACTCCGTGTGGGTGGTATGAGGCTGGCGACCCAGGCGCATCTCCTTGCCCGGTCACCACCAGGGCAGACACACTTTAGCACGGATGCGCTCACACGCAGCCCCTGCAGAGATCCATCCTCCCGCTCTGCACTCCCAGGGTTAATTAGCCTGCAGCATCTATAGGGCTGCTTTCTGCTTTAATAGCCAATTAGATCTTGTTAGCTCTATTGTCATTTATAGGACAAGTTACAGAGTTGCTCCCGAGGCTGCTGTCCCATCTTGCAGAAGCGGGCAGCCCAGACCCCTCTGCTGGCGAGGGAGAGCTGGAGGCCTGCCGCTGGAATAAAGGCTCAGGGAAGAGCACCAAGGCAAGTCAGCTCAGGGAGCTGGAGTCTCCAGGCCCCTGGGGGGAGGTACGTGAGAGCCTGGTACTTTGCTCCTCCCAGGCCACATAGCGGGGCTCTGTGTGCATGGTGGGAGGTCCCTCAGGCCTCTTCTGGTGTTGTCACCTCAAAACGCTGCCTCTGGGGGCGGCACACGGCTGGGCGGTGGTCTGCGTGGTAGCTCCAGCTGCCACCCCCCAGGCCTCTGCAGGGCAGATCAATATCCAGCCAGGCTGCCCTGCTAATGACACTGCATCCCAGCCCGGTCACAGGGCTCAAGACGAGGCCCGGGTTGTGCTAAGGAGGCAGGGACAGCTTTGCCCGGCCCTGCCTTCCGCACGTGGCCGCCTTCCAGGCCAGGGAGGCGGTGGGCTGGCCAGACCCCACAGGCTGACCTCTCTTCCTCTTCTGCATAAATGACATTTCTCACAAGCGTGGCCTCAAGCGCCCTTGGCGCTGAACAGCTGACGTCTTGATGTGGCCAAAGCAACCTCTCTCGCGCTTTGCAGTGAGAACAGAGTGAGTCTTTCTCACAGGGGCCTGGGTGAAATATGTTCCTTGGAAACGATCCCTTGGCGAGTCACAGAAGGCCCTTCATGGCAGGACAGAGCAGCCATACTGGCCAGAGGGAGAGCCAGGGCCTGGTTGGGGGAGCAGCCCGACACCCTGGAGGCTGGGAGGGAGCGGACAGGATGGCCCCAGGCATAAGCCCAGGGCCAGGGGAGCGGAAGATCCCTGGTCTATTTACAGCCCCCCTGGGGCTGTGCCGCAGCTGGCAAACTCACAGCTTGGAACACAGCTCAGCACGGCCTCCGTCTGCAGGCGCAGGCCAGCTTGCGGGAGGGTAAGCCACCCACACTCCTGGGCCTGGAGGGGCAGGGCTGGGGCGAGCGCTCTTAGCCAGGGCTCTCTGAGTCTCCTCTCTGGGGACTGTAAACCATAAACAGCACAGGCCTTTGAAAGGGGTGAGAAGCAGAGCTGGCTTCAGCTGAGGCTCAAGATATTCTTTTAACCCTCCTACACGCGCTGGAGGGGAAAAGGAAATAATAAAGTTCCTGTGATCAAGCCTCAGGATGATAAACTAGCAAGAATGGAAAGGCAGGAGGGGATGGGGAAACATTACAGGAGGCTGCAGTGTTTTATGGCCTGTGCTTTTCTTTCTCTCTCTCTTTTTTTTAAAGGAAAACAAATTAAAGGGCTTGGATTTTAATTAGGCTACTGAAAGACAAAAATTATCCTGGGCCTGTGCAGGTGGGGATGGGCTCCAGGCTGCCTTTTCCTCCTCCATCTCCCACTGGCCCTACTGCAACCTCCCGAAGGCCTAAGGCACAGTCTCTCCCTCTTGCACCCAAGCAGGCTATGAATCAGGTTCCAGGAAGCTGGCGTTGGAGGGAAGGGACCTCAGAAATCACACAGATTTCTGATTCTCAAACTATGCTCCCCAGAACACCCTCAGAGGCCATGGCTGGGTGTTGGGAGGTGGGTTGAGAAGGGAAGCCAACCTCCAAGCCCCCGACCTCCTGCTTTGATCCTGGCAGCTCAGTTTTTTTACCTATTGTGATTCTGCGTGTGAACAAAAGATGTACTGTAACCACTAAAAATAAGTTTGAAGACCACTGATCTGGTCTGATCATCTCATTTTACAGATCAGGGCCTCTGAGGCAGTCCAAGGGGGAAGAACTGGCCTTAGGTTACACTGCAAATGAATGGCAAATCTGAGCCCCAAGCCGAAGCACCTAGATGTTCAGTCCACTGTTCTTTTCACAGCACCATTCTTCCGGCAATTATTTTGTCTGCTCTCACAGTTTCCTTTGCTGACAACGCCAAAGCTACGCTTCCAGTCCAGACCCCCACCTCTCATGCTTCAGACCTTTGTATCCAGCTGTTTACCGAAGGTCCTGGGCACCTGCAGCCCCCCGACATCTCCCTCTCACCCTCTGCCCCTGGGGGATGTCAGTCTCCCAGTCTCCCAGTGGCAGTTCCAGGATTTTTACAGGAGAGAATGAAAGGCAGTCAGGCTGAAAGGGGAAACGGTGCTAGTGAACTTGTCTTACAGCTGAGTCTGCATGGCAAGAGCACTGCTTTTCTTAGGTTATATGCATAATTGGGGTGCTAAGGATGCTAATGGAAGACCTCCTCCTGACTCAGCCACTGCAGTCATCCCGAGTGGAAATCGGGGGACATCCTTGCCTCCGTCTTCATGTTCCCTGCCCACCCCATTTGATCAATAACCAAATCCTACTAAATTGACCCCTGAAATAATTTTTTACTTCATCTTCTGTCTTCTATCTGCTCTACAAGAGAGGTCCGGGGCTCCTCGCCTCTCCTATGTCTGCTTTAGAGGCCAGGGCTCTGTCTTTCTTATCCACCTCTACAAACACACACTCACCAAGTACCAGATACATACTAGGTACTCAGTAAATATTTATGAAAAGGATGGATGGATAGATTGATGGACGGATGGATGAACAGACGGACAGACTACTGCAACAGTCTCTTAATTGGTCTCTCCTTTTAAAGTTTTAGCCCCCCTCCAACATGCCCTCCATCTTACTGCTGGGATGATTCATCTAAGAGGTAAGTTGCCAAGGCACTCTCCTTACTTAAAACCCTTCTTAACAGTTCGCTGTTCCTCCCCAAGTTGAAGTTTCCTTCTCTGGCACACAGGGTCTCCACGATTTGGCCCAGGATTCCTCTCCAGGCTCATCTCCCCCGCTCCCTATCTGCCCTACTTACAATTTCCCTTTGAAATATCCTTCTTCATCTGGCCCACTTTCACTCTTCTTTTAAACCCAGTTCAGGGGACGTCGCCCTTAAAAGCCATTCCTGCCGCTGCCACCCCTGTGCTAGGCTGGTGGGTGCCTTGCTTCCAGTGCCATGGTACCAATCTCCATCCCTGCAATCGCCACCCTCAGCTGAATGATCTGTTATGTGTTGTCTTCTCCATTAGATTGCTCGCTCCTTGAAAACAAGTGCCCTGTCTTATTCATCTGTCTTCCCAGTACCCAGCACAAAGACCAGAATAGTAACCACAGTTGCGTTCTGAAATGAGTAAATGTGCCTCCGTGCGGCTGATTCAGAGAAGCAAAGCCTCAGAAGTCTTCCCTAGAACTCAGTGTGCTCCAAAGGAAGGGGTTGAACCAGCTTTTTTCTGGCCTCCCCCCAGGTCGTCACAGGCATTGGTTACCTCCAGTATGGGAGAGCCAAGCCTTTCCCTTGATATTTTCTGATGGGACATTGCTCTCGTTCACTCTTACACAGGGGGCAGGAGAGGGGGTTGGAAAGGGTGTCAACAGCACAGCGGCAGACCTTTTCCTGGCTCCCCACTGAGTGGCAGGGAAAGCAACCATCATCCCCGGTACCACTGAAACTTGGTTAGTTTGCCATGTGGGGCTATCATGTCCTCCCCCTGCTGCTTGGCTGGGTTCGGAGAGGAATGGGATGAGAGCCACCCACAGCGGGGCCATGCTCAGCCCAATCCAATGCATAGGCATCACAGGAGGGTACCCTCACAGCAGCCCAATGGGAGCAGAAAAGGGCTGGGTACAGCATCAACCAGTGGGGAAAATTCCCAAGCTCTAGGCTACAGAATGCTCTCCATCCAGCTCAGGAGTGAGGAGTAACGGTAACCCCAATATGCCCCTCCAGGCCAGTGGCAGGGTATCTGGGGACATATGGGTCCCACTGCACAAGAGGCAGGAAATAACCTGCATTCAGGATAAAGGGAGAGGCATTTGGACCAAAGCAGGTGAGGTGTTTTGTTTTGTTTTGTTTTGTTTCTTTCAGGACATGCCAGAAGAAAGCCACCGGTCCCCAGGATCTGGGCTCACTGACAACAAAGGAAACAGAGTCCCCACCTTAATGCTGCTCTGGGTTCCACAGCTCCCTCTGCAAGACCCTCTCTTCCTACTTTCTTTAAAGGAGGCTGCAGAGAGTGGAAAGAAAAGACTTCTGGGGGTCATCTCACAGCCTGTGTTCAAATCCTAGATGCGCCATTCATTAGCCGCACGCTCATGGGAAAGTTATTGCACAATTTTGAGCCTCAGTCTTTAACTGGGAAAAGGGGGCAATAATATATATCTCAGATGATTATGTGAGAATTCACGGAGATAATTTATGGGTGAAGAGTCTTGCAAGGTGCCTGTACATCATAGGCTCTCGGTACCTGCTGGTTCCCTCCTTCTACCCTAAACCTTCCTAGATGCCTCACCCCCACCTCAAGTCTGAGGACTGGACCATGGTAAGAATAAGCCCATTCCAGGGGAAGGTGAAGTTTAGGGTGGATGATTTGGGAGCAGTGAGGCCAAGGTAAAATAAGACGCACACAAGAGCTTCATGGCAGGCAGGAGCCAAGAGTCCCCAAAACGGGGTCCCTGACTGCCCGTACCCCTGTTCAGGCCATTCTTGGAGCACATTCTGAAGTTCGGGCCTTCTTGCTCTTAAAAGAAGCCAAGAAGGGAGACTGAATACAAAGAAAGGTAATAAAAATGATTAAAGGAATTAGAAGGCTTGACCTATAAAGGGAGGTTGAAGGAACATAATATGCGGGACCCAGAGAACCAGGGCCTAGGAGGACATGATAACTTCCCATAAATATGCGAGACAGAGCCACACAAAAGAAGGGCAAGGATTATTTCAGGCAGCTTGGGACACCATTAAAAGAAAAAATGGCCTGAAACTAAAATAAGAGAAAGTTAAATCTGGGCCTTGGGAACATTGGCTGGTGGGGAGGGTGGGGGCCAAGACACCTGGCTTGTTGGTGCAAAGTCATCAGGAAATGAAAGCCAGAGGTCCCAGGGCTGTTGTCCCCGTTTGGGAGAAATGGCCCCTTTGGGACCCATCTGGGCCGCTCGGGAGGTGTTCTGACTCTCCACACTGAACTGCTGTTTCCAGGCATCCAATTCCTGACAGGTAGGGCCCTGGCGCTGGCTACCTGGCTGCCACTGCTTATGCTCAACTTCATTTCCGAAATAAAGAGACAGGTGCATGGGCTTCCCTGGTGACGCAGTGGATAAGAATCTGCCTGCCAATGCGGGGGACACGGGTTCGAGCCCTGGTCCGGGAAGATCCCACATGCCGAGGCGCAACTAAGCCCGTGGGCCACAACTACTCAGCCTGCGCTCTAGAACCGCGAGCCACAACTACTGAGCCCGTGTGCCACAACTACTGAAGCCCACGTGCCTAGAGCCCCTGCTCCGCAACAAGAGAAGCCACCGCAATGAGAAGCCCACGCACCGCAACAAAGAGTAGCCCCCCGCTCGCCGCAACTAGAGAAAGCCCGTGCACAGCAACGAAGACCCAACGCAGCCAAAAATAAATAAATAAATAATTTAAAAAAAAAAAAAAAAAGAGAGAGAGACAGGTGCAGCCAGCTCCTGCTGTGGGCGTTGGCTTGGCCGGCTGGAGTATGAGGCCAGGAGGCTAAGGTCACAAGTTTGAGCCCCATGTGGGCTCTGCCAAGGCTTGCTGTGACAGAATGTGCTGGACAAGTAAACAACTATCTCCATTGGTGTCAATGTGCTTAAGAGCACACACGCCACACAAAAATGCCATTCCCGAACATAACGACTGCAGGGCGCTCGCTCGTAAATGTCCTAACACCCTCTCAAGAGTGAGCATTTTTACCCAGTACTTCAACACCACACACTAAAGCCACTCTCACCTGTCAGGAGGGCAAGGGGTGGGGACATTTAGCCTGAGGGCGTCAGGCCTCGGCCTTGACTGCTGAAGGCAGCTGTACTTCTGCGTTTAGGGTCTGGAGTGATGGAAGGAGCAGGCAGAGCTGACTGTGAGCATTTCCCCCACCTGTTGGCACAGATCTCCTACCCAACCATAAATCACTTTTACAGTCCTTCTCAAAACTCACGTAGGGACTTCCCTGGTGGCGCAGTAGTTAAGAATCCACCTGCCAAAGCAGGGGACGCGGGTTCGATCCCTGGTCCAGGAAGATCCCACATGCCGCAGAGCAACTAAGCCCGTGCGCCACGACTACTGAGCCCGCGCTCTAGAGCCCATGAACCACAACTACTGAGCCTGTGTGCCACAACTACTGAAACCCGCATGCCTAGAGCCCGTGCTCCACAACAAAGAGAAGCCACCACAATGAGAAGCCCACGCACCGCAACGAAGAGTAACCCCCGCTCGCCGCAACTAGAGAAAACCTGTGCGCAGCAATGAAGACCCAACAAAACCTCACGTAAAATTTATCTTGCTTTTTGCCTGAAATTGACTATAAAAAAAAACTTTAATTACAATAAGAGACAACTAGAACAAAACACAAGGAAAGCCCATTCAATACTCATGTATTCATTCCATCAATAAATATTTATAGAGCAGTGGGAACGTACCGTGAGGTGTGATGGAGACCACAAGATGAATAAGGCCTTCTCCCTGCCTTCAAGGAGACTGCCCTGGGCGGGGGGCGGGGCAGCCACCAACAGATAGAGACACAAAAGCTCTAAGATGGGCAGAACGTGGTTTATTTTAACAGAGGGGTAAACTATTAGGTAGCTCAGAGGAGAAATGAATCATTCTGACAGAGAGGATCAGGAAAGCTTTCAGAGAGGAGGTGACATGTGACAAGCGTCTTGAGTAAAGGGTAGAATTTCATCAGGCAAAGATGGCAGGGAAGGGCATTTCAGGCATAAGGAAGACCGTGGATAAAGCCATGGGGGCAGGAAAACACTGGTTGTCTACAGGAACAGTAGTCCAGGAAAACTAGAGAACAGGGCCCCAGGATAGGGTTCGGGAAGGTGCTGAAGATGGTAAAAGGGCAGTAGGTTACAGTCAGATCACAGAAGGGCTGAATGCATCCCAAGGATTTTGTACTTTATTTTATAAATAAGAGAAACCCTAAGAAATTTTTGAGTGGTGAACAACAATGGCCAGGTCCGAATATTAGGGGAAAAACATGGGTTCAACGTGTAGGATAGACTCAAGAAGTGAGAGTCAGGAGGCAGGCAGAAGGCTCTCGCCAGGCAAGAGGTCACTGAAGACCTGGCCAGGGCAGTGGCAGAGGCAATGGAAACTCCCAGTTTCTGTAGGATCATGTGCGTGTTATCGCAATATTGTAGCAGCACATTTCCTCAACCTATGGCTTCTGCCTAGAATGTCCTCCACCCCACCCAAAGGGTTCACTTGAGAGATCAGCTCAAGCGTTTCCTGGCCCCCCATCCCCAAGCCCTGTCCCTATTCTGTGCTCCAATGCAGCAGGGACATTCCTACCTCAAGTGCCTAGTACTACAGTTATTAATCATCTGGCCACTTGTCAACCTTCACCACCAGACTGTGAGGTCCTGAAGGGTAGGACTTTGGTCTTCTTTATCTCTGTATTCGCAGGACCTGGTCCAGACTGGGTATTCAGAAAGGGTTCTGTGATGGAAGGGATTATCCCTGAAGCCCTGTGCATACAATGTCTCTCCTCCTTTCATACCCACACACATAAGCACACTCCATCGTGGAACACATGCAGATCAGTCCCGTGGCCAGTGCTTCCCCATCCCACTCTCACTCTGAGCCCCGTCTCCCTATTTTCAGTGTTCGTTATCCTGACTAGCCTCTGTCAACCCATTAAAATATGATGAATTTGTTTCAGCTTTCATGCAGGACTCCAGAGTAGGTGATTTGGGCTGAAACACAAGCTGTTTGCTGATATCAAAATGCTGCTGCTCACCCGGGGGATTAACACTGACAAAATCATTAGAAACCTGATGGAGTATCGAGGCCTCCTGAGCTTGCCGAACGCTCATTCCTCAGCCTAATGAATGCCTTCCTCCTGGGCCACGGAGCTACAACCCATCCATTTCCCTGTCTTCTTCCTGGCTGGGCAGCCCAGAGACTCGAGTAAATGCCTTGGGGAAGGTTCACCCCCAGTTAGCTAGGCCACCTCCCAAGACCCCCAGCTAAGAACTGCCCACATGAGCTGTGGTTTTTTTGTGTTGATAATAAACATCGGATTTCCACTTCCAGTTAGGAGGGGATAGTTTGAGGCAGATCAATAAACGCTTCCACTGAGAACAACTAGAAATGCCAGATAAAATACAACGTTCATCTGTTTTAAGGCCTCATAGACCCGCTGGAGCAAGAGGATTAGAGAGGATAAAATTACAGAGAGGGGAAAGTGAGGAGATGCGAACTCGTGTTCCACAGTGGCTTCTAACCCAGAAGAATTTGCCATTTCTGGGCGCAGGGCAAGAGGCTGAGGATGTAGGCTTTACACAGGCACAGGGCTGCTGCTAGGGTACAAAGAAGTCAGCAGAGCTTCTGGCAGTATTAGGACTGGAAAGAGAAAATTAGGGGCACGAGGGGCCTCAAATGCATGGCCAGTTTTCCCCTGAGGTCATTTACAAAATTCTGAAGCTGAATGTAACAGAAGCCCAAACAGACAAACATAAACAAACTAAGCAGAAAGCCTCCATGAAGCAGAGAGTTTTTCTGCAGTATTAAGGTACTGAAAAGACAAGACTAGAATCCAGGACCTAGCAAGGAAGGGACCCAGTGAACACACCAGACTCTCAATTAATGCTGGCTATGCCCTGGAAGAGGGGCAAATCAGACTGAACGTTATCAAAACACAACCTCACATGGACTCGATTCAGTCTTTAGTTGGATTAAGATCACTGGTTGCACTCTGTCTAGCAAAGAGTAAACCCTCTCTTGAAGATCAGAGCATCTTACAGCCTATACAATGTCTAGCATTCAATAAAAAAAAAAATTATTAGGTATACCCAGAGTTAGAACCGTATGACCAAAATCCAAGAGGGGGAAAAAAACAGACCACAGAAACAGACCCACAGGTGATCTAGATATCAGAGTTCAAAGAAAAGGACTCTAAATGTGGTATGTTTGTTCAAAAAACAGAAAGAAAATGTACAGAATAGATTAAAATAAAGAATTTAACCAGAAAATTGGAAACTATAAAAAGAATCACCTGGAAATCTTCCAAGTGAATCATAATAAACATCTTAAAGAACTGGAGGTTCCTTAAAGGAGCATGATAAAGTGGGAAAAGCACTGGGACCCAAGAGTAAAAAGACAAAGGCTGTGGTTCCTGGCTCTGTCTATATCTAACTAAGAGAGCCTGGGGAAGTCATTTAATTTTTCTGAGCCTTGGTTTCCACACTTGGCAAATAGGAAAATGAGACCTACTCTATGTACTTCAGGGCATCAAGAAGATAAAATTAAATAACAGATGAAAGCTCTTTATAAATCATTACACAAATGTAAGGCATCATTACTATAATAGGCTGGCATCAATTCAAAACACAGAGCTTCTGCTCCATCACCAGAAGTATTTTATGTCAGTAAGTGATTAGCGTGCCCTTGACTAATGCCCATATTGTTATAAAGGGGTTTGACCAGAGAAAGCTGAGAGAAATAATAATAAAATAGCCATCTCTCAGTTATGTTGGGGTTGATTATTCACTTTGTGGATTATCCCTGGATAACTGAAATCCTAAGTGAGCTTCTCCCACTGCTCCGTGCACTTTTGCATCATCCCCTTCAGTTTCCCAGATGGTGTATGCACATGGAATGCAGAGTCATTTTGATGTGTGCCTGAAGAAACATAATCAACAAGGTAAATCTGAAGCAGAAACATCACAATGCCTTCCAAAGCCAACAGCAATAATGTTGGGACAGTCGGTTATTTTGATTCTCCACGTCGCTGCTCTCCTATTAGCATATGTAATGGAGAGTAATGTGTTGGCTTTCACAGGTAAAGGTGATGCAGCCTATCTACTACCAGTAGGACATCTGAGCTTCCCTGGCATGAAAAGGACAGGCACTGTGCAGGTCTTTTGGGAAATAAAACTACTATAAGGTCAGAAGCCCAGCCTGAACAGAGCGTTTAGTCTTGCAAGGAAGATGTCATATGCCTAAATAATTATAGTACCAGGTATAAGTGATGTAAGTACCATAAGAGTAACAGAAATACAGATATTTGTGCAAAAGCTCATTTGGTATTGAGTTGATCATAGACTTCAGGACCAAGGTGGCAACAGAGTTTAACCTTGAAAGACAGCAAAACTGGAAATGATCCAAGCAGAGGGAAGATCATGAGCAAAGACACAGAGCTGAAAAAAATGTAGCATAGGTACAAGGAATTCAGTTCGATGGAGGTGCCTATCAAGAAGAATTTTTTAAAAAGAAACTTAACATTTATGAAGCATTTCTTATGCGTCATGTATTTTATATACATTATCTCAACTGGTCTCGAACATGCTCCTCTGAAGTAGATATTATTCATCTCACTTTAGAGGTAAACAGACTCAAAAGCAAATTAATTTACTCAAGACCCATCAGCTGACAAGTGCACAGCAGGATTCAAGTCCAAGACTGGCTCTAAAGCCCACACGCGTGCTGCCTCTGAGGGTAGCATTACTGACCCTCAGTCTGAATGGTTCTGTCACACATGGGGGACCTCCCACATACAGCTGACATGGAAGTTGTTCACATCGAGATGGTAGTCACAGCCACAGAGCGGACAAGACAGCCCAGAAAGGGTGAGGGAAGAGGAAAGGGCTCAGGGAAGAAGAATCAGAAAAAGAGATGAAGAAGTAGTTAGGAGTAGAAGAATGGGACAGACTAATGGAAACGAAGGTCAAGAGAAAGCTTCAAAAAGGAAGAGGTCATCAAAACTATAACTGCTGCACAGAGGTAAAGGAGGTTGAGAGGATGAAGACCAAGAAAACGCCATTTGGTTGGTGGTCTTGAAAAGAATGATTTCAGTGGCAAGAAGAGTGCCTACATCCAGGTGTATGCATGGTGAATAGCTGGCCTGACCCAGGGACATGGGCCACAGCTGGAGCTGAGCTTTCAAAACTGCCCTGGGGGCTTCCCTGGTGGTGCAGTGGTTGAGAATCTGCCTGCCAATGCAGGGGACACGGGTTCAAGCCCTGGTCTGGGAAGATCCCACATGCCACGGAGCAACTGGGCCCGTGAGCCACAATTACTGAGCCTGCCCGTCTGGAGCCTGTGCTCCGCAACAAGAGAGGCCGCGATAGTGAGAGGCCCGCGCACCACGATGAAGAGTGGCCCCCGCTCGCCGCAACTAGAGAAAGCCCTCGCACAGAAACGAAGACCCAACAGAGCCATAAATAAAAAAAAAAAAAACAAAAAAAAACTGCCCTGATGGCAGGAAAGTCATCATCTGGGGGTACCTGTTAAAAAAATGAATTTCCAGGTCTCAACCCAGCCCCACCAGTTGGAATCTCCAGGGAGGAGGGCCCAGGAAGTGGCCCAGAAGGTTCTTTTTTTTTTAATTTTTAAAATTTATTATTTATTTATAAGTTTATTTATTTTTGGCTGCGTTGGGTCTTCGTTGCTGGGTGCGGGCTTTCTCTGTTGCGGCGAGCGGGGGCTACTCTCCGTTGCGGTGCGCGGGCTTCTCATTGCGGTGGCTTCTCTTGCTGTGGAGCACGGGCTCTAGGCGCGTGGGCTTCAGTAGTTGTGGCACGCAGGCTCTAGAGCGCAGGATCGGTAGTTGTGGCGCACGGGCTTAGTTGCTTCGCAGCGTGTGGGATCTTCCCGGACCAGGGCTTGAACCCATGTCCCCTGCATTGGCAGGCGGATTCTTAACCACTGCGCCACCAAGGAAGCCCCCAGAAGGTTCTTAAATCACCAGCGCTAGATTAGTGTTTCTCAAACTTTAATGAACAGGAGAATCACCTGGGTGGTTGGCTAAATTGTAGATACTGATTTTATAGGTCTGGGATGGGGCTTGAGATGCGGCATTTTAACATACTCCCAGGTGATTTCAATGCTGCTGGTCTGAGGACCATATTTTTAATGACAAAGGACTAAACCAAAACTTACTTGTCCCAGAGAGGTGGGTGCCAACACCTGTTCTTCTTGGCACCTTTTGTTTTTACCACCTGCAGACCGTGCTCCTGGCTCCTTTCCACACTCACCAATAGATGGCAGCAGATCTAAATGTCATCGTCCACAGAAGTACTGGCTCAGAGATTCCATTTGACTCCATCTGACTTCCTGTATACCCTAAAAAGCACCCTTCATTCACTTCCCCAAGATAGGCAATTGGATCAGATGGGCACAGAAAAGCTTCCCTTGATGACTTTGGTACAGAGAGAGTGAGTTCTCCCTTTACTAGGCTCCTATACCATATATTATCTGCACCTTTCATTGGGCACTTAAATATGTTTTGCCTTACTACAGTTATTAAATTGTCTTACACTGTCATTCAATTTTTCATATGTGTTAGTATTGTCTCCACAAGCCCTTGGAGGTCAGGAATCAAATGCTATCCTTCTTTTTCTTCTTAAGATTGAGTATGAATGAGAGAATGAATCCATCAGTCATCAATTAAATCAAATGCGTATTCTATTTGTTGCATTCTGCTTTCTCCCAGAAAAAAAAAAAAGAAAGAAAAAACAAAACAAAACGGCTTACCAGAAAGTGTTAATGGTCTGGAAAAGCTTTGCACTTATTTGCAAGTCTGTGTTCATGATTTATCCCTTGAGAATCTTCCAACACATCACCAGGAAAAACTTTTCCTAGCCTGGACCGGACACTCCAGGGCTAGTGTTTGCTTTATCTAGGATGGAGTGTGAGGTCACACTGGACTAACATGGTGTCAGCCAGTCTACCAAGAGACATGCTGATCTTTCAAAACCATTCCCTATTTTTCCATAGCTAGTCTACCATCATTGGCCAATATGCCCCCCAGACATAAAATTCAGTTTTCCATTCTTACTTGCCAATTAAAATATTTTGGCTGGTTAAGTCTTGTAGATACTTCAATCTTGCCGTTTATTGTGGATTCACTAGACTATGCCTACTTTGCCAAATGGTGTCTTTCTTGACTAATGTTTTTGAGTAAACATTTTAGGTTGCTCAGTCCTAGACTCTCCACACCGTTCTCTCCCTAGAAGGCTGCCTGATCCCGTGGCTCAGGATCCCACTTACATGCCAGTGACTCCCCTCTTTATCTATCCATCCAAGACCTCTCTTCTGAGGTCTACTGTCTTATAACCATTTGACTGCCTGACATCTCGACTTGGATATCTCACAATTCCTAAACTCCCCTTCCCCCAACCCCAAACCCAAGGCTGCTCCTCTTCCATTCTTCCTCTTTTTAATAAATGACACCTCTGGCTACCTAACTGGTCAAGCCAGAAACCTGGTCATTCTAACCTTCCTTCATCCTCCACAACCAATTTACTACCAAGACTGATCAGTTCAACTTCAAAAAGATCTGTTTACTTCTCACCATCCCATTTTTTGAGTTTTCAAAAAATTTTTGAGCATTCATTTGTACCCTCAACAATTTAGAGTGCCCACTCTATAGTGATCAAAGCTCTCAGAAGAGCACAGCAAGTTCAGGAAAGACCCATAAGCAAACCTGCTACGATAAAGGTGTTGCTAAGACGTAACGACCCAAGAGAGTGTGAACAGTAAGAGGGAGGGGAAAACAGTGCCCGGGAACACTTCATGGGGAACAGGACATTTAAACTGGGTTTTAGAGAATGAGTAGGGATTCATCAGGCAGATGCATGGACAAAGTCCTTCTGGGTATGGTGACAGGTAAAGTATGACATGTTCAGGGAATCCAGCAGAGCAGAATCGGGAGAGTAGGTGGAGATGTGACTGGTGAGACAGGCAGGGGTGCTGATCACATGGGGTGCTGTTATGGGCCGAACTAGGTTTCCCTAAAATTCATATGTTGAAACCTAGCCCCCCTGTACCTCAGATTGTGACTATATTTGGAGATAATATCCTTTAAAGAGGTGACTGAGTTACAATGAAGTCATTAGGGCGGGTCTGAATCCAATCTGACCAGTGTCCTTACAAGAAAAGGAAATGTGGACCCACAGAGAGAACTCCAGGAGGGCATGTGCACAGAGAAAAGACCACGTGAGGAAATGGTGAGAAGGCGGCCGTCTGCAAGCCAAGGAGAGAGGGCTCAGGAGAAACCAAACCCACCAGCAGCTTGATGTTGCACTTCCAGCCTCCAGAACTGTGAGAAAATTAAGTTCTGTTGTTTAAGCCACACAGTATTTTGGTATGGAAGCCCTAGCAAATGAATACAGGCACTCTATGCAACTGAGTTTGAACCTGGAGGTTATAGGTGACTGGGGAAGGGTTTAAGCAGGGAAAAGACCCATTATCCATCCATCCCTCACTCCACATATGCAATATGGAAGCTGCGTCAGGCACTAGAAGTACAGGTCAAAGAAGCCTTATCTGCAGAAATGATACTTTAGCCTGGGATGAAAAAAAGGGGGCGGGGATGTCAAATTATGGTCTAGACAAAGTATGTGTGAGGCCCTAAGACAGGAAGGCTCTGGGCACATTCAAGAAACTGACATTAGGCCAGTGTGGGCAGAGCTGGGTGAGAGAGAAGAGCTCTAAGAGATGCAGACGGAGGGGTCAAGGCCAGATCATGCTGGGCTTCAAAGGCCTCATAAGCAAGCGTGTCCCTTCTCTGGAGAATTCTCCTGTGGGCTCAGGCCAACTCCCCGATGGGGGCAGAAGCTGAGGCCACGGCCGTCTTCCCTTCCACTGAGCAGCTGGGGAAGCCCTCCCCGCTCGCCTGTCTGGCTGCCCATCAGCCGACAAGGTGACACCACCAAATGCATTTCTTCCCAGCCAGGGCTCTGAGAGACACAGGATTTGCATTTCAATTTGACTTCGTTCAGATGATTCCAGCCAAAGCTTGGAAATCACTCCCCTTGTCATTCTCTCACCAGTTGTGTTTTCCTTTTTTTCCTCCCTCCACCCCACGGAGGGCTCTTTTTTCCTTGACAACCTGCTCCTGGATGCAGAGAAAAGTCATCCTTAACAGCAGTTTTATTGCCGGGTCATATTAACACAATGAAGGAAATCACTGTTAATTTTTATGAATTATCTCATCATCTGCAACTAATTAACAGCTGCAGAAAGAGCAGGCATTCTGTCTCCCTTTGGACAGCCTTTACCTTGAGCACACTTCCCAGCCGCCCTACCCTTGTCGTCAAGGAGGGTCCTCTGCTGGAGAAGGGCACTTCCTCTCCAGCAGGCTGCCACCTCCACATCCCCCAGCCCCAATTCTGCACTTTCTGGCCCGCCCCAGCCTGGGCAGGCAGCGGGGGGGGGGGGGGGGGGAGGCTGACCCTTTCCACTCAGCGGTCGCTGGGCCACCTGTGATGCAGATGATTTAGGTTAGCTGGAAACTATTAAAATCCAATCTAAGTGGGCCGCCGCTGCCCTGTTCTCATTACCCTCCCTCTGCAAAATCAGGCCTTGGCCCCTGTGCCTCGCCGAATGCGTCTATAAAACTGAGTGAACAGGCAGCCAACAGCTAAATGGCACTTAATCAGGATATAATCTAAACCCAGGTGGACAGTAAATACTTAGGGGGGCAGAGGGAAGAGAGGGAGGGAAGAGAAAACAACGGAGGAGAAGGCCAGGAGGACGCGCAAACGCATCTGTTGCAGCCTCCAGAGAGAGGAACTGCCAGGAAACACAGAATCCTGGGCTGGACAGGGCCGGGAGGACCACAGCTGGAGAAACGGGGGCCCAGAGGGGTGACGTGGCCCCTGAACATTCAACAGCTCGTGCAGCCGGGGGCTCATTCTCCTCCTGGGCTTCCCTCCCGAGCCCTGAGCTTCTCTGGTCCCAGTTCCTGCCCCCGCTGGCTTCTGCCCCCACTCCCTCTCTACTCTTCCTCCACCCAACCGCGTCCCTTCTTGCGGCTGTCTGAGGAGCCTCTCCTCAGACACCCTGGCATGTGGCCAAACCCCAGGCGGCCGCTGGTTGCGTCTGCAGAGATGAAGGCAAGGGCACGGAGGGATGGGGGTGAAAGGGCGCGAGGCCGGCCCACCCCACCGTGGGGCAGGGCCTCCCCGGGTGGGAGTCGGGCATCAGATCCACGTCGGGCAGGGGGTCCCTGTGATGCTGGCCCGAGCAGGCAATCCTCCTTCTAAAGGTCAGATGCTCCAACGGTGTGTCTGCTAGAACTGAAAAGGCCAGAGGCTGTACGTCATGTTACAGGGAGGAGAGGGGCGCTGGGAGGACATTCTGGAAGTTTACTTTTTGCACCCGGCCTGCGTCTCTTTCTCCTCCTTTCTAAACTCTGAGACACACAGCCAGCTAACATCTTCCCTCCTTCCCCCGTCAGAATGTTCCAGGCCCCTTGCTGTTCTATTTCAGTATGTATAACTTAGCTCATGTAGTTCCTGTTTCCTGCCCCAGGGGCCCCATTTTCAAAGCCATTGGGTATATAGTCCTGAGGGGAACAAACATCTTCTCCATGGTAGCCCAAGGCAAGAACTGAGTCATTCATTCATTCATTCATTCATTTATTCACCCCACCAATGTTCACTGAACACCTGCTATGAGCAAGGCCGGGGGAGTGACAGGTAGTAAGACGTGTTCTTGGCCCCCAGAGAAACCAGCGCCTGAACAACGCTCATCACTATGTCACGTGGGCCGAGGGCTGAGGTGGAGCCGGCCGCCCACACCGTGCCGTGGGAGCGGGAAAGGGCAGAGAGCCCTGTGAGAGGGGACGGAAAGGACAGTCAGGGAAGTTTTCTTAGAGGAACAGCGAGGCCTTGAATGATGAAGAAAACTCTACAGGGCAGGCAAGGCGAGGAGTATTCCAGGTGGATGGAGCAAAGGCCCAGAGATTGGAGAGGCAGGGGCGTTCTGGGGACTCCAGTGTGTCTGGAGGGCAGGATGCCCACTGGTGAGTGTTTACAGGGCAGGGATGGGAATGGGGACATGATGATGAACGGTGGGGCTGTCTAGATGGTCTGCAGCCTGCCTGCAAAGGCTTCAGATGCCCTGGAAAGGAGCTTGAGCTTCCTTCTAGAAAGACGAGCTGGGCAAGAGGGAGGAAGTGAGAGGTGAAAGGGAGAGCGCCCAGGGGCTCCGAGGGGCTGTGGTGGGACAGCTTCTCCCTGTGGTGGGACAGGGCTTCCGATCCTCGGGCACCAGGGCCCAGAAGTGCCCAGGCCTCTACCGCCTCCACCTGCAGACGCCCTGGCTGCCCCACTCTGGGGCTTGGGCAGGGAGGTCCCATCCTCCGAGAAACCTTTACTCAACACCCTGAAACCCTCATTTCCCGCCCCACCCAGTGGCCTGCTCCAGGTGTGTCCCAGGTGGCTCTGGGTGGAACATGCCCCGGGGTCTGCTGGCAGCTCATCCTGAGCAGGTCGTAAAGCACTCAGAAAGCACAAAGGAAGCCAAGAACTCCAGTCTCCACATGCTTTTCAGGCCTCAGGGACAAGTTTTCCATTCTTTTCCTGGGCTGTTTACTCAAAAAGTTAAGCTTAAGCAAAAGAGGAGAGGACACTGGTTTTGAAGTAGGCAGGACAGTATCATGGGCATATGGTTGCCAGAGGTTTTGATGCTGGCTGCGGACTCACACCAGCTGTGTGACCCTGGGTGACTTATTGAACTCTCTGAGCCTCAGCTTTCTCATCTGTAAAACAGACACGACGGCAGCATTCAACGACTTTGAACAGCGTGGTCCCTGGCACATAACAAATATTACTTAATAAATGTTGCTATTATTATAAGTCTAGATATTTCTGACCCCCAAAGCCCCAACTCTTACTTTATACTCTTCTTTCCCTTTTTTTTAGGGTATCCTCTCCAACTCCCATCCCCACTCCCTCTAGACCAAAGGACTGCCCCTTTTTAAAAAAAATACTCCTGGGACTTCCCTGGCAGTCCAGTGGTTAAGACTCCGCGCTTCCACTGCGTGGGGCGTGGGTTCGATCCCTGGTCGGGGAACTAAGATCCCGCATGCTGCGGGGCATGGCCAAAAAATAATAATAATAAAAATTTAAAATACTCCCAGCAGAGCCTGTCACCTGGTCTTCAGGACCACCTGCCAAGCCCCCTTCTCTCTCAGTCCCCTGGGGCTTTGTGCTGATCTTACAATGCAGGGACTCTCTGGGTCCCTCTCCTTGGCACCTTCCTGGGAGAGAAGCACCCAGTACATTTAACAGGGCAGAATAAATAGCAATAATAGTATATGTTCAGGCATTAGCCGCATAAGTAATCAAAGATCACTGCCATATGATTCCTGGTTAAACATCATTTGGAATCTAATAAATAAGCGGCTGTAAATACAGGCAGCGAGCAGATTCGTCCCCTCTGAGAGGCGCAGCCTCTGCTCTTATTTTTAGCCTAAAGGTGCCTTCAGCGCTACTCTTGTGGTTCAATTTTAAGTTAATTTCTCCGTCAAATGTCTGCAAAGGAAACCGGCAAGGGCAAGGGGCAATGAGCGGGGCTCAGGTGCGGCGTCTGCCTTCTGCTTCTCTAAAGAAATCAAGGCGTCCCGGGGGTCTTGGGTAGAACTCGTTCATACCCACCTTCTCCCCACTCCTCCGAGGGTCTCCGCGGAGGGGAGCACAGCAGGGGCAAGGATGGGAAGTGCCTAGTGTGGCGGACAGAGCATGGGCTTGGGGCCAAAGAAATCTGGGTTCAAATCCAGGGTCCTGGGGCTTCCCTGGTGGCACAGTGGTTAAGAATTCGCCTGCCAATGCAGGGGACACGGGTTCGAGCCCTGGTCCGGGAAGATCCCACATGCCGCGGAGCAACTAAGCCCGTGTGCCACAACTACTGAGACTGCACTCTAGAGCCACGAGCCACAGCGACCGAGCCCACATGCCACAACTACTGAAGCCCACACGCCTAGAGCCTGTGCTCCACAACAAGAGAAGCCACCGCAACGAGAAGCCCGCGCACCGCAACAAAGACCCAATGCAGCCAAAAATAAATAAATAAAATAAATTTATTAAAAAAAAAAATCCAGGGTCTTCCATGTTCTGCATGGGTGACCTCAGTCTCTCCAAGCGTCGGCTTCTGTACCTACAGACCAGACATTATCAAACCTACCTCTGAAGATCGTTGTAAAAATTAAATGATGTAATTTATAGACAGACAGTGATGGGCCCATATTAGGTGCTCAATACACATGAATGTCATTCCATCCTCTGTGATACGGTCCTTGAAAGTGATGGTCCCCCGCCCTCTCATTAGATGGAAACAGGCAACATATCAAGAAGGTAAAAGGAAGCCCAAAGTGCCAACGTGCCCATGGTCCCCGGACCATAACCATCATTGCTTAACTCTGGAGCTGGCCGGTTAGCATTCAATGCTTCCCTGCTTTGTGCTGTCCTGGAGTTCCTTCATGTCTGAGTTTCGCCTCTTCACATTAGAACATTAACAACAAAATATCCTGTTTCCAGTATTTCCCACAGACCCCAGCCCGCTGCAGGGCACTGTCAGCGTTAAATAAGGACCAAGGGACAGAGGAACAAAGTTGGACCAGCCCTAAAGCCCAGGTCTCCTAATTCCTTACTCATAGCAATACCTTCCTGTATCACATGCCCTCCTAAAACACGAGAGGATCTGTTCCTATCTGGAAGGATGACAAGCAGGGTAGGAGACAGTTTGCTGGGACTCTGGGGGGACATTATTCTTTCTAGGCCCCATGGCAGGAAATAAACACATCACTCCAAGCCAAGCCCAGCAGAGCCCACGTGACATGGCTTCAGATAACATTCTGCTTGTAGGTTACTCCTTTAGAGCCATGGCATGTTAAATCAACGTGATGAAGTGCTTCCCGTTACACAGTCCCTTCCCAGCTCTCTCTCTCCTGTGGCACAGTCTCAGTCACAGTCATGTGGCCGTCCTGTCGGGGTCCCTCTACCCATCGAGGGAACGCATTGGCTTCAGGGCTCTGGGCTTGTCTGCTTCTCATGCAAAAGGGTTGACCTTAACAGGAGTCAGGCAATCAGATCAAGGGTTGGACTGGGGCCAGTTTCAAGTGCAAGCACAGTTCCCTGCACACAGCACTGCTCATGAGAATGATTTCAAGAGGCTCAGGCTCCTATCTTGGGAGCCATCCAAACAGAGGAACAGAATAATGGTCCCCAAAGATGTCCAGGTCCTAATCCCCGGAATCTGCCAATGTGTTACCTTCCATGGCAAAACGGACTTTGCAGAGGTCATTAAGGTTACAGACCTTGAGATGGGGGGATTATCCTGGATTATCCCGGCAGGCTCAATACAATCTCATGAGTTCTTAAAATCAGAAAACCTTTTGTGGCTGAGGTCAGGGAGCTGTGATCTGAGAATGACATGATCCTGAGCTTTGAGGATGGAAGAAGGGGGCCATGAGCCAAGGGATGCAGCAGACTCTAGAAGCTGGGAACAGCCTCAGCTGACAGCCAGTAATAAAGTAAGAACCTTGATTTTATAACTGCAGGGAACTGAATCCTGCCAGCAACCAAAATGAGCAGGAAATGGATTCTCCCCTAGAGCCTCCAGAAAGGATCACAGCACTGCTGACATCTTAGTTTTAGCTCAACAAGACCCATGCTGGACTTCTGACTGTAAATTAATAAATTTATCTGGATTAAACCACTAAGTCTGTGGTAATTTGTTATGGCAGCAGTAGAACATTGTAGTAATAGTAATTATAATAGAACTACTGATAATAACTATTATTTATTGGCCTCCTGCTAATTATCAGGCACTGTGCTAGCTGTTTTGCATACGTTATCGTACATAAACCTCAATAGACAGGGTGAGTATTATTACCCCCATTTTATAGTAGAAAACAGAGGCCAAATAATTTGCCCAAGGTCACATGCTGAAACTATAATTCATTTCCAAGTTTGTGTGTCAATAAAGCCCAATCCCACTCTACTACCCTACGATGCCACCCAGAATTATGCTTGCCACAATGTTGGGCAAACTACTATTTTTGCAAGAAACAAAAGAAAGGGAACTGATATTTATTAAATATTACTAGATGCTACACACCATGTATGGTACTTTACATATCTCCTTTCAATTAACACGATAACCTCCTGCATGCTAAAGTGTTATCTCCAGCTTACAGATGGGAAACTGAGCATGAGAAAGGTTGAATAATTTTCCTGAACGAACGCGGCTAAGAAGGGAGAGTCATACCCATGGATTTTGAATCCGAGGCTGCCTTGCCCATAATGCCTAGGATATGAAGACTTGAATGTGAAGTCCAAGCTCCCCCAGGTGACCATCCTCATGGCTTCATGGTAAGATAGGCACTGGATCGAGACCCAAAAGGGAGCCCCGCCCAGGCTGTAACCACAAGCCAAAGGCAACAGCTCCCGCCCATCCCGCAAGAGGGTGGCCCTGTCCAGCGGCCAGTACTGCTCTCTGAGAGATAATCCCTGGGCAGATGAGGAAGAAGTTGATTAAATAAAGGGAGAGCTCCAAGGGGGACAATCCATAGATACACGCTATTTCATCTCCACCAAGACCACTCATTTCCGCTTCACAACTAAATTCCTTTAGCTCTCGAGGTTTTCCCAACTGGCTCTAACGGGGAAATTGGCATTCAACCACCGTTAGAGGTAAAGGTCCCTTTCAGTTCAGGAACTCCAAGGGCTCCGGGAAGAGCAGGGAGAATTCCCTATAGATGGCCATCAGAAAGCGCCCCCCTGCCGTGTCCGCGGGCCCGAGGCTGCCCGGTGGCTACCCAGAGGTGTGAGGCCAGCTTCTGCCACTCTGTTCCCACCCAGGCCGTGGCCGGTGCCTCTTTGGAACGAGTCCTTAGCAGAGCTTCCTGCTGAGGCCCCCAGGGCTATCCACTTCCCTTTTCTGTCATCTCGGAGAAAATCCCTGTTCTTTCATCTGTGAGCTGAAAGCTCAGTCTCACGTGGTTAGATCCCTGCCACTGGGGGAAATTTATGAGTGTCGCCAGCCAAGTGGCATTCCCTCCCCTGCCCGTGTCTCTCCCTGCTTGAAAGACCACGTACTATAAAGGATGGGAGAGCACATCTCGGAAGAAGCCACAGGGGTGACACAACCTAGGGAACCTCCCAGCACCCGACTCCTTAACACAGGTATCTTCAGACATGGGGGCAACCTGCTGCCTGCTTTCAAAGAGTGGCATCAGGTCTGGGGTTGAGAGCAAAGTCAGCCTGAGAAGAGCCGGAGCTGGGGGTGTGAGGGCGCATTTCACAGGATGTAGATGGAGACCTAGATGGGCTTTCTTTAGCCAAAAGACGGGTCAGCCAGGGCTTGGTGGGCATGGGTCCGACCGGGGGCTCTGAACCTGGAGACCAGATCCCATCAGGCCGGAGCAGGTGCCTGGAAGCAGATGAGGGGAGTGCCTACCTCTGATGTGGGGACACATCCTACCTGGGAAGGAGAAAAGAGAAAACCTAGTCAGAGGAGAGTGACCAGGATGACAAGTGGAATCCAAATGCTGAGAAGGAAGGGACAGTCAGATGAATCTCTGAAAGAAAGAAGATGCTGGGGGCTGTGAAATGACAGTGCTTCAGATCTCGGACATGCCGTGAGAGGGAAGAGCGCAAGGCCTGCTCTGCAGGCTCCTGGGGGACAGACAGAGCTAGGACAGTAGGTGGAAGGCACAGAGAGACAGATGTGGCTCAACAGACAGGAAAACCGATGGTCAGAGCTCTTCAAAAGTGGACTGGGTTATACTGGGGACTCTTGCCACCATCAAGATCTTGTGAATCTAAGTACAAGCAGACAGGCCAGGTGAAGCACTGGGAGAGTCTGTGGCAGACAAGAAGCAGGGACCCCGGCTAACACTGGCGGCTTCAGGAAAGAGCTGGAAGCAGGGGGCAGGGTCCCAGCTGGGAGGCTGGGTCCACATTCAGGTCTACAAGCTCTAGGAAGACTAAGAGAAGCAAGGCCTGACCAGAGTCCCACGGGAGCTCAGAAACAGTCGGAATATGAAAGTGAGGTTTCAGACTTGATGACGAGACGGAAACGTGAGCACTGCAACGGCCGTACAGCTGGGGGAGGCGACTAAGTCAACAGCTCGGCGTTTGGATCTGGGGGACAAAGTAAGACCAGCAGCCAAGACTCATTTTGATGCTGAGTCATTAACCTGCTGGCTTGGACTTCCTCAGAATGGGATGGAGATTAGCCTTCGGACCCAGGGTTTGCCGCAGGGATCAGAGAACCTGGGAAAGGAAGCCAGCAGGGCCAGTGCACTGTCCTCGGCAAGGAACACTTGTTTAGAACTTCTTTTGTGTCGAGTGAGGCCATCATCATCTCTGCCTTCCAACAGCTTTCAAGTTTGAAGCTCCTTTGGGACCTCCCTTGGGTCTGCATCATTCACTCATTCAGTAGACATTTAGTGAGCACCTTCTGTATACCAGGCACTGTCTTACATGCTGGGGAAACAGCAGAGAACAAAACAAAGGGCTTTGCCTGATGGGAGGACTCAGATAATAAACGAATAGGACCCAGTTCGTCAGATGGTGACAAGTGTTATAGAAAAAACAAAGCAAGGAAGAGAGAGAGAGAGATGGCGAGCAGGGCATGACCTACAGTAAGTAAGAGAGTGAACCATGCAGACATCTAGGTGAAGACTGTTCTAGGCAGAGAGAACACCAAGGAAGCCAGGGGGAGGGGCTGGTGTGGAGTGAACAAGAGGCAGAGGAGTAAGAGATGAGAACAAATAGTAATAGAACAGTGGGGCAGATCATGGAGGGCCCTGTGGGAGGGACCCCATAAGGACTCTTTCTTTTCCTCTGACTTGAGATGAGATGAGATGAGAAGGCACTGGAAGAGTTGAGCAGAGGACTGACATGATTCAACTTACATTTTACAAGAATCATCCTTGCTGCCATTTTGAGAAACAAAAGTGACAGTAAGAGAGAAGCACAGAAACTAGTAGGAAAGCTTTGCAGTGATCCAAGGGAGAGAGAATATTGTCTCAGAATGGGAAAGCCACAGCGGAGGTGGCCAGAAGTGGTTGGGTTCTGGATATACTTGGCAGGTACAGCAAACAGGATCTGCTGATGGGGAGGATATGGGATATCAGAGAAAGATGGGGTCAAGCGTGACTCCAAGGATTGGGACCTAAGTCCAAACAGATAGAATGGCATGACCATGTATGAAACAGGGGAGACGGCAGGAGAAGCAGGCTTGGAGGGGAACATCAACAGTTTGGACAAGTCAAATTTGAGTTTCTCTTAGACATCCAAAAAGGGCATGAGGAGTAGGCGTATAAGTCTGGAGTTATGGGGAGAAGTCAGAGTTGGAGGTGAGACTGGAGAGCCATCGCATCGAAAGCTATGAAACTGAATGAGATCACTAGGGAGTGGGTGGAGAGAGAAGAGGTCTAAGGACAGAACCCTGGGGCACATCCGTATTCGGAGGTCGGACATACGAGGAGGAATCACCAAAGGAGACTGAGAGCCCAATGAGGGAGGGCAAGAACCAAGGTGGAGTGCGACCCAGAAGCCAAGAGAGAGAAGCGTTTCAAGGAAGAGCGAGAGAAAGACTATGCCAAATGCTGCCTGTGAAATGAGGCCTGGGGACAGATGATTGGATGAGGCCATGGGGGCACCATGGATGGGGGTGAAAATCTGATGGGAGGGAGTCCTATTGATTGGGTAAGAGAGGAGAGGAAATGGAGATAGCTTTGCATAAGAATTCTTTTGCAGAGTGTCTCTGCAATGGGAAGGAGAGAAATAGGGGGCTAGCTGAAGAAGGATGTGGGGTTAAGGGAGGTTTTTAAGATGAGAGATCATTCAGATCCATTAGCCAGTAGCGGGGACCATTACCTCAGTGTGAAAAGCCCACGACACCGGAAAGGTAGAGAAGATAGAACCCAGTCTCTCAGGATGCTGTTAGGCTGGTGGGATGGATGAAATTCAAATAAGGTTTTTTAAATGTTTGCAAAAATAGGCGGGTGTGGACCAATGAAGACAGCGCAACCCGTGTGTGACTGAGTCAGCATGCGTACCTCTTGCGCTCTGAGAATTCTGGAAGTAACAGCTTTCCAGACTGGGTGTGGATTCTTGGCTCTTAGAAAGAGGTGAATTTAAAGCAGGATTTAGAAAAAGGGGAGAGACAGCATTTGGTGGAGGAGTGGAGAAGTGTGTTCCAGGCAGGAGAAGGCTAAGAGATGCCAACAGTGCCATTCCAATAACAGGTGTCACTTTCCCAGCACCTACTACACGCCTGACACTGTTCTAAGTGCTTTCTAGGTAATAACTCATTGAATCCTCATAAAAACATGAGGTAGCAACTACTGTCATCCATGTTACAGATGAAAAAATTGAAGCATTAAGAAATTAAGTTCTCGCTCAAAGTCATATAACTAGTAAAGGGTGGCACTCGGATTCAAACCCAGGCAGTCTGGTTAGAGCACAGGCTCTGGTGTCCACCTCTACACCATGATGGAGCCTTCCCGAGCCAACCCCAGGGCTACCCAGAACACATCAGGCTCTGTGGTGTCCCCCTTGCTCTCCAGACCCCTATCAGCTTGGAATAGCCATGGAAGGCAACTGGGTGAGTCAGGACAGAAGGGGCTAAGGGAAGAGGGAAACACATGGGGGACCCTCTCATGGGCTGCCCCAGGTGGTCACCCACCCCCAGTTACGTCGGTTTTCCTCCTGAGTCTAGCACGGTGGCACTACCTCCCGGTCAGGGGCTGGGCATGGTCCCGGCATGGCCCCACCAGGCACCTGCTGAGCCCGGACTGGATGAGTTGGCTCCGCCCTCTGCATCCCGCCCCTCATCGGTGTGGGCTTAAGAGGCAGTGGACCCCCCCACAAGCTGATCGGCCCCTAACTCAGCTCGACGGGAAGAAACACACACCAACAAGACACAGAGGGGCTGCTGGCCAGCCCGACAGCTATCGGCAACCCCCGCCCAGCTTTCTGCCCCCGCATCCAGACTAATGAGAGCTAAGTGTGACCGCTGTCTTGCCTGCAGCTGAGCTGCGAGGCTGTGAGTGGGACGCGCGGGCTCCGCCGAGGCACACACGTGTCTCCCGCCCACTTGGGCTCACACACACACACGCAGGCGCTCGGCTGAGAGCAGGCAGCAGCCTCTGCGCTTCTCCGACACCTCAGCGCTGGCCACAGGGAGAAAGGAAACACCCAGACAGGTCTACACCAGCAGAGTAAGGAGACTCAGGAGGGCTTCATGTCTTATCTGGCTTAAGCAATTGTGGCCGAATGGGGTCATGGCTTAAATCAGGCAGATGGCTGCCTCCACTCTAAGCTCCCATGAATGGTTGTTAATGAGAACACAGTGATAATAGGATGCTTCCCAAAGAGTATGAGAACAGACCAAAGGCTAAAGTATTCTAGCACAGGAGCCCAGCTTGGAAGGGGTCCTGGAGGTACCAGGTCCAACCTCCCACTGATGCTGAACTCTCTGTCCACCTCCAGCTATGTCCACCTCCAGCTGTGGCCTCCTCCAGCTATGGCCGCCTCCAGCTACGGCCACCTCCAGCTGTGGGGACCTCCAGCTACGGCCACCTCCAGCTGTGGGGACCTCCAGCTACGGCCACCTCCAGCTGTGGGGACCTCAGTATCAGAAGAGCCCATTCCATCCGTCGGGTAAACATTCTTTTACATCAAACCCAAATCTCCCTCCATAATTATCATCTCTCCCTACAACAAACCACCCTCCCAAAACTAGAGCTTGCTAATGACTCACTCCCCACCCCAAGACTCTTGTAAACCACTTCACAGAGTTGGACAGGCTTTTGAAATTCTGACAAAATATTACCATGCCAGTTCTCTCAAATTATGTGTGTCTCTGCCAGGCAGGGCTTCACCCAGCAGGACGGAAGATACTGTGGGTCAGCACATGTGTGGAGGGGGCAAAATGAGAGTCCGGGGAAACCAGGCCATTCTAGCACCAATGGACACAGGCAGCCACGTACCAAAATTATTTGGAAATCAGCTCTATGATCTAGGGCTTTTAGCTAGGGAACAACAGCGGCCTCCCTTCTCTCCAATACCCCTGCTTCTGGGACCTTTCCCAGTTTCCTCCCGCAGACTCACCATGATATGTTTAAGAAAACATAATGTTTCCTACTGTCACCCGCCTGTTCTCTTTAGCTCAGCCTGATTTTATGAGGTCCTGGGTGTCGGCACTCTGGCCCATGGTGGCTTTCCCATCAAGAATGTACTGCTGGGGAACTTCCCTGGTGGCGCAGTGGTTAAGAATCCGCCTGCCAGTGCAGGGGACACGGGTTCGATCCCTGGTCCAGGAAGATCCCACATGCCGCGGAGCAACTATGCTCATGTGCCACAACTACTGAAGCCTGTGCGCCTAGAGCCCATGCTCCACAACAAAGAGAAGCCACCGCAATGAGAAGCCTGCGCACCGCAACGAAGAGTAGCCCCCGCTCGCCGCAACTGGAGAAAGCCCATGCGTAGCGACGAAGACCCAGCACAGCCAGGAAGGAAGGAAGAAAGAAAAAGAGAGAATGAATGTACTGCTGGGACTTCCCTGGCGGTCCAGTAGTTAGGACTCCATGCTCCCACTGCAGGCGACATGGGTTCGATCCCTGGTCAAGGAACTAAGATCCCACAAGCTGCGCAGCCAAAAAAAAAAAAAAAAAAAGAATGTACTGCCAACAGCCTAGGCTATTCAGAACTCCGCCACCTCAGCTGTCCTCTGGTCCTCTGACTGGACTCAACAGGCCAGGCCCCCTTTGTCCCTGCCTGGGAGATGTCCTATCCTCTTACTCCCCTCCATGCGAGCTTGGGCAAGCCGCAAACTCTGTGAAGCTCAGCCTCCTCTTCCATAAGATGTGTTTACTTCTACCGACCTTGCAGCTTGTTGGGGGAACTGAATTAATACATGTGTAAGAACATGTTATACACTGTAAACCATGGCACCAATGTCACCAGGCAGTTGGGAGTCAGGAATCCTGGCACTGCCACAGTGGCCTTTGCCAACTCACTTTGCCTACTGGGACCCCAGTTTTTCATATGTGTAAAATGGAGCACCTAGGCCTAATTCATCCCTCACTTCTCAGCAGAAGAGACTATGGCCGGAGGCTGTAGTTCACAAGTGGGTTCTGGAAAGGTTGAGAGAAGATAAACGTCCTCAAAGTATCCGGTGTGGTGCTCCTGGCAGAAGACCAAGCCGCAGGCGAAGACAGATGA
Organism: Eschrichtius robustus; assembly: GCF_028021215.1. NCBI lineage: Eukaryota > Metazoa > Chordata > Mammalia > Artiodactyla > Eschrichtiidae > Eschrichtius > Eschrichtius robustus. Next base: position 12,432,008 of record NC_090834.1, read on the forward strand.
CTCCACACGGTACACTGGCCTGGATGCCTTTCTAACGGCAGCCAAGTCTCCCTCATCCCTCTGAAGATGTGGTGGCAGCAGGGGTGGGGCAGGAAGGAGAGGAGAGACAGCCTCGTGCAAGCACACATGCAGGCAGACACCCTCATGGACTGTCTTTGGCAAAATATTTACTCTTGCAAATACGTATTTTGTACACTTATTGTTAAATAAAACCAGTTGGCACTTTTGAGCACTGACCAATATCTGTGAGAAGAGAAATTTGAAAACTGACAGGTCAGTTCAAGATTCAAAACTTGCCATTAGATAATTCATCCTGCAAACATTTCTGAAGTACCCCTACGGGCCAGGCACTGTGCTAGACCCAGGAATACAGACATAATAAGAAAGACACAGATCTCCTAAGGTGTTCGTCAGGGGAGGGATCAGTGTTCCAGAAAGCTCTGTACATGGATTCCCTCTCTAGATGACAGATGAAGGAGAAAGTCATCAATTTCTATTTGTCACTAATGTGAAAGACCAACTGATTGCTTATATGGGTGACAATTTGGAAAAGAGATCAAGAGCTACACACTGATGAAAATCTCATAAATCACACCACGTGATCACATCACGTGGTCACAGTATGAAGGGGAGCCCACCACTCAAAAAACCCCACAGTGAGTCCTCGGCAAGGCACAGAATTCTGTTGGTATATTTGGATCTTGGTGTGTCCGATATATTTAATGCATACCAGAACAGGATAAGAAAACCAGTGCTTTTTATTCCTCCCCCTTGCCTCCCCCAATTCTCTTATTATCTTCATCTTCATAACATTTGAATGTTCTATGTTTAACATTCTCTCTGCAGGACTTGGAGCTCATTGAGGGAAACCACCTCAGTAAAAAATGGGAGTTGTAAAGTGCTTGGGGTCCTAGTAAGACAGAGTGTCAAATAAATCCAAGCTCTTGCTGCTTCACCTCACAGGGAAAACTTAAACAAGAAAGAGGTTCAATTGCTACAATAACCTGCTGATGTCTAGTGCCACCCACGCTGAGCAGGACTCTGTACCACCCTGAGCGAGCCTTTCAAATCCCCAGGCCTCAGTTTCCTCATCTGTCTGATGGACTTTGTCTGGGCCCTTAGGAAATTATTTGGCAGTGAAAGAATCAAAAAAGAGCAATAGACTATAGAAGCAATAATGATTCCATCTTTCAGTTCCTTTGCCGGATAGAACACAATATATTTAATGTGACTGCTGTGATAATGGGATATCCCAAATGTCTCCAGGGGTGTAAAGCTGCAGTACAGCAAAGCAGAAAGAGAAGCTTTGGAGACAGGTTCGAACTGCAGTCTCTGTGTGACCTTAGATGAGTTATTTAAACTCCCCAAGCCTCTGTTTCTTCATCTATAACATCTGATCATTAATTCTGGTGTGAAGATTGCCTGAAATATGTGAAACACCTAGCACAGTGCCTGGCAGAGAGTGAGGTCTTTCCAAGTGGTAATTATTAGGGGGATTATTATTATTTAGCACTGTGTCTTCAGTGTTGGCACATAGCGCTCAATAAATACTTGTTGAGTGGATTAATAAATGAGTAGTTGAATCCCTGTTTTTACCATTATAGCCAAAACTTGCCTTAGAACCCAATCAGGATCTCCAGCCCGTTCCTCTTTTCTCTTTTAACTAAGACAGATAGATGGACATTTTCTCTTTCTCCTCCTCCTCCTTTTTCTTCTACTTCTTCCAATAAGTCTACCTCTTTAAGCACAGGGAAGACCAGAAGAAACTTTAGAACAATGATGCTGAAGGTGTTCTTGGGAAACCACATCTTGCAAGGGCCGTGGACTCATCCACCCACCCATTCACTGAGTTTGTGTGATATGCTTGCATACGTCAAGTGTCAGGACCTGTGTTACGTGGTCGATCTCCCTTGGAATTCAGAATCTGGTGGGAAAATGCCATAATAATCAGAGCACAACCCAGTTAGTGTGCTGGAACAGGGGAATGGGAGAATGGTTGGAAAAAGATGATCTGACTGCCACCAGCCCCGCCTCCTACTTGCTGTGTGACCTTGGCCAAATCACCACCCCTCTGGGCCTCCCTCCTCATCTGTGAAATGAGCAGGTTGGAAAATGGAATCCATAGAATCCTTTACGGTTCTAAGATATAATGATGATCCCTTTAAGTCATGGAGGGCTGAAGAGATGGTGAGGGTGGTCTTTTCGGGGCATTTATTAACTTGCGGCTCTCACAGTCATCACTCAGAGGACCCAGAGGGACAGAAGCAAAATCAAAAGGCATTTTCAGAAGAAAGATGACTGAAACAGGTTGACACATGTGTGAGAGTTTGGGGAATTTATGCGGGCAGCCTTGCCATCATAAATAAAATCCCTTTCCCTTACCCAAAGCCTCATTCGTTGAGTAAACACCGGACACTGCAATAGACAATTTGGCTGTATCTCCCGCCCCGTGCCTCACTTGAATGAAAAACAGCAGTCCCACGGCAGGGCAATGGGCTCGCCACCTCTTTACAAACATCCACGTTGTCACCAGCTGACAAGTGGGGCGGGGGTTGGAGCAGGCGGGGCAATTCATCTCTGAGATTCCTGGTCCCTTCGTGCAGCCTTACTCTCACAGCCATCTACTCTGAGGCTGGAGGTTTGGGAGGAACCCCAGAAGAATCAAATGTGGGGAGAAGTGACCCGTGGGAAGTGGGGGAAGGAGCAGCAGCCACTCCCTTTCCTGCGAGCCTCCGGAGGACTTGGGGGACCCGTCGCCATCAACGCTGGTCCAGCCCATCCGTGTGGAAGGCTGCCTGCTGCTAAGCACAGCTACTTGTGTTTTCTTGACCTACTTCTCCTCCCATCCCTGCCCTACTCCACATCCCCTCTGGAGTCCGTGTAATTAGCACCTTTCCATCCATAAAGCTCCTGGCTCCCAGGATAACCAAGGAGACAGCAAAACAAGCCCTGGCATTGCTGTTTTGACTTTTCTTTACTTTCCTCTCTCTTTGTTGACTTCACTCTGCTTCCTGGCCTCTGTAGATTAGGCCCAGTCTGACCTTGCCAGCCAGCAGGGCCCCTGGCTGGAAATCAGCTGGACGTGGCCTGGCATGAACCAGAACGAGTGCCAGCAGAGAGGACAGAACTGGACAAGCATTGTTCCAAGTGTGGGGATGGGAGCTTGAGGGTCCCTTTGAAGCCCTCCACTGTCGCACAGCAGGCCAGACAGGGATCTGTCAGCTCCACTTTCTGCTTCTCTCCCGGGGAACAAGTGTCAGGAGAGCCGAGGCCGCGAGGAGCTGCCAATTCCAGCTCAATCCCTTTCCGCTTCCCATTAGCGACAAATGGAAATTGATGGGTTACCGCTTTAGCCACTCATTTAGAGGAGGAGAAAACCTCACAGCAAATGCTGAATAACTGGAGGCATCTTATAAATTAAGCATCTTAAGGATATGAACCGTTTTACATTGCTGCTAAGCACAACTAAATTAGGTTTTGAAGTTTCAGTAGAAGTGAATGGGGAAGAGGGAGGGAAGATTTTGTTTTTAATTCCTTTTTTCAAGTATGCAGAGTGGTGAGCCGAAGGCAGGACGAGGGGAAGAACTGAGTCACTGGTCCTTGTTTCTGATTCCAATCAGCGGCCACTGCATATGCACAGAGAGACGTGCCCATGTACGCACGACGGAACACGGAGTAACTCGGGGACCTGCAGCTCAGCCTCTGGCCCACGATGCCTGGCCTTGCCAGGGCCTCCTGACCACCCACACCACCATCATGCCAATCTCTGGGACCTCAGAACCAGTCCTAATTGCAAGTAGAGGAATTCAGGAGCTTTAGGCCAAGTCCCTGGGATTCTGCATCATGATCTTCATTCTAAATCATCCTCTAACCCTTTCAGGTTCAAGTTTAGGATCCTGCCTCATTCACAGGATCCACTTTCCCCCCTTCCCACCCCAGTCTGGGCAGAGGGGTTTCAGGTGGGCCCCCGTCTGGATAACTTGCCTGGTGTTTCGGTCCCTCCAGGGCTGTTGCCTGGCCTTGCCCGGGGGTCCTGCCATTGGACTGATCTTCTTGTGACCAACACACCTGCCTGGATTCCTCACTGCTGTGCCCCACAATGACTGTCTGTCCACAATGACTCCCTTCCCTATACACATGTACACACCCCAATCCCCGACACCCCACGTCTATCCCAGGCCATCAGATGACCACACAGTGTCTGCTGGACTGGACTGTGTCTCCTTGTCTCTGCAGCTGGGGCCACATCCCCGGGACCCGGACCAGCAGGCAGTGGCCCAGCTGCAGTTAAGGAGCTGTGCTCAGCCTTGGAGGTGTTGGGGGGCAGGGGAGGCAGCTGATTTCTCAGGCGCTCCCGGACCCCGGAAAGAGCCAAGTCTTCCGCCAGGCACGGGGACGCTGATGGGGCCAGCGGCAGCAGTGCCTGCCCACACCCAGAACGGGCACCCCCATGGCAGCAATGACAAGGGAGGGAGCTGGTGGACACACGCCATTGAAGTGCCCTGTCCTTCCTCTCCAGAACCAGGGTAGGGCGAGCAGACACCAAGGCAAAGGCCCTGCCAAGCAGCTGGGTCAGGGGCACCAAGAACACTTCATCTGAATGCACCCTCCAGGAAGCCTTCTTGGATTGATCATAGGAGAGAAGAGATGATCTCTGCTCTGCTCTCTAGCCCCTGGATTTGGAAGCCCCATGGCCATTCCCACCCTCCTTCACCTACAGCTGTGACCAGCTGAGTCCATCACAGACTGCAACAGGCACTCAGCATCTTTATTCTCATCACCAGAGGAGCTGGGCAGCTTGAGCAGATTGTAGCTGTCAGCCTGTCGGCTGCCCCACCACCACCACCCTTGCCCCAGCCAAACTCAGGGAGGGCAGAGCGCAGGGTCAGATGTCCCCTGCGGACACCTGGGGTGTGGAAGGGGCATCACCCAGGGCTGGGCTGCCCCCAGGGTGCCGTAGGGGCAGCACTTACCGATCCTCAGGGAGTGCGGACTGCAGGCGACCATCACGAGCCACGTGGGAAGCAGCACCAAAGGCGCCGAGACGCGGGGCATCTTCTATAAATCCTCATGGAGCCCTCTGCTGGTCTGGGCATGACATAACTCTGCGGGAGAGCAAGGGAGCATGTGAGTAAGGAGTCCTACGCCCCTGCTGGGAGCCACCTCTCCAGCCCAGTGGCCCGAGCTACCACCCAGACAGCCTCTGTGGGGAGGACCAACACTCCCTCCACGAATCGCTGTGCCTGTAGGGGAGCTCCAGGCCGGCTCCAGGCCTCTGTCTTTCCTGCCTCTGCCCAGACTCACAGAAGCCTCAGGTTCTAAAGCCATCTCCCACCCTGACCGCCATCAAATCAGGGGCAGGCGGGTGTGACTGTGGTCGAATGATTCACAGGGCTCCGCTTTTTAAAAAATGTCTAATTGGGGATGAAAACTTTCATCTGCTCTTAAGAACAGGAGCCACGGGTGAGCAGAAAAGGAGTGGGCGGGAAGGTTAGGCCATCGTCCCGGACACATCGCATGCCCTGCTCTCTGGGGAGTGATGTTGGGGAAGTGATGGGTTCCAGCCCAGCTCCTCCACTTGCCAGCTGGGTGGCTTTTCTCGGTCACTCAACTCCATTTCCCCTCAGGTAGACCTGGCATAACAACACGTGCCTGGATGGGTTGAATTGAGGCCGAGGAGAACACAGGAGAGGCCTGGCCTAGAGCAGGGGCTACACAAACGTCAGCTCCTCCCTGGCCCAGATGGGAGAGGTCGCTTCTCAGCAAATACTGAGGGCAGAAGCGCACATCCCAGGTCATCAGCTGGTTTCCACATCTGCAGAAAACTAACCCCTCCCCATCCTTCCTCCACCAGCCCCTCTCCCTCCTGAGGCTGGGGTCAAAGCCAGAACCTTGAAGGAGCTGCCTCCCTGCAAGGCAGCATGGGTATTGTCCCTCCCTGAGACCTCCTGGTACCCTGAGATCAGAGTCTGTAGGCCACCAGCCCTGCCCCATCACTGGGGTGAGGGAGGGGCTGGTGAATACGCAAATATGCTAAACCCAGGTCACCTTTGGTTAGGAGACTAGTGTTAAAGTGATTCACCCCCCACCTCCAGACAGACAATCCAATAGAAAAATAGGCAAAAGACTAGAACAGACACTTCGGTAATGGTATATCAAAAGCTCTTGGAGCACACTTGAAAAGGTATTCAGGAAAATGCATTTTAAACTGCAACGAGATATCATTATACACCCACCAGAATGACTTAAAAAAAAAAAAAGATACTATTAAGTGTTAGCAAAGATGTGGAGCAACTGGAACTCTTCTACTGTGTCAGTGGGAATGTAAGTCAACGTAAGTGTTGTGGAAAACTGGTCTATTAGAGCTTTACACATACCCTAATGTCCAGCAACTCTACAATAGGCATTTCCAGTAGAAATGCATGTATACACTCACCAAAGACATACTAGAACGTTCACAGCAGCACTCTTTGGGTTTCCCCAAACTGGAAACTAGCCAGATGTCCAGCAGCAGAATGGACAGAGACATTGTCCATTCATACAATGGAATCTTATATGGAAATGAAAATGAACAATCAACAACTCCATGCACCTGTGTGGATGGATCTCACAAACATAATGTTGAGTGGAAGAAACCAGGCACAGAAGAGTATTTACAGTATGATTCTATCCATAAAAAGTACAAAAGCAGACAAAACCATTGTGTGCTGTACGAAGTCCAGCTAGTGATGACCCTTGCAGGCGGGTGGTGACTAGAAGGGGACACAGGGGGTCTTCTAGAGGTGCTGATGACATCCTGTTTCTTATTCCAGGTGCTGAGCAAAGTGTGCTCAGTTTGTGAAATCTCGTCGAGCTGTACATATCTGATGATAATGTTCACTTTTCCGTATGTGTGTTACACTTAGTAAAGGTTTTGTTTTATGACAATCCCCCCTCCCCACAGAAGCTCGGTGTTGCAGCCTGACCCCGTACCTCGCAGCTTCCTGCACACAACTAGTCCCCTCTGCCTGGAGCGTGCTCCTCTCCCCCCGACCCTTGCCATGTGCCAGGATCGGGGGCCTCTCTATGCCATCCCAGCAGCCTCTAGTGCTGGGCTCAGTGCCAGCTTCTCAAGGGCCAGGACTGTTTCCAGTTTACTGCTGCATCCCCAGAAGTTACTTATACACAACAGGTGCACAGGAGATATTTGTTCAATGGATGGAGGGCCTCAAGCCACTGCCTGCTATAAGGAGACAGAGGAGAATAAAGGATAAAGGATTGGACTGCTGTACACCTGAAACTAACAGAACATTGTAAATCAACTATACTCCAATAAAAATTTTTTTTAAAAAAAGGATAAAGGATTGGAGCAAAGGCAACTCTGCTGTTGGCAAATCAGGCCCAGAATCTTTGCCCCTTAATCCACGGGTGCCGATGCAGGAAGAGATGAAAGCAAACACAGTCTCAAGGGAAGCTTGGCATTCTTACTCGTTATGGGTAAAGTCGACTGTTCAGTGACTGTCTCCCCACTAGAATTCAAGCTCGATGCATGTGGGACAGGAACAGAAATCCTGTTTGTCTGTCTTCTCAGGGCCCAGAACAGTGCCTGGCATATATTACAGCTTCAATAACCACTTTTTGAGTGGCAAAATGAATGGACTGTCAAAGAGGAAAGAACTGTAAAAACCTGGCTAGGCTATATAAAAGTAATACAAAATATAATCATTTCTGTCAAATGCCTTCCATTTATGCCCAGTCAGCCCGCCGCACAATAATTATTATGTAGACCGCTAAATAGGTGTCAGATTAGCCTGTGTAAATTTTATTTGATGACAGAACTACACTTAATCCATGCAGGCCTGACAGCCATTGTTCATGGCCCTGAAGGCTGGCTGATCCTGGAGACCACATGTAAGGACAATGGCTGAGGTCTTGGGCTGCTCTTGGATACAAAGATGAGAAATAATCTCCCCCCAGACCTTACAGGAATAAAAAGAACCATCATGTCACATGTTTGTAAGGCTCAAGGGTTTGCAAAAGTCTTTCCATAGTCTTTATCTTATTTAATCCACAGAACAAGCTCTATTATTGACAAGGAAGCTGAGCTCAAGAAAGGTGCCTAGCTCAAGGTCAAAAAAGCCCTTACGAGGCAAAGCCAGGGCTAGCCAGGGCTCTGACTTCGCTGGGTATTCTTCTGTCACTTACCTATCTGCATATGAGAGCAGATCATGAAGCTTCCAGATTCTTTAACAAAAAACACAAAGAAATTTGAGGTCTTATTTTCAGTTTAATGTTTAGACGAATCTGGTCTTAGAACCTAACTGTGCAGCCTTTATTAACTGAAAATAATTTAATAATTTAGGAATAAAAAAAGAAATTTTCTAGAAGTAGAGCACCTAGACCCTCTTCCCACTAACATCACCCCTGGTGAGTTTCACCTCCACCCACGAGTTATTTCCACCTGCATGGTGTGGCTTCTAAATCAGCATCTCAAGCCCAGAATCAAGCCCAGAACACCTGCACTGAGACGGCTTCCTCCTGAAATCTCCAGCTGGATTCCCCACAGCATTTCAGACACGCCTCGTCCTAAGGAGGAGGTCTCCTCTCCCCGGCTCCCGCCATCTGCTTCTCCTCCTACGTCCTCCTTCTTAGTGGGTGGCACCACGATCCACTAGTCACCCAAGCCAGAAAGCTGAGAGGCACCCTAGAGCTCTCCTCCCCACATCTACTCAGTCAGCAAGTCCCAACAGCCCCGCCTCTATCACCACCGACCCGCCGCAGTCCAGACGTCCGCCAGCAGCAACCGGGACTCTGCAACAGCAGCCGTCTTGGTCTCCCTCCCTCTGGTCTTTCCCTCTCCGTTGGTTCTCTGCTGAGTGGCCAAGGGTTCTTACCCAAATGTGAACTTGATAATGACATACCCCCACCCCAAAGTCTTCCATAGCTCTCCACTGCATTGGGATAAAAAGCAAATTCTTAACTCCAACAGATAAACCCTTCACGATCTGGCTCCTGCCTTCCTGTCTCTACCACCCACCCCACTGCACCGGACCTTCCGCAGAGCTCCCTCAGCACCCACCCTTTGCCTGTGCCCGGACTGCAGTCTCACCCCCTAATGGCCCGGAAACTGTGTCTTCCAGGCTCACCGCATTACCTCCCCTCTGAGGCTTTTTGTGATCCCTTTCCCATCTGCTGCCACCACATTTGGAACATTTGACATTAGGGCACACACCCTGCTTATGACGATGTTGCCTGTCTCCCCACAGAACTGTCAGCTGTGATGCAGGGGCCGTACCAAGCACCAACACACTATCCGGCACACAGTAGGTGCTCTACTAATATTGGCTGAATGAAATCAATGAACAGATGGTGTCAAAAAGGCATTTTCTGAATTTACACCAAGATGAAGTAAATTCCCAGTCTGGGTTGTACCTTGTGTATATTCACTGTGGTTAATACACACAATCTAAGCAGACAGAATGTTCTAGATCCAGGCAAAGGGTCATCACATCAATATATGTTGAAAAGGGGAGGGAAGCATTTACTGCCCTTTTCTTCTGTGCCTGGGGCTTGGACTGATGGTCACAGTTAAGGACATGGGTTTGAGTCCTGCACTGCCATGTAGTAGCTGTACACCATGGGCAAGTGAGTTAACTTCTCTAAACCTTGATCTCCTCATTTGTAACATGGGAGTGATAAAAGTACCCTCGAAGAATCATTATGAGGAATGAGGATAAAATGTGTATCCCGTGCTGCTCGAAGTAATTAACTGTTCATGACTATTATTCTAAGCCTATAAGATAATATTGCACGCCCATTTCACAGATGTGGAGGGTGAGGCTCAGGGGTCATCTATCCAAGGTCATGCAACTAAAGCAGTAGTGCTGAAGTTCAAATTCAAGAGTCTAACCGTATGCAATCACAAATCCCAGGTTCCTTCTTCAGCTACAGTTGAATATGGAGGCACTGGCAGAATTGAAGTCCAAAGCGGGCATAAAAATATGGCTTCTGATTTCTGAGGGTCTCTGACAGTTCCCACCTAAACAGAGCCCCACCTAACACAGGTCTTCAATCCTGTGCTTTAGGTAACTCAAAAGGCAGAGTCTGAAAACAGAACGTTGCCATGCAACTGAGGACGTTGTTCTTGACATCCTAGGGCAGCCATGACAACGCCAACAAGTGCAGATTAAGGCCCGACGTGGAGGGAGGCCAGGTCGGATCTGCTGTGGTCCTTATGGAGGGAACCTCTGCAGCAGCTCCACCCCTCAGAGCCCATTTCCTCATTGGTAACATGGGAAAATATCGATGCCTATCTCACAAAGTGATGAGCACCAGGAGAGCAGGGAACACATTAGAAGTTTCCACCTGCGTCACCAGTGCCTAGCACAGGCTGGCCCATAGTACGCACTCAAAAAGTATCTGTTGAAATAATGAAAGGATCCAATCAGGTAATAGATGTGGAAAAGGCTCTGTGGGCATGAACTATTTCCTCGTGAGTTACTTTCAGAGTCCTTGCCCATAAGGAACGTACAGTCCAGGTGCAATTCCTCCACCGAACAAGATCAGCTCTCCTGCTCTGAACCTCCAGCCTCCACCTGCACAGGCAGCACCTCACCGCACGCTGATCGCATGCTGCCCCGTGAGCGCTGGAAAGACGTGCTGCGGAATCAGACTGGGGGTCGAGGCTTCTCAGGTCTCATCTCTGCTTTAGCATTTACCTGCCTGGGATGTTTCTGGACCCAAACACCAGAAATCAGAGGTCCCCGCTTTCTCCAGAGGGGGAACCTAATTTCCATTTTTTCAGTATCTCAAGACTCCTCAGCTTCCTCAAGCTAGAAGATCCGCTCACGTCTCTCTCAGACCTCAATGTCTCTGACTCTCTCTCTGGTGCGTGTGTTTTGAATGAAGCCCCATGAGGACAGGGCCTTCTCCCTCTTAGTCACTGCTACACCCCCAGCACCTAGAACAGTGCCCGGTGCAATGAAGCTACGAACAAACATCGACAAATGCGTGAACGAGTGAATGAATGAATGGCTATTTAACTTTGTACGTATTTATGCCCTCTCTCTATTCCAGACCATATGCTCCTGGAAGGCAGGGGAGCATCTCTCTCAGGCATGCATCTTCCTGACACATTTGCTATGATGCTTATCCCGAGGAGAAGCTCCACGAATGTGTGCTGACTCCCGACCAGCACTGGTTAATAGGCACCTCCAGCAACAGCTCCCTGTGTTCCGCGGTGAACGGTGTCTGGACTCCCCGGCCCAGTTGTGCTAGATGGCCTCTCCTCTCCTGACTTGTCAACAGTCCCTCCGCTGGTCTCTCTCGCCGCCATAGGGCTATTACACCATTAATCGTGATTTTCCAGGGTGGCTCCGAGAGGAGGCTGACAGCCACCAGACAGTGCTTGGTGGCGGGAGGACAGAGGAAATCAGAGGGGCAGCCAGATTAATTACAGGTTTTCTCTCGGCTCTAGGCAACAAGATCTTGATTACTCCTCATGACGCTCCAGGCTCCTCAAGACAAATGGACGTGGGCTTCTCTGCTCTTCTGACTACTCTGACAGAGAGAAACTCCCAACAGCAGCCAGCAGCTTGAATGGCATATGCAGGCAGTGGGGTGGCCAGGGCAGAGAAGCAGCACCCCAGGCCCTGTGGCTTCCTCGGGGAGAGTCATCCTCTGTGACCTGCTACAGTCGGGCAGTGTGCGTAAGCATCCTGTCTCCCTGGCAACAAGCATGCGATGCCCAGACTCAGATCCTGTCCTGGGAGTCAGGGGCCTAGGTGTTCACTAGCTCTGAGCCTCTCTGAGCCTCAGTTTCTCATTCTGTAAAATGAGGGAATCAGACCAATGATCTCCAAGGTTCTTTTAAGCTCTGAGATTCTGCATTTCTAGGAATTGTACTTTATGATAACAGATAACATCTACTAAATATTTACTTTCTATGTGCAAAGTACTATTTTAGACACACTGCTCCTCAGAACGCTGTGAGGCAGACCCTCATTCTCCCCCTCAACCCCGGCAGACAAGGATCCCAAAGGTGGAGAGGTCGAGTGGGACTTGCCAAGGTCACATCGACAAATGTGACCTTGAAGCACAGGGGCTGGTCCTGCCCAGGTCTGACTTTAGGGGAGGACATTCAGGGAGCAGGGCCACTGCAGGTATCTGCTAGCACTCAGGACATGCGACTAGGGAAGCTGTTCCCAATTCTCGGGCACTAATGAGTGAGCCATGGGGGATCCCCAGTCTGTCTTCCTCTCCAAACCACCTCTCGTGTATATTTCAGACCAAAGCCCTCAATCCACCTCTAAACAATGTTCCCCTTCCAGGGGCCAGAGCAGACGTCTCTGGTTTCCAATCCCGGCTGTCACTATGCATCCTTAAGCTGGTTACTTAACCTCTGAGAGCTTCACTTCCACAACTATAAACCATGCGTGATGAGGCTTCCCTTGAAAAGCTGTTGCAAGAGATCTCAGGAGTAATGCAATCAGTGAATGCAACTTCCTGTCGCTCTCTCATCCCATCCTAGGCACCCTAGACCGCATCCACATCTTCTCCCAATGAGACCACCTGCCACGCCTCTTGCTAATATTAATCCACAGCCCTCTCACCTCCAAAATGCTGCTCCAAGTCAGCCCCATCCAGAAGCTTTCCCCGAAGAGTCAGCCCTCCTTCCTCACTTAAGACTCAGCCTGGCATAGGAGCAAAGGCAGGGGCCGGACATGGAGAGCCGTGTGACCTGGGGCCCATCTCTTAACCTCTTGGGGCTTCCATTTCTTCTTCTGTGAAATGGGGAAATTACACTCCCACCATCTACCTCACAGGGTTGCTAAGAGGCTCAAAGGAGACAATGGCTGGAGAATTACTTTGCAGGTGAGTGAAGTGCTTTCTAAGAAACATGGTGTTTGTTGTTCCTTTACGCCAGACTGGCCAAAACATATAAATAGACTTAATACTGCTTCATGATTTACACTTCATTCATTCAACAAATATTTCTATTGTCTACTGGGTGGCAGGCAGTGTCCAGGCCCTAGGATACAGTCCCTGCCCTGGTGGAGATTAGAGTCTAGGGAGGAGATATTAATCCATATCCAGGGAGCTAGATGCCATAATGACAAATGATAGAGGAAAAGTACAGGCTGCTATAGAGTGTGTGGCGGGGTCCTCATGTGGCCGGAGGGGAGGGCTTTGCTGAGGACGAAATGTTTGACTTGAGTCAGCCAGCTCCTTTGAAGGGGGCAGGGGGGAGCAGGGGGGAGCAGAGCCAGACAGAGGAAATAACATAGCACAGGAGACCAGAGGCTCTGGTGGGATGCAGTGCCATTAGTGTCGGAAACAGCAGGAAGCCCACGAGGATGGAAAGCCGAGAGCATCTTCTCTACATGTCTGTTGCGCTTACGCAAGTCTCTCTCATTAGGCGTCCCCAATCTCTCTCTGTCCCCAAGTCCAGGATAAGGCTCTGCATCTAAAGCCGATTACCATCCTGAAGCTCGTGCTGGACCCAGCATCCTTCACAGAAAAGGTGAGGAGGCCACAGCATCCAAATCTCCTCTCTGCCACAAAGGAGGTGGTTAGAGGTGAGAAGATAGAGAATTAATCACCAGTCGAGGTGAGCCAGGAGAGGTGGGAACAGGACCACTGGGTCAGATGTGGAGGGCAAGACTGGCTCTGGACGATGAAAAATGTCCCTGGCATTTATCTGAGGCCACCGGGCTGGGCCCTGGGGAGCCAAACTCCTAGCAAAGACCATGTGAGTCGAGGCTTTGAAAGAAAATAGCCCAGTGCTGGAGCCATTTGTAACACATTTAGAGCAGAGAGACCTTGCAGGAGCGTCCACAGAGGAAGAGAGAGTGAGTGGGGAGAAAGATGCAGAGAGAAACTGCTTTTAAGGACAGCATTCTAATTACCTCCAGATAAATACAGCCCTCCCTCCCCTGCTCGGGATCTGTCTGGGTGCTTGGGAGGAAAGGGGCTGCCCTGCAGAAGCCTTGGAGTGAGGCTATGTACACTGCAACCTTCCATAAGGAGATGTGGGAAGAGCTGGGTTATGCAGCCTGGAGAAGACAAGGATGGGGGTGGGAGATGGACCTGAATTTAGCCATCTATAGCCGGAGATGCGGTTGTTGTAGACTCACAGATGATGAGATGCAGACAGTCTCCAGCCTCACTGAGGTCAGAGCCAGAGGAAAGTGCCCTGTTATTGATAAGGAAGCAAGTCCTGGCCTGAGAGCATCTGGGTCACAGCCACGAGCTCCCTTCCCTTGGCCTGGCTCCATCTCGCCCACACGGTCACCTCATGTACACACTGGCCTTTTCGGTGGCTCAGACATCACTGGCAGAAAGTAAGGTCCTGTCTTTTTTTTTTTTTTTTACTTGATTTTGGTTGCAGCGGGTCTTACGCATGCCGCAACTAAGAGTCCGCATGCCGCAACTAAGAGGCCCTGTCTTTTTAAAGTCCCAGCCAGAGCAGGTGAGAAGGCAGCTATCCCAAGGTTCATGCATTCCTCAGGGAGGCCCAGGACTGGCCCCTCTCCCCCAGCACTCCCAGGGGTGGGAGAAGGGCGGGGGCAAAGAAGGTAGGAAAGCTAGATATTGCACAATAAAGATCCATAGCAAAATAAGTGGTGTCCCCTTCAGATTGCAAAGTGATAGACTTATTCCACTGGTGTCACCCAAGCGCAACACAACCTCTGGGAACTGCCTAAGAGCCCACACAGAGTCCCCTTCAGCCCTTGCCCGCACCCAGCTCCATCAGCACTGACAGCCATCTGCCTGCGAAAGGCCTGGCACCGGGCTCTGCGTGGGGCGGAAGACAGAAACTGCGGCTGGCCAGCTGCCCCCTGCAGAGAAGGTTCTAGAACTGCAGTTGGGGTAGGAGGCAGACTTGCTTTTCATTCTAAAGTGTTCTCTAATGTTTGCATTTTAAGCTAAGAGGTTGGATGGCTTTTTCAATTAAGAAATCTAGTTAATAATTTAAAAAACAATATAGAATCCCAGCTTTCTCAATGACTGGCTCCAAGACCTGGACCTGTTACTTAACCCCTGAGCCTGGGCCCCCTCCTCTATAGAGGGAGGCTAATCACACCTCGGGTTCAAGTGCTCAGTGACCGCTGGGCCTGCTCAGGTCCCTCACAGCCTCTCTGGACCACCCGTCACTGGTCCAGGTGCTCTGGCTGCCAGGAGAGCAAGAGCTGAGCCATTGCTCAGAGGTGATCCTGGAGAGTGTTCCCGAGCCGCAGTCCCCTCCCAGCTACAGTCTAATAACCCCAGCACCTCCTCTCCCGCTGCCTCCGCGGCTGCTGCCCCCAAGTCTACCTGCAGCTTCCATGCTTACCCACCCCGCCCCCCGACACATTCAAACCCATTCACAGCTCTGGATCTTAGCAGGATCCCAGGTCCTGGGTGAGAGGAGGGTCCTCCCTTGGAAGGAGAGATGGGGAGGAGGATGGGGGGGCCCTCTATGTTGAGCCGATCTCTGAGGGGGGCAGGGATACAGACAGCACCCTCTCCAGGAGCCACCCTGGGCTTCTGCATTAGTCACAGGCCACAGAAGCTCTCACCCAGCCTGTCAAAGCCCCATCACCTTTCCTCTGTCGTGGCCTGGGGATGTCACAGAAACCAGAGGCAGAGCCAGCAGAGTCTTTGGGTTGAAGTCCGGAGGCTGAAGGCTTTTCACCTCCCTGTGCACATTCTCAGGGTGACTTTCAGGAAATCCTTGACTTCCTTAGCTTAGCAAAGGGGCTGTCCCTGCACTCAACACTTCCCCCGCCACAGGGCCCTTGGTGAAGGGGCACGTAAGCACGAAAGCCCAGCTCCAGCTGCCAGAAGGAGAGAGACAGGCTGTGAGTACCACTTGGGTGGGGCACACTTCCCAGATCCTGGCAGCCCTGCTGCACTGCGCCAGCATCTCTGCACACTCTGGGCCCACCTGGCTCTGTGCTGGGTTCTAATGGGCTGTGAAAACTCTCAGATATGCTGACTGCCCTCAGGGAACTTACTGGAAAAGTCAGATGTCCTCGTGGGAAAAGTAAGTTAAGCAGCACACCTGTAAACTCATGATGCAAGAAAGCAATGGAGCAGCTGTTCCAGGGCCAGACAGCCTTTGTCACCAAATGGGAAGAAGTGCTGGGAAGACAGAGGCAGAAAGGCCTCCCACGGCCCGGAAGGTTGTAGTAAGATTCTTGGAAGACGCTGGACACACGCTGAGCCCTGAGGCACGTGCTGCGCAGGAAGGGAGACCTTCCAGGCAGTCACTGCGGAAGGCAAGAGGTGTCCAAGGACAGTGACCCGACCAACTTGGCAGGAGCACATGGTGTCTGCGGGGCCCAGGGAGAGATAAGTGTTGGGGTCAGATTCTAGAAGGCTCTGAATGCCAAGGTTAAGGAGCTTGGACTTTATCCTCCAGGCCATAAAGTGCCACTGAAAGTTTCTGGGCAAAGGAGGGCCAGGACCGGAGCTCTGCCTAAGGAAACTGATGTGACCAGGGTGTGCCAGGTGGCCTGGAGAGCAGAGAGGCCAGTTAATGGGTACTTAGCTGCGTGTGAGGGGATGTGAACGCAGGGAAGCCGACCCTGAAGGGAGTGGACCCCATACGGCCTGAACATTAGGGCCCTAGATTTTCCCACAAACGGGAAAAGAAAGTCTCTGAGCAGCCAAGCGTTGAATCTGCAAGGAAAGCAGAGTCCCAGGCAGCTCCAGAAGCAGCCTCAGTAGGACGTGGGGCACCACATATAGCACCAAGCTTGGATGGGGCCCAGCCCATATGCTGGGCTCTAACGGGAGTGATTCTAGAAAAGTCTGGACTTGGAGTCAGAAGGCCGGTGTTCCAATCTGGGCTTACCACCCGTTCTTTGCAGGACCACGGTCAGGTCCTAAAATCTCTCTGGGCTTCGGTTTCCCAGAAAATCGAAAACATGTTACTTGCTCTGTCTTCTCCACGGGGTTGTTCAAAGATCAAAGGGGACGTTACATGTGACCCTTGTTTCACTAGATTTTGCCAACTGTCAATCATGTTTCAACAATCAGAAAGTAAGGAAGGTGTTTTTCCTAAATCAGACGTCTGCGGTTGTTTAATTCTACCCTCCTCCCCCCTCACCCACAACATTTCATTCCCTGTCTTCTGTTCTAGAACATATGTCTGACTCCCCAACTCTCAGATTTACTGAACGGATGAATGATTTACCTTTGTTTTCTGTAAAACAACTAGGACAATGTTTTCCACCTAGTTGGAGCTCAATAAATGTATGATTGATTAATTAATAAAAGTGAACCTAAGGAGGGTGTTTTAATCCTACTCACCATCCCCCCACTCAGTGACTCACCTGAATATCTTAAAGAAAATAATTAGGATGTCAAGTTGGAGATCTCTCCCCTGCCCCCACCTCCATTCACAAAACTTCACATCATTCATCCCAGAGGAGGGCAGGGTAAGGCAGTGGTTAGCAGCACAGGCTTTGGGCCTGCGTTAGACCGAGATCCCCGAGTCTGGGCTCTGCTACTTACTTAGCTATGACCTTGGGCAAGTGATTAACCTCTCCAAACCTCAGTTTCCCCATCCACAAAATGGAGGAAATGTTAGATATTCCTAAGGTTGCTTTCAAAGATTAGCTGCAATCTTAGCAGTACGCCTGCAAATAGCAAGTGCTCAGTGACGGTTCTGTTACTGAGACTACTGAGAGCTCTTATTATGATGATTGCTATTACTGTCCAGAGCCAAATCACCATGATGTGGGGGGACTGGTATTTGGGTACAGATTTCCCATTAGTGTGGATGATTGTGCGTACTCTGTGACTGCCAACAGATTCAGCCTCTTATCGCTTTCAACTGGAGAAAGCAGATCAGGACGAGCTTTGAAATGCCTCACCCCCCAAGCCAACCTAACATCCTGCTATCAACTGGCATCTGGGGCTGGGGGCACTGAGCTGATCGGTCGCCCTTCTGGTGCTAACCCAGTGATAATGGTGCAAGTGAATTACAAACAAGGCCCACCTGCCATGCTCAGCAACGAAACCCGGCAGGAGGGTAATTGCCCGTAACTTGAGCACAGGGGGACACAGCAGGCGCGGAACACATTAAAATGTGGAAGAGCAACATCCTAACGCTCCTTCTCCGCTCAGGCCCAAGGAGAAGCCAGCAGGCCAGGGGAAAAGGAACACAGGCGCCAGATGGGGAAGGTTCCAGAAGAACAGCTCTTCCAGACGACCACAGCTGGCCGCCCAGCCCAGCTGAGGGCAAGGGGAGAGCACCCGGGTCAGCTCCACGCAGCCTGGTGTGCCCACGGGAGCTTGGAGGCCAAGGAGGTCCAGCATCGCTCTGGGCCGTGGCCGGGCATCCCACCCCACAGGAAGGCTCCCTCTTTGCTGTGAACCTCCCCACCCAGGAGTGACTGGGGTAGATAATGGCCTCGCCCAGGCTGGTGGCACGAAGACCAGTCACTTGTTCCTTCATTTGTTCATCTCCATGCTGAGTATGCATTCACTAGTCATCAGCCGCAAGCGGAAAGAAAGCTACTATGACACAAGACGTTCTTTCAAGGGGAAACAGGCACAGACATCAGTCGCCAGGCACAGGCTGGGAAGTGCAGTCACAGAGCCAAGGTATAAGGCAGGGCTGGCACGAGGCAGAGGGCGCTCAGTGCTGCCCAGGCATGGTCGGAAAGAGACCCTTACACTGGTCTTGAAGGATGGAGATACACACCCCACACATGCATATACTATATACCATATGTGCATATACATACACATACACACATATCCTCAGGTTGTAGGCATCTAAATGGGAAACATGCGGCCCAGGGCTCACACAGCTCCACTAAGTTCTCAACACGCTCTGAGACCAAAAGGAAAAGGACAAACTCAGGTACACAGCAGACGGCAGTCCTTGTCTTTGACCATCTTCACTGTCTACTGCAGGCAAGAAAAAGGCTAACCCCTTCACCTTCTCCCTCACAGCTGGGGAGGTTTGCCAGTGACCTGGGAAGTGACTTCGTGGTCGGACTTTCCACCTGGCCTGCTTAAAAGAACAGCCTTCTTCCTCTTCCTCCTCCTCCTCCTCCTCCCCGCCTCATGAAAGATCAGACCGTGGAAAGGCGCAGTGACACTTCAGGAAGCCATCAGAGTAGCAGGCAAGTGCATGACCTCCGGAAGGCTGGGTTCCAATCCCATCTCCTTCATTTACTAGCCATGATCAAGACATTGACCTCTGAGCCTCAGGTGCCTCATCTATAAAATCCTGATAATCACTGTACCTACCTCACAGGGCTGTTGGCAGTTTTAAGTGAGAAATGCATGTAAAGTGCTTAGCACAGGGCCCAGTACATAGTTAAGTCCTCAATAAATATATTCTAAATATTCTTCATGATGGCACCCCATCCCTGCTACCTGGAAGCAAACAGCTCTGCTGAGTTCGACCCACACATTTCATCCAGCAGAGAGCATTTCATCAGCACTATTTCATTCATTCAACAAGGATCGACTGAGCACCTCGTGTGTGGGAGGCATGAGGTCTTGTGTAAAAATACAGGGTCCTTGTCCTTGAAGCATCTATGAAGGATAAGAAACCCACCTGTGTCCTGCCGAACTGTATACACATGCAGTCGTACCCATGTATATTCACACACGTCTGTGCACACACAGAACCCCTGCCCCTGGAAACCCGTCATCTATTGATACGTTTAAAGCACTATTATCCCCATTGTAGGACATGATGGTTATTAAAGTCTAGGCAGCAGACAGCACAGGAATAACTATCCTCTGTGTTCTGGAAGCGGAAACTGAGGCTCAGAGAAGATACATGTCTTGCCCAAAGACCAGGGGAAGGGCGTGCTGGGAACCAACATTACTGGGCTTGCACACGCCATGCGTGTGCAGGTGAGCCGGCCCCTCCACGTGGTTACTTCATCAAGTCCCACAACAACCCCATGAGGCCTGGGTCTGGGCCATCCTGCAAAGATGAAAAAACAGAAACACAGCAAAGTAATTTGCCAAGGATCACAAAGCCAACATGCGATGGGCCAGGAGGCAAACAGTTTTGTCTGCCCCAGGCCCAGCAGCCTGTGCTCCGATCGCCAGCAAACACTGGTGGCGGGCCTGCGTGCACCAGGCATGGCGCCCTGCCAGGCAACGCCGGGTCCTCTCCGTGCCCTGCGCACCCCCTGCGTGGTCCCACTTTGGGACCTGGAACGTTCTTCCCCCAGAAAAATTGACACACGCCCTCTCCTTCTTCAGGTCTTGACTCAAATCTCAGAGTCTCAGGAGCCTTTATCCTCCTTGCTCTACTTTCCCTTTCTTTACGCAGCACTCACTGCCTCCTAACGTACATAATTTACTTATCCATGACGTTTCTTATTTGTATGGGTTGCTCCTACACATGCTTGTGAAAATGTAAGCTCCCGAGAGCAGGGATTTTGTCTACTTTGTATGTATGTATGTATGTATGTATGTATGTATGTATGTATTGGCTGCATTGGGTCTTCATTGCTGCCCACGGGCTTTCTCTAGTTGCGGAGAGCGGAGGCTACTCTTCATTGCGGTGTGCGAGCTTCTCACAGCACAGGCTCAGTAGTTGTGGCACACGGACTTAGTTGCTCCGTGGCATGTGGGATCTTTCCGGACCAGGGATCGAACCTGTGTCCCCTGCATTGGCAGGCGGATTCTTAACCACTGCGCCACCAGGGAAGCGCCGTCTACTTTGTTCTTTATGTGTCCAAGCACCTAGAACAATGCCTGCCATGTAGTATGTGCTCGACAGATGTGCTGAATGACTATGAGAAACACGTGAACAGTAAGTGGGTACTGAGATTAAACACTCACAGTGCTGACTAAGGCTGCGGCCACCAGGAGTCTCCCAGGTCTGCTGGGGGAAGGGTGGCCTCAGGAACATGTAGATTCGACACCTTCCTATTGATCAGAGACAGAGGCAGCATTAGAAACATCCTACTTACAATGTTCTGACAGCAAACAAGATGAGGTGAGAAGGACATCAGAGAATTTCAAGGCATTCTTGTCCTGGATTCAAGGAGAACCCAAGGCCGCCACTGGCTGCGCCTGAGCCCAGCTGAAGGCAGGGAGCCAAGCTCTGCTTATCAGCACATCCTGAAGGAGGGGTGGGAAGGGTGGGTGCTCACAGCCTGGAAAGTTGAGGGAGACTAGGAAAGCACAGCCATGATGCAGAAGATGCATCCAGAATCTCGGAGCCGCAAGGGACCTGGGAGGTCACCTAGCGCAGGCTCCCCCCCTCACAGATACCAAAATGAGGCTCAGAGACGGACAATGACTTCCTCGAGGTCAAGAATTTGTGCCAGAGCAGGTTCTAAAACCCAAGTCTCCTGGCTGCTGGATCAACGCCCTTTTCATGGTAGGTAGCACTTACTCATTAAAATGTTTCTGTTGGTTTTGTTTTGTTTAACTGTCTTCCACAAATCAGCTCTCTCCTTGGTAGTAGGGACACAAGACACTGTGCAAAACAGATAAACACACAGGTAGCCATCAAATAACACCAAGTGCGTGGTGTTATCATGGAGGAAGTGCTGCCTGGTTGCCATGGGAACGTTGGGAAGGGGTCCCCAAGCCAGGCCTGGGGGGCGGTCAGAGAGGACTCCTCAGAAGAAAGGACATCTAAGTAGGAACCTGAACAATCAGTTGGGATCAGCCAGAGGGAAGGGGAGGGGTGGGAGAGGAAGCAGCACATACATGGCCTAAAGGGATAGGAAATGGGGACCTTCAGGGATCGGAAAGCAGTGAGAGCTGAAGCCCAGATGGAGGCAGGACCTGGTCATCCAAGGCTTTGAAAGCCATGCTAAGAAGTGTGAATTTTATTCTAAGAGCCATTGAACGGTTTTAAGTAAAGGGGTGACGTAATCAGAATTATAAAAAGAAAATAGAAAGATCACTCTGACTACAATTCAAAGATAGTTTTAGAGGGGTTGCCTCTGGAGTCTGGGAGATCAGTTGGATGGCTGATGTAGAAGTCCTGACAAGAGATAAGGTGACTTGAAGGAAGACAGAGGCGGTGGGGGGAGAGGGGTGTTTGCATGTGAGACCTTTTCAGGAGGTAGAGTTCACAGGACCTGGTGATCTGATGTGGATCATGAAAAAATGGGAAACCAGAATGACTTCCAAGGCTTCTAGACTGGGCAACTGTGCAGATGTTGGTGCCACCAGAGCAGAGACTGGTGTGGAGGATAGAGGAAGGAAAAACTAGAAGAAAAGGACAGTAAGCCCAGAGATGCCAGGAGCATCTGTGGTGTGGATGTCTAGCAAGATGAAGAGTATGAACACCAAGCCCTTGGAATCCTTCCATCCAGAGCTGACCTTGCTGACCTAAACTCCAAGTTCCCCTTTGCGCCTCTGTCCATGGTGCTGCTTATTCAGCCAGGCCGTACTTCACAGACTGTGACTTCTTCCCCAGGGGCTGACCTCTGCTCTTCAAGGTCAAGGGGTCACCTCTGAGAGGGAGGATGTTAAGAACGGCACCAAGAGTTGTTTCTAATTCCTGAAAAAGGCAGGCCTCTGCTTTTCATGCCACTTCAGAAGACAAAATGGACAGGCAGCACAGCATGTTACTTAACTTCTCTGTGTCTTGGTTCACTTATCTGGCAAACGGGGTTTAAAAAAAAGTGCCTCTTCATAGAGTTGTGAAGGCTAAATGAGTTAATATTTGTTAAAGAGATTAGAAGAGTGCCTGGCACATAGTAAGTGCTACCTAATTGGTAAATTAGTAAAAATGAATGCATAAGATGAAGATTTAGATGCCATCACAGGAAGCATGATAGACTGAGTTGGGGGAGGTGCACTTCTGTAGGCAAAGGGGAACCAGGAGAAAGAAGGAGCGTTCTGCAGTTTAGGATTTAAGCACTCTGGCACACTTCACTAGGAGAAAACCTGGGCTGAGTCAAATGAATAGATTCAACCAGCTTTAGCCTCAGATCCCGCCAAAACATAATTATTCTGGGTGTGGATCTTCTTTAAGAAGTAATGTTTACTTCAAAACACAGCAACTGCACCCCAAATGGCTTTGATGTATGTGGAATTTGACCAGCCTCCATTATATTAGGGGAGGTAGTCCTGTTTTATGCATCAGGCTCTCTCTAAAGCACCGAAATTTACAGAACATTTATTATGTGGTTCAGCAAAAGGTGTATGAATAAAGAATAACCTGCTCAATCAACACTGCTCAGCCAGGGAGCCCAGGAAGCTACTCACTCTGCCTGTGATTTGCCAAGCGCCAATGGGGGAAAAAAAAAAACCAACAGAAAAGCCCATCCCATCAGGGCATCCTGACATTGCATTTAGACAGGCTCATGTTCCTGCTTCCACTTTTGTTACTTGCTGGTGAAAACAGTACAGCCCAAACACAAGGTCACTCATTTCCCTAGAGAGCATGGGCTCCACGCCTATCTGGTTCTCCTCTGTGCCTTGCTTCTGGAAAGGAGAGGAAAAAGATTTGTTCATGTGTCTGGTCCCCCTCTTGCCTCCTGTCTTTCACTTCCCTCCCTTCCTGCATCTTCTCTTTCACTTCTATTTTTCATGACTCTTCCCTCCCAGCTGACCACCAAACACCTATGTCCAGGGAGGCCCGTGGCATCAGGGTCCTCAGATACAAAGGGGGCAGAAGCTCATTTTGCCTCAGCTTGGCGTCTGGTGTCTGTGAAATGCCAGGAAAAGTCTGATCCTGCCCAGTCAGACACCTCTGACCATGGTCCTGGACTCCAGTCCCATTCTCAGGGAGCCCATTCTCTGGGCTCAGGTGGAGCCCAGAGTCCAGAGAGCAATACTCTCTCTAGGGATGAATCCTAGTTGGTCCCCAAGGTCCCCCAGCACAGCTTTCCTAAGCTGCTTTTCTTAGATGTCAAGACCAGCCCCAGGCAAAACTGTGATGTAGGCAAGATTTGTTCATTCACTCATTCAACCAATGCTTTTGAGAATCTACTCAGTGCCAGACACTGGCCTAGGGCTGAAAATATCATGGTTCAACCTTCCTGCCCTCACAAAACACTATAGAGTGCCATGGGGGGCAAACAGAGGGGCACCTAAGCTCCCCTGGGGATTGGAGGTCAGAGGAGGGTTCCCAGGAGAATACCATCTAACATAAAAGACAAAAAAGAGAAATAAAGACATGTCCAAGAATATTTAAGGCATCATTGTTCATGAGAGTCAAAAACTAAACATCCAAATGTCCATCAACCATAGAATCAGTAAGTGGTGGCATATTCAGACAATGGAACACAGCAATGAAAATGAACATTCAATGGATGAATCCCACAAAGAGAGTGTTGAACAAAAGAAAGCCAGATACAAAGACTCATGCTGTATGGTTCCATGTTCATCCAGTTCCAAAACAGGCACTGGGAGTCAGGACCGTGGTCAAAGCGACTAGTTGGGGGCCTGAGAAGGACAATGGGGTGCTGCTTCTCAATCCAGGTGCTGGGTAGAAGGGTATGTCTACTTTGTAAAAAGTCAAAGCTGTATACTTATGATTTCTTCATTTTTGGGGTATATTTGATAGACTTCCGTGAAAAAGTTTACATTAAAAAATTTTTAAGAGATAACCTGGCACAGCAGGGGTCCTGCTTGTCCTCAGTGCCCTTGGCTCCCCTCCTTTGCTCTCTCCCCATTATCACCCGACCTTATGCCCCTCCCACCCTGCAGTCACATGGGACACCATCAGATTAGTTAATTCACACTAAATTGTCCATGACTAACAGCCGTTACCCCTCCCTGGGGATTTCTGCCTTAACTCAGAATAGTAACTACAACCAGACAGCAGAAGCTGGAGAGGTTAAGTGATGGGGTGTGGGCACGGCCCTAATACACTTCAACGCACCCTATGCCACGGCTTAACCTGAAGCCCTATGACATGCTGAGCCTCTTGCCTCTTCCTGGAGAGTGAACAAAGGGGGTAAGGCAGCTGGCCTCCTGGGTCGCAGCGGGGAGGCAGCATTTGGGCATCTAGACCCTGAACTAGGACTCTCAGGGCAGGTCAGCCCCAAGGTAAGCCTAGGTGGAGCAACAGAAATGTAAAAATGCTCGGGGCAGAGGGGAGCTGGCAGAAGACGTGGGTGTGACCGTGCAAGGCTTGCCAGGGCATCTGCAGTTTTACAAACTGCCAAAGAACCAACAGGACTTTGACCTATGCCTCCCAATTTACAAAGCTGATTTACTGTGCTTTGGGCAGCTCTGTCATGTTTCCAAGAATTATGCAAATAGTTCTCCCATTCTGAGCAGGTGGGGAATTGCCAGGTTTGTAACTTCACAGGCAGATTACCTCTGAGAAAAATTCACAGCAGGCAGAGCAGGAACCAGACACATTGTAGGGACCATGACCTGAGGCTTTCGCAGGGATTCTTGGCCACATTGGCGGCCCCCTGCTGCCCTCCCATCTTCTTGGTCCCAGAGGGGAGAAGGGGGTAGGAAACTAATTCCTTGGCTACTCAAGGTCCCTTGGTCTCACTGGTCCATTTTCCCCTGGGCTTTGCTCCCGGCTGCTAAGGCTGAGCTCAACGAGGCACGAGGGGCGGGGGGTGGGGTGGGGGTCCCCACTTCGCTTCCCCAGGGAGCCAGAGATGAGAGGTGACGCAGTCTGGCCACCTGCTCCACCCGCCTGGTGGCTCCATGAGCTGGGCAGGGAGCCTGGCAGGGAGGAGGGAGAGATAAACCCCTGGCAGTGGGTCTCATGAGAGCTCCGGAGATGAACCTCTTTTCATTGTCCTGACTCTGCCCCCTCTCTCTTTTCAGTTCCCAACCCGCTGTCTCCAGATCAGTGGGTTTTCCAGATGTAGCAACAGGTCCTCCACCTGACAGACTCAACCCTGAATGGACCCCGGGGGGGACGAGGTGCCTCTGGGGAAAGGCAGGCTGGCAGGCTGGGAGAGCCTTGTGTCTGGAAAGGCTCTTTCCAGAAAAGCCAGGGCACGGCCCTGCAGAAAGGCTGTGCAAAAGGCTAACCAGGGCGAGACCCTTTGGGAGGAGGAGGCTCTGTGTTAGAGGCAAGGCCCTTCCAGGCTGCCTCTGCTGCAAACGGCCAGAAGGAAGGGCTCTGGTTTGAATCCCAGCTCCACCCTCTATGAGCTGGGGGACCTCAGTATGGTCCCGGAACGTAGTAGGGGCTCAGGAAATGTTAACTGTCAAGTTCGATGACTAATATTCTAACCACCTTAGAGTGACAAAGAGAGAGAGTGCCACCAAACACGGGGCACCAGGGTCCACTTCCTGCCCTTTATCAGGTGGCTCACAATGTCTCAGGCACCACACCGGGCACTTTACATACATCATCACTCTTAATCCTCACACTAACTGAAAGGTGGGTCTCAAGAGCCCCCTTTTGGAGACGGGGTTCAGAAAGTTGCCGCTGCTGCTCTGACATCACACAGCCCCCGAGTGGAAGCAGCAGGATTTGAACCTACGTTTGGCCGCCTCCGAGGTCTGCACTGCAAACCACTGCACCATCCCACCCCGACCCGCACTTGCTCAGAGACCCTCGGCTGCAAAGCAAAGAGGTTTGCAGGGACCTTTTTGCATCTCCCATGAGTAGATGTCCTGTAACTGAGGCTCTTCGCTCCAAAAAATCTCCAAGCCCAGCCATGCTTTCTCTCTGCCTCTGCCGGGCTCCCCCAGCAAGCACCGAGGCACCGGCAGAGAGAAAACAGAGGTTCACATAGCGGCTCTCAAGGCCCACTCCCAGGGGCCGTCTATTACTGACACAGCCCACCCTCCCTCACCTAGGGAATGTATCATTTTCATTTCCCTCTTGAAAAAGAGCTAAATCAGTATGGTTTTAATGCTGAGAATTTAACTTTATTAATAAACAATAAAAGGTAAAAGCTTCTCAGGTCCCTGATTGAACACCATCAGTGACAGGTGCAGCAGCCTAACTCCAGACCGAGTGTGATGTGCTGAGACCTTCTAAGCCAAAGGATTTTAACACAGATACATGCAAGCGCACACATATGCTCACGTGTACAGAGGTCATTCTGGAGAGAGGGGCCCCTGTCTGCAGGGAGCCCCCTTTGTCCCAGGAAACAGTTCTCTCTGCTCCTTATACAGAAGGGCTGAGAGTCCTATGAGACCTGGCCCCGGAGTAACTGCCTCCCTGATTTAGAGAGCTGTAAAAGCTTAACTTGGACTCAAATATTTAAGCACTTTAAATATGCTGATAATGATAATTACCCTGCTGATGGCATTTCATCTTAAATGAAGCGCCACAGCAAGAAGACTCTGAAATCACTGTCACCCAACAGACAATGCTCTTGGTCGACTCTAATCCTCAACCATTGTGCTGGTGGCCCTGTGGGCAGCTGTCACCCAGGGAAAAAGGCCCTGAACTTAGAGCCGGATGACAGGGGTGCCATCATCTGATTGTGTCCCTGGGTGAACCAGGTGACTTCTAAGTCTCCTCATCTGTAAAATGAGGATGGTATAGCCGGCCTGCCTCACAGGTTTTGTGTGAGGGTGAAGGAAACCATGTGTGACCTCCAAGGGGGTGACAGACAGGAACAATTAACAAGGCATCAGCATCAACTCCCCAGTAAACCCAGCAGATAAGCGCACTCCAGCGCCCCCATTCTCAGCCCACAGAATGAATGTGCCCAGGTCCCTCGGAGAAAGGCTTGTTCACCAAGAACACGGAGGCCTCTGGGGGCAGCTGGTGGTAGTGCAGGGGCTTCAGGGGACGCTCGGGATTCATCAGTTCAGTCGGTGCCTTCCCCCCAACCCCCAGGGCGACTTAAGTGCTATCCCCGAAAGAGCAAAGTTTTCAACAAGATAAACAGGCGGCAGGCAGCAGGGGGAGGGGAGGACTAGGAAAAGAGGAATGAGTCTTAGACCTTTATTTTTACAGCCCGGCGCTAACGTGGAGGTAGACCTGGCCAGCTAGTGAAGCCCTTGGGGATGAGCCCATAGTTCTAAGTGGACCCAGGATTCGAGAGGCATGCTGTAGCTTGAGAATATGGGTGAAGCAAGGAGATGAGAAGGAGAGAAAGGGAGCAAATGGGCATTGAAGGCCCACTCTGAGCTGGGCCCTTGACATAGTTTATCTCAATTAGTCCTAATAAATCTCTGAGGTGAGTCCTGCCGTTCCTACTTTTCCGGATGAGGCTTGGGGGGGTTCAGGAGCTGTCCCGCCCGCTGCACAACAATATATGATCGTGCTGGCCTGGAGCAGGGCCACCTGATTCCAAAGCCCCCGTCCTCATCCCACTCCCCACCAAGCCCCACGGTCAGGGCTCCGGGCAGATGTGTCCTGAGTGCCTCCTACAAGCCCAGCTCGACCCTAGGAGCTCCGGGGTAAAGACGACTATGAGACCAGACCCTTGTCTTCCAAGAGCTTTCAGCATAATTGGAGAGACAGGCCCGAGACTCGGGCAGTAATCGTAACAATCAGCCCTCAATTAGGAGAAAATGAGGAGTCTGAGGAGAGAATCATCTTCAAACTCCCTATCATGACATCAGCCGGGAAGAACTCTCCTGACTTCACGGTCCTTAGAGACCTCTGCGCTCTCTCGCTCTCTCTCTCTCTCTCTCTCTCTCTCTCTCCCTCTCTCTCCTCTGATGACGGGGCAGCTGAACTTACCAGGCTCCTCACACCCTTCTGGATCCCTAAGAGGCGCCCACCCGACCAGGAGGCCCGGCCCCGGATGCCACATCCCCCCACGCTGTGCACTGGCGTCCAGGGGGTGGCGGCCATCTGCAGCCTGGCCACCCAGAGCGCGGCCCACAGACAGCGGCAGCGGCATCACCGGGGAGCTTGTGAGAGACGAGGAAGCTCAGGCCCCACCTCAGACACCTCCTGAGTCAGACTCCGCCTTATGACAAGGTCTCCAAGTGACTCATGTGTGGAAGTCTGAGAGGCACTCCGGAACCCCCATCCAGCCACATGGCCAACGCGATCAGAACTGGCAGGAAATGACAATGACCATGACAATGGAAGTAAACGTGACCGCTCACACGGTCTGAGGGCTGTCTGCGAGCTGGACACTGTGCTAAGGGCTCCATGTGCGTCTCTGTCAATTCCCACAAAAGCCCTCGGAAGCCAATGCTGTGACCATTCCTGTCCTACACACAAGAGAGCTGAGGCTAAGAGGGGTCACCCAGCCTGCAAAGGGGACAAAGCTGGGACCCAGACCAGGACCATCCAATACTCTAGCCCATGCACGTCTTAGTTGGTCAGAGTTCTTCTCCAAGAACCCACAGGTCACCTGGGCACACCTTCTCATTTTACAGAGGAAGCAACAACAGATCCAGAGAGAAAAGGGGTGCTGCCAAGACCCCACAGCCAGGACTCCAGCCCCGCCCCACCCCCCTCAGCCCCCAGTGCTGTTGCACAGAAGTAGCTGGAGTAATTTTAAAGTCGGCAAAGCTAGTCAAATCATTAGCTCATTTTTTGCTCAAAACGATATGGACTCATGGTCCCTAACAAAACCTCTCTCCCCAGAGGGTTTCTTCCTTACCTGAAGTTCCTGAGACAGGGTCCCAGCCACCCAGAGCCCAGCCCAGCGCCCTTGGAAGAGGAGTCAGGAGCCAGCTTCTCTCCGGGGGCCACTTTTTCCTGGTGGCGCAGGGAAGGCTGGTGATGGCTACTGGCTCAGAACCACGGGCAGGAGCGTGGCTTCCAAGCCAGGACCGTATCCTCTTCCCAGCGGGCTCCCAGGAGCACAGGCAACCTTAAGAGATTCTGGTTCACTGGTCTTCCTCAAGCACATTGCGATTTGTTTCAGGAACACTCAGAACGACACCACAGAGTGGTCAGGCAGTCTTCTGTCTGAGCTAAAGAGCAGGCCACCGGAGGCCTGGCTGGTCCGCTCCGGAGGGCCTGAGCTCCGGCACCCGGGCCACCTCTGCTGACCCCAGAGGCCAAGAGGTGCGAGATGCCCGGGGAGGGCCCGTAAAGGGCAGTGACGAGGAACGGCTGCAGCCTGCAGCTGGGCGGGGAGAGAGGCAACCCTCCCAGCCGCGTCACTCACAGGCTGAGCTCAGCGGGGCTCCTAGGCCGCGGCTGGGAAGGGACACTCCCTGCTCTGGGCCCACGGTGGGCCTGCCACCAGCACAACTGCCAGGCGCCTTTCATCTCTGCACTGGGCACTCGGCACCGAAGCATTGCCAGTCCAACCGCAAGTTCGATGATATTGGATTAACACTAGGACAGCCGGGACAGGCCCAATTAGCAGAGCGGCCTCTAGCCTGGTGCAGACAAAATGTCAGGCCCCAGAGGGGGGTGGGCAGATATTGCCTCTGAGGGCACGGCATCCCCCCTCTCCTAGCAAAAGGCCAGCTCCCCGGCCGCGCAGCACGGGGGACGCCGGGAGGAAAAGGTGGCTGGAGCTGTCAATACAAGCAGCGGTGGCCTGGCAGGGAAACTTTCTGCCTCGGAAGACAACTGGAGGGAGCAGGAGGGAAGCTGGGCTTAATTCACACCTGCTGGAGGCGCTCTGGCCTTCTCTGCTTGGGGAGAGTCGATCGGCCAGAGGCCTGAGTACATAACCAGGTGCACACGTGGCCCAGAAGGGAGATGCAGGGAAGCTGAGAGGGCGTGAGGAGGGCAGCTGAGGAGCAGCTGCAAAGCGAAGAACGTAACACCGGCAATAGTAGGAATAACAAGGGCTACCATGTTTGGAAGGTGTATGTATTCTGGAGCAACTGGGCCCTATATAGTTTTTCTTTTATTTCATTTAATCCTCAAACAACCCTACAGAGGTAGATACTGCCACTGTCCCCACTTTTCATATGAAGAAACAGAAGCTCAGATAGGAAGGTGACTTGTCCAAGGCCACATAGATATTCAGTGGTATAGACAGGATTCAAACTCAGATCATCAACCACTGCCCTGCACCAGTTTTGTTCTCACCATGTGTTTCCCTTCACCTTCCCCACCTCTCCAAAGCTTCCCGATCCTCCAAGGCCCAGCTCTAGGCCACCTCCTCCATGTTGCCCTCCTTGACTGCACCAGGCTTTCCCAAGCTCACCTAAGTCTAAATGGCTATGCCACTCCCATCGGTGCCTGCATGCCTGCTTTTACTGCCCAGTTCAATGGCTATGTCATCTTCCTGACTAGTTTGTGAGTTCTAAGAGGGCAGGAGACATGTTCTTCATCCTCAGTGTTCTAGCATATCGTACGGCTTACACAGCTTGCTTAATAAATATTTAAGAAAGAAGGAAGGGATGGAGGGAAGAATAGATCTTTCCCTGAAACCCTCTTTACTTCACATTGATTTTTCATGGTCTAGAAAAAACAGAGAGAACTGAGCATGGGGTTCTCACCCTCTCTGGAGAAGTCTTCCACCCCAAGAGCTGATGAGACG
Organism: Eschrichtius robustus; assembly: GCF_028021215.1. Classification (NCBI taxonomy): domain Eukaryota; kingdom Metazoa; phylum Chordata; class Mammalia; order Artiodactyla; family Eschrichtiidae; genus Eschrichtius; species Eschrichtius robustus. The sequence continues at coordinate 12,463,279 of NC_090834.1, forward strand.
GCCAAGGCCTCAGGACCTACCCAGGTGCCTGCGGTGGCCTTCCTCAGGCCTCCTTGAAGCCGATCACCTCTCTCCTCCTCTTCCATCCATTGGTGAAACGGACCAGAACCCCTGAGAAGCAGCTGATGACCTTTATATCATCCTGGGCTTCCGCCTTCACGAGCCCCTCTCTGCACGGCCACATGCTGTCAGGAGGACCCCTGGGAACACAGTTCCTGGCTTCAGAGAATCCGCAATCCCCAAAGGGTGCTCTTACCCAAAGGGGCATGTGGCTCAGAGAGGCCCCAGTGAACACCAAAGAAACCGATTTTCAAGAGTCAGATTCCTTATTTCTACCAGGAAAAGGCAGCTAAGAAGCAGTGGGTGGTTTTGGGGGTGGCCTGGTGCCATGGGCTGAAGATATATTTCTGAAGCAAAACTCAGAGCCTCCTCCAAGCAGGGAAGAGGTCAGCACCCAGAGATGTCGGATGAAGGGCTGGGCAATGAGGACACAGCCCGCTCAGCCTCCCTCCACCCGCCAGCCGGCCAAGCCTCTGAGTCTCTCCCCACACTTGAGCCATCTTTGCAGCACCCCTCCATGGAGCGTGCCCTCATTCCTAGCGCTCCTTTAGCACCCCTACCACAGGCCCCCAAGGCTACATGCTGATAATAGCCCTTTGCACTTTTCAAAGGACGCTCACGAACTTTGCCTCTGACCATCTCCATCGGGAGCACTCTCAGGCCCATTTTACAGACAAGGAGACTGAGGCCCAGGGGAATTAAGCGGCACCGCAAATCGTTGGCAGCACACAAGCTCAGGAGTTGTCTTCGGAGTGTGCCTCGGCATGCATTCTTCAAGGTATGTGTTATGACCTGAAGAATGATTCCACGCTGGAACTGGGCAGTGTGCGGGCAGATGGCGACGGCTCTCCAGGGACCCTCTCTGCTCGGCCAGGCCCTCGTGCACAGCTCCAGCAGATGTCTCCAAGCTACAAGCTCATGCTGCCCGTGGCCCGGCAACCAAGGCCGCAGCAGCCATGCTGACAGCTTTGCTTCAGCAGCGCCCGCCCCTGGGGACAGATGGCCTTTCTCCCCAGGAGGTGACTCGGCCTTCGGGAGCTGCCAGGCAGCCCCGGGCTGCACGTGGTGAATCATTAAAGGATGAACAAGGCCTCGGTTACACAAGGGAAGCAGGAGGTAGAGACGGGAGGGAGGAGGCTCGCGCTGCTGGTCCTGCAGGCCCCATTCCGTCTCCCAGGCTGGCTCAGGAGGCTCTGGGAGGCACGGGATGGAGTAGGGAAGGGGAGGGGAGAAGAGGGAATCCAGGACCGAAAGGGACTGGCGGAGCCGCACCCGCCCCACTGCAGAGAGGCCCACGGAGACGCGGGGACAGCGACTGAGTTCATGGAGCCAGCGCCAGGCAGAGGCAGGATGAGAACCCAGGGTTAGGACTCCCCGCCTGGGCTCTCCCTGCACCAGACTGTGCGGCTTCTCCTTCGGGGAACACCAGGCGAGTGAAGGCTCCCCTCAACATCCAGTTTGGGGACTCATGGTGAGTGTCAATTTCTTACGAATAAAGGACTGGATCAATTTGGGTTCCATGATATTCGTTCACCAACCAACTTCAGTGAATATCAGTGAAATACCTACTATGTGCTATCCCTGGGGATTCCACAGTAAAGTGAACACTGTACCACCCAAGCCCAGATACACCCCCGGTACCGACCCAGGGACTCCCAAGGCAATTTCAGCACAGACAGGGCCAGACTTCACCTCCACCTGGCCCGTTTCTCCCAGGTGCCACCGACCAGTGTGCCCTGGGCCTTGGGCAGTGGAGGAGACCCTTGAGCCTCCAGGTGTCAGGTGGCACATCAGGAACCTTCATGGTCACCCTTGCTGGGGCTGGCTCTCTGTCAATCACGTCAGGCAGATGCCTCTTCAGAGCAGACCGCAAGGCAAACGTTCTAGTTTCTTCGGCCCTACGAAGTTCTGGCTACGTGACTCTACCATCCTTCTGATGAGCCCTGGACAAGTAGGAACGGGCGGGAAGTGCAGCAAGAGGGTTTCCAGACCATGTGGGTCCAAAGCAGTGAACGGGCAGCAGCTTTGGAGTCCTTGAGATTTGATCCAAATGGGGGTTCAGACAGAGGGATGGACTTAGTGAGCTCTGGGGGTCTCTAGAGGCCCAGTGTTCCCTGGGGAAAGCCTGGATCAACGTGAGCTTGAGAAGTGAGCGCACCTAGAAGTAGTGTTAGTCTGGCCATGGGAAGACGGTAAGGTCATAGGATACAGGGTCCTAGAAGCACCACCCCGTGTGGCCTTGAAACAGCACAGCTGCCCCACTCCCACCCCAACTCACAAAAGAGATGTCACTCTCTCTTCCAAGGGCAAGGGAAACTCATTAGCTTCCTTCCAAGAAAGTGTCTATGTCAAGTCAATGAAAGCAAGTAAAATGGCTTCAAGTTCTTCCCGGCATCTAATCGGAGTACCTTAAACCCATTCTTCATTCCCTGGTCTCTGTTCCCCTGGTGGCAGCCTTGCTTCATCTGTCACCAGCACACAGGGGAGGGAACTGAAGTCCTCCTTTCGTGGGCTGCCAGTAGCCCTCTAGATCAATAACAGCCGTAACGACTCAAAGAGAAACACATCATGTTTTTATATGATTCCCCAAATGAATTCTTTTTTTTTTAATTAATTTGTTTGTTTATTTTTGGCTGCTTTGGGTCTTCGTTGCTGCGCGCGGGATTTCTCTAGTTGTGGTGAGCGGGGGCTACTTTTCCTTGCAGTGCGCAGGCTTCTCATTGCAGTGGCTTCTCTTGTTGCGGAGCACGGGCTCAAGGCGTGTGGGCTTCAGTAGTTGTGGTGCATGGGCTTCAATAGCTGTGGCTCACGGGCTCTAGAGTGCAGGCTCGGTAGTTGTGGTGCACGGGCGTAGTTGCTCGGCGGCATGTGGGCTCTTCTCGAACCCGTGTACCCTACACTGGCAGGCGGATTCTTAACCACTGCACCACCAGGGAAGCCCAATGAATTCTTTTTGAAAGCATCTTTTTTGGGGAGCACTTTGAAATAATTAAAGTCTTCCATCAAATGATCCTGGAGATCTCTTGCTATGAAAAGCCTTTAAATTCATCCTCCTTAATGTAATTCTATCCCAGCAGATGAACTTGGCTTTTTATATTTCTTCAAATACCGTGTCAGGGCCTTTAATCAGAGGTAGGATCTGAACGGAAGAGGGCTCGGGCAGTCCCTGTGCACTGGAGCCTGGGGCAGGGCAGCGGCGGCCACCATGCATACCTCCTCCCACACCCCCACAGGCCGCTGTCTCCACCGCCGACGAATCGGTTCCACCTGGAGGTGCTGATTCACCCATCCATCCACCCACCCTCCCACCAAACACACCGTTTCTTCCATATCCCTGGCTCTCTGTTTGCAACAGGGGGATGAGAAGATAAGGAAACACAAGCCAGATAGCACTTCTGTCCACTGAAACTCAGGCCAAAACGTGGCCTCTACCAGACAGATGGAGCTGTGTCTGTTAAAGGGGGAGATAGAAAGACCTAGAGAGAAAGAGCAGCTGAAGAGCTGACCAGTCAGCATGGCAATGTTAGTGATAAGAGGCAATGATACTGGAACTTCCCTGGCGGTCCAGTGGTTAAGAATCCGCCTTCCAATGCAGGGGATGCAGGTTCGATCCGTGGTCGGGGAACTAAGATCCCACATGCCTCAGGGCAACTAAGCGCGCGTGCCCCAACGAAAGACCCCACGTGCCGCAACTAAGACCCGATGCAGCCTAAATAAATAAATGAATAAATACAAATTTAAAAGAAAAGAATACACCATTCACATGTAATCTATTAAAAAAAAAATAGGCAATGTTACTGAATCCCTAACCTAAAATGAGGCACAGAGTCTGTTCATAATTTCCACACTGCTTCTGCAGGTCAGGGCCCTTTCTCGCTCAGCCTCCCCTGGCTCTTCTTCCCTCCCTGCCTTGGCTGACCACACTATGAAATTAAAATCTATTTTAAAATATTTGTTTAAAGTGCAGCTTCATGACTGCTAGTCTTTAATTTTAATACAAGCGCATCTCATCTTTTCCAGGTCTCTCTTCAATCCCTACCACTGCCCTTCCCCCTGGATAACCAGATACACGAAGTGGTCTTCATTTAGGTGTGGCTTCCTGAGCTTTCTCTCTGGGGCAGCAAGTGGGGAGGGGCTGGATGGGGGCAGGGAGGTGGGAGCTGGTTCACAGTCCTGGAAGGAAGAAACAAGGGTCTGCACTGATGGATAAGGAGGAAGGACTGAGCTGTGAGCAATGCCCAAGGCACCCCCAAAATGCAAACACTCTGGGGAGGGTAAGAGATCAAGGGTCCGTCAGTCTTAAATGATGTCCTGTGAAGGACTTCACCAAGGTTGCTTTCTCCCTCTGTGCCAGCTGGCTCCAGAGAGGGTTCCAAGAAGCTGGGGTGGCCAGCACTGTGAGATGGGCAGGACAAGCCCTCCAGAAGCACCTGTGGGCTCTTTAGCAGAGCCTTACAGGGTCTGTATCCTGGGTGTGAGGATGGGGATGGGGCAGCTGCCAAAGGCAAAGTCTGCTAGATCCTGGCCTGGAGCCCAGCTTGGCACGTGGTTACAGGTGAGGGGCTGCAGTGGAGGCAACCACGCTGCCCAAAGACTTCTGTCCCATAGGGTCCCAGGTTGAAGGCCACAGAAAGGACTGAGCAGCCAGTTCTTGGGCTCTCTGTTGGTGATGCCCCCTGAGAACCACCAAGGGGGCCTCAGGAGCCACTGATGAAAGGCTGAAGCAGCACATTGAGATGTTTGGATTTCAGCATAATTATTGTGTTAACAATTTAATCATTTAAAAACACTATCTTGTGTTGCTCTAATGAAGAGAGAGTCTCATTTCCATATTGTTTGTGCCATCTGTGAACAGTTTTCACATTAGCCTCTTAGAATGGCAAAGCAGAAGACTGACAGTGATGTAGAGGGGCAGAGCAGGGGCAGGGAGGGGAGAGAACATGGGATGGGGGAAGAGAACGATCAAGCCCAGCGGGGAAGCAGTGTCCCAGGGCAGGGTGGGGCTGAAGTGTGAAGTGTGACCCTCTGTAAGCAGACCCAGTCCTGGGGCCACGGGAGAGCAAGTGGATGGAGATGTGGCCCTGCTTTGACGGCACTTCACATTCAGATGGGAAGAAAGTTCCTAAATTTGTGGGAACGGTAAGGAAAGGCAGAAGAGCCCAGCACAGAGGTTTTCAAACTGTGGGTGGCAATCCATAAGTAGGTCCCTGGTATCAATTAAGTAGATTGCAATCAGTAAATTTTTTTAATGAAATAGAATAGAATGGACAATATCAAAGAAATATCATTCCCTACTGAAAGAAACCAGGGGTGACCTAAAGAAATTCCAGGTAAGGAGCAAGGAATACACAAGGTAAGCCTGCAACATCTTGTGCTAAAGAGCAAGGAAGTGCCTCTAGACTAGTGGGGTCTAATGAACAAGGGGCTGCCTTAAAGGGGCTCCCACTTGGCCAACGATGGGACAATTTGAGCTTCAAAAGGAATAATGATAGTAACTGATGGAAATTCACTGAGAGTGTAAAAATTCACCAGTCCGTAATTGTAGTAGATTATGGTGGCTCCCCTCAAACATAGCCTGTCCTAATCCTTGGAACCTATGAATATTACCTTATATGGCAACCTTATATGGCAAATGGTGTGATTCAGTTAAAGATCTTAAGAGGAGGGCTTGTCCTGGACTATCAGGTGGGTCCTGAATGTAACCACATGTATCTCTATAAGATAGACACAGAGAGCAGAAGGGACACAGAAGGGCAATGTGACGATGGAGGCAGACACTGGACTGATGCAGCCAAAAGCCAAGGATGGCCTGAAGCCACTGGAAGAGGCATGGAACAGATTCTCCCCTAGAGCCTTCAAGGTAACTCTGCTCTGTCAGCACCTCGATTTCAAACTTCTAGCCTCCATTCAGACAATACTACAAAGCTACAGTAATCAAAATAGTGTGGTAGGGCTTCCCTGGTGGCACAGTGGTTAGGAATCCGCCTGCCAGTGCGGGGGACACGGGTTCATGCCCTGATCTGGGAAGATCCCACATGCCGTGAAGCGGCTAGGCCCGTGAGCCACAACTACTGAGCCTGCGCGTCTGGAGCCTGTGCTCCGCAACGGGAGAGGCCATGATGGTGAGAGGCCCACGCACCGCAATGAAGAGTGGCCCCCGCTCGCCGCAACTGGAGAAAGCCCTCGCACAGAAACGAAGACCCAACACAGCCAAAAATAAAAAATTAATTAATTAATTAATTTAAAAAACAAAAAAACAAAAAAACAGTGTGGTAATGGCACAAAAACAGACATATGGATCAATGGAACAGAATAGACAGCCCAGAAATAAACCCATACACCTACAGTCAATTAATCTTCGACAAAGGAGGCAAGAATATACAATGGAGAAAAGACAGTCTCCTCAGCAATTGGTGCTGGGAAAGCTGAACAGCTGCATGTAAATCAGTCAAGTTAGAACACACCTTCACACTATACACAAAAATAAACTCAAAATGGCTTAAAGACTTAAATATAAGACATGACTCCATAAAACTCCTGGAAGAGAACATAGGCAAAACATTCTCTGACGTAAATCCTACCAATGTTTTCTTAGGTCAGTCTCCCAAGGCAATAGAAGTAAAAGCAAAAATAAACAAATGGGACCTAATCAAACTTACTAGCTTTTGTACAGCAAAGAAAACCATAAACAAAACGAAAATACAATGTACGAACTGGGATAAAATATTTGTAAATGATCCAACCGACAAGGGATTGATTTCCAAAATATACAAATAGCTCATACACCTCAACAACAAAAAAACAAACAACCCAATCGAAAAATGGGCAGAAGACCTAAATAGACATTTCTCCAAAGAAGACATCCAGATGGCCAACAGGCACAGAAAAAGGTGCTTAACATCACTAATTATTAGAGAAATGCAAATCAAAACTACAATGAGGTATCACCTCACACAAGTGAGAATGGCCATCATTAAAAAATCTACACATAACAAATGCTGGAGAGGGTGTGGAGAAAAGGGAACCCTCCTACACTGTTGGTGGGAATGTAAATTGGTGCAGCCACTGTGGAAAACAGTATGGAGGTTCCTCAAAAAACTAAAAATGGAGTTGCCATATGATCCAGCAATCCCACTCCTGGGCATATATCCACAGAAAATAGTAATTCAAAAAGATACATGCACCCCTATGTTCATGGCAGCATTATTCACAATAGCCAAGACATGGAAACAACCTAAACATCCATCAAACGGATGAATGGATAAAGAAGATACAGTACATATATACAATGGAATACTACTTAGCCATAAAAAAGATGAAATAGTGCCATTTGCAGCAACATGGATGGACCTAGAGATGATCATACTAAGTGAAGTAAGTCAGACAGAGAAAGACAAATAGCATATCATATCACTTACATGTGGAATCTAAAATATGACACAAATGAACTTATCTACGAAACAGAAACAGACTCACAGACGTAGAGAACAGACCTGTGGTTGCCAAGGGGGAGGGGGTTGGGGGATGGATAGATTGGGAGTTTGGGATTAGCAGATGCAAACTATTATATATAGAACAGATAAACAACAAGGTCCTATCCTAATGTATAGCACAGGGAACTATATTCAATATCCTGTGATAAACCATAATGGAAAAGAATATGAAAAAGAAAGCATATATATGTATAACTGAATCACTTTGCTGTACACCAGAAATTAACACAACATTGTAAATCAACTATACTTCAATAAAACAAATTAAAAAACAAACAAACAAAAAACTGGCCTCCAGAATTGTGGCAGAACAAGCTTCTGCTGTCTTAAGCCCCCCAGTTTGTGGTCCTTTTTTACGGCAGCCAGAGGAAACTGATACAATAATGATACCCAAGAAAGAGAAAGCCAAAAGCAATGAAAACAGGAACTGTCAGAGCACAGAGCACACAGCATTTCAGTTTGTATACATACATCTCTGGGTAATCTGGGTTGGGCTCTGAAATGTATTTCTTGCTGTGCATCGTGGTCAAAAGATTGAAAAACTCTGGCCCAGTGCTTGAGCGCATGGGCTCTGGAATCAAGCAGCCCAGATAAGCAACTCACTTCTGCCCCCTTCAGACCATGTGGCCTGGGGCAAGTCACTCACCCTCTTGGAGCCTCCGGTCCTCATCTGTACAATGGGATTGCTGTGAGGAATACATGAAATAATGCACCTGCCATAGAACCTAAGGTGCCCTGCATCCTCAAGAAATGTTAGCTGCTGCAGATTTGTTGTTATGGTTACTACTACTACTAAAAATAATAATAAAAGATATACATGAAGACAAGCACAAGCTCTACCCCATGCCCATGTAGACTATTACAAAGGCTCTTTGTCCTGACACTCCAGCTGAGAAGCCTCTAGGAATGGCAGAATCGGAGTGTGTCAGAACTGACCAAAATCATGCAATCAAGTCCCTCCACTTCAGAGAGGAGGAAACTGAGGTCCAAGAAGAACACTGACTTTGCCCAGGTTACGTAGTTAGTAAATGACCAAGATGGGGCTAGAACTCAGTCTCTGAATTCCCGATCAGAGGCAGAGGCACGCTATCCCCGACTCCCCTGAACCTTTCATTTGCCCCTCAGCCACTCCTGCTGGCCTCCTTCCAGCCCAAGCCTTCCTGTCACCACCAGGGTCCCAGGGGAGGCTCCTCATGTCCACCCCACAGGAAATCCCTTAGATGCAACGTCCATTGATTATCCAGGAGAGGGTTTCTGTGCCATTTGAGCTTTCTTTGCACTGAACAAGCTCACAATATCCTATGATTACCTGTTGAAATGATTCCCATATTTCTCCCTGACAGCTCCAAGTGCCTGATGCCCTGACCCTGTTCTAGCAGGAGGGCCTACAGGCCTCCAAGCAGCCAGCTGATCAGAGACAAGAAAACGGGACAGTGAGAAAGGCTTCACTGGGGAGAGGGTTCCCAGGATCTCCTGCCAGCCCTCCAGACTCCCCGTACCCTGAAGCTTTCCTGCCCTCACCCAGGACTCAGAGCAATCGAGTTCCTTTCCCAGTGGACAGGGGCTTTGGGCTGGGCAGCGTATAGACTACTCCATGGCATTTCTCAGCCAAAGAGAATTCAGCTGATCTGGAGAAACAGGGGAAAGGTTAGAGGACTCCTTGTTCTCAGCACTGAGCCACCCAGCCCTGAAGTAATGGCTGAGGATATACAGGTTTTAGAGTCAGGCAGACTTGGATTGGAATGAGAGCTTTTCCACTGACTGGCTGTGTGATCTTGGGCAAGTGACTAAGCTGTTCTCTGAGCCTCATCTGTAAAAAAGGGGTAATGATGTCGACCTCTTTGGACTGTTGTAAGGATTAAAAGAGATCATGTTTGTAAGGGGCTTAGCACAATGCCTGGCACATCACGTATGTCCCATAAATGGGGGCTGGGAGGAGTAGAAGACACAGTAGTGGTGGTGGCGGCAGTAAGCAGTAATAGTACCATAATATCTGGCACATGACTGGAGCTAAATAGATGTTTACTAAACAAACTAAACAAGAAATTTTCCACTGGGCTGTGAACGTTGCATTAAAAACTTTCCCCCATCTATGAACGTTTATTCCTTTTAATCACTTAGTCATCCAGCAATTATTTATCAAGCACTGCTATAAACTGAATGTTGGGATATGTTGGAATCCTGACCCTCAATGTGATGGTATTAGGAGGTGGGGGCCTTTGGGAGATGACTGGATCATGAGGATGGAGCCCTCATGATGGGATTAGTTCCATAATAAAAGAGGCCCCAGAGAGCTCCCTTGCCCCTTCCACCATGTGGGGTTATACCAAAAAGATATACCAAATCTGCTGGTGCCTTGATCTTTGACGTCCTAGCCTCCAGAACTGAGAGAAATAAATTTCTGTTGTTTATAAGCCAGCCAATCTATGGTATTTTGTTAGAGCAGCCCAAATGGGCTAAGATAAGCCCTAGCACTGGGAATGCAATGGAGGGCAAGGCAGACAGAGCCCCGCTCTCACAGAGCTTATCGTGGTTCTAAACCTTAACCGCCTGGGGGGAAAAAGACTATTTTGAGAATCTGATTGAAAGTTTCAAACTCTTTCCCAGAAAAACACACGTGACTACATATACATAACATTTTGCCAACATTCAGGGGGCTCAGAGAAGGTTCTCATTGAGAATCTTGGTCCTAAGTGAACTTACTGCTCTAGCCACACTTACTCGTTACTGTTCCTGAACCCTCTTGGACCAATCCAGCAGAGGACAAGGAACCCAGAGCAAAAGCCCAGTATAAACTGTCTGCTACAGAGAGGGTCCTGGAATCACTTGCACAGGTAATCATAGTGTGTCATAGGCTCATTCAACACAAGGAAAACACAGTGGTTCATGGCCTGATGCAGAGGGGCATCTGATAAAATCTGAGCAGACCGATCCCATGTCTGAAAACTGCTTTCTTGAGGTCCTGACTTGGTTTCACATGCTGGCCTTAGGTTTTCTGACCACCTTGGGAGGGGTCTGGTGCCTCTTGCGGGCCCGTCTCTAATCCTTCTACTGCCGACTCGAGGTTCTGCCTCTCTTCCTGCACAGGGGCCAGAGCTGCCCACTGTTCTTGGGTGCTTGTTACAGATCCAGCCTGACTCCCCCCAGCTCTTCCATGCTGGCCAGGGACATGATCCTGCCATCACACATTTCCTTGTGCAGTTTCCCTAGAGAGGAACCTACTTTCACCCTCACCCTCACTCTTACCCAGTAAATCCTCTGGGGAATTTTCAACCATATCCCAGTCTGTGGTACTCCCTCCTCTTCTGCATTCATCTTCCACAGATGCTGGGAACATCTGACCATGGCCGGTCTCTGCCCATAGGATCTAAGCCCCTTGAGGGAAGGGTGTCTGTCTGATTCATCTGTGAATCCCCTGGAGCTGAGCACAGAGCCTGGCACATAGTAGGTGCTTGGGCGATGCTGTTTTCTTCTTTGGGAAAACAGAGACTACGGCCAGAGAGGGCTGGGGCAAGGGCAGACTGGGAGGCTGGTGAAGAGGGGGCCGCACACTAGCTGAGCCCAGCGCTCTCAGGCTGAGGCAGTGTAGGGCTGTCCTCCTAATCTCTCCACCCTGGCGGAACAGCTTAGGGCCAAATCCTCTGGACCAAAGTAGCCAGCTTCCATCTGGTGAGAGAGAGACCTAAGCTTGGCTCCTTGGGGGACATCTCTGTCACAGCCAATTTGAAAGAACAATCCAACAGGCTCTTCCTCAAGACCCCCTTATGAAAGCTCTGTTCTCCATTGCCGTCTTTATGACTGAGCTCCAGCTAAGCTGTTCCTAGGGATCTCTTAGTGACGGGGTTATTGGCCCAGAAGCCCAGCAGGTACAGTCCATCACGGCATGGTCCATTCCACCGGCCCCTCTGCTCCTGGGGCTGGGCCAGACGCCAGCGGCTCAACTCTGGCTGTGTTCCCAGCCCTCTCTCCCACCCACCACACACAGATCTCCCCGTTCTTCCCTCTGCCCCTTATTCCCACAGAGATCCAAGGCCAGCCATGTTTTCAAGTTCCTAGGACAGGCAGGGTCCAAGGTCTCTAGGACTGTTCTAAGGATCCTGGGTGCTTGAACTGCCAGCTGGCAGACAGCTGGGACTCCAGGGAGACCAGCCTCTGAAATCAGCCGGTAACCCTCTGCCCTCTCTGTAACCCAATTCCATCCTGCCTCTCCCTGACCCCTGGGATTTGGGGATTGGAAGGGACACTAGGTTCCATCCTCAGCACATGAGGAAACTAAGGCCCAGAAAAAAGAAGTACAAGGACACACAGCAATTAGTGGAACTTAAATCAAGATCTCCTATTCCTACTCTGGGCTCTTCAACCATGCGATTAAAATGAAAGTGAGCACCCAGCTAAACAGGACCCTGGGGTCCCCTGCCCACAAGCCATGATCATGAAGCCAGATGGCAAAGTCACTATTCCAGGCCCTGTGGGCAGGGAGAGTGTCAGCCAGGCCCAACAGGTGGAACGTGTTCCTGAAGGTCTCCGGGAGCTCCGTGGGACAAAGAGAGTGACAAGCAGGTGCTGGCAGGACTGGAATCGAGGGGGGAGTTGGGCCGGGGCAGTTGTCAGGCCCTGCCAGGCAGAGACAAATTCATCAGAGGGCCAGAGGCTGGGATGTTCTTCAGAACTTGATTTAAAGGCAATTCCCACCCACCCAGGCCCAGGTCCCCCTCAATCCGTAATCCAGTTATGCAGTTATTTACGGAATTTAGACAGAGTCGATCTCATTCGGGTATCTTTACACAGAGGAGGCCCACAGGACTAGCCCACCCAACCTGTCAGCAGTTTGGGAAATGCCAGTTGGCATAAGCAAGCGCCCAGATCCTGAGATGAGGCAGAAGAGCTGGTACAGGGCAGAGTGAAGGAACCCGGTCAGAGTTCCAAACTTGCCTCCTACCAGCTGTGTGACCTGCAGCGAATCACTTAGCCACTCTTTGCCTACATTGCCTCAACTGGAAAATAATTTCCATTTTTTTACCCTATTTTTTAAAAAAAATTATCCTATTTCATGGGATACAGAGAGAAGCAAGATGAGGCGTGCAGGAAAAACACTGAGTACGGTGCCTGGCATCTTGGAAACCCTCCATAAATGATGATTTGTTTGTAGTTTTCATAAATCAGATCACTGCCGGGCTCTTCAGGAAATAAAAATTGTAGAAATGCTCCTAACCCTGGAGGGTACCTGGCATCTCCGTGTGAGTGGGTTATGGCCCCAGGAGCTGCCCGTACCCAGTGGGCCAAGCATGGGTCTGGTCTGCAGGGCGGTTCAGGGCAGCCAGGAGAAGCCGTGGGGCCCTGCCCACCTCCCCTCACACTCTCCGACTTGAGGGCTTTCAGCCTCGGGCACATGCAGCTCACCTGAGAACTTTCTGGTCCCTGGAGCCCACGCAGCCCACGCACACAGGCAGGCTCCAAGTGTCACATACTTCGGTCAGCGGCCAACAGGATACCTTGCCCTCGGATGCTCTGCACTCCCTCCATGGTCCCCAGTGGGGCTGGGTGCCGGTTGCCCATAGTGACAACCTACTTTATTGTCTTCTTTCCCTTTGCTGTCTCGCTTCTCAGGCAAATGAGTATTTCCTGAGATCCCCTTCCAAGTAACTTGCACTTACATCTTCATCCCAGGTTGGCTTCTGGGGGAGCAAGGCTGGCCAAACACAGGGTACAGGCCAGCCACTGCACCAGGCGCCTGCTCTCACCACCAGCAGAGGGAAGGAGGAAGGAAGGAAGAAGGAAGCTAGCAAGGATGTGGGCAGAGCCTACTTAGGAGGAGGAGGAGGGAACAGAGGGGAGGGCACACTGACTGATAACTTAAGACCAAAACCCAACTCCTAGGAGAAAACAGATTGTCAGCCACTGAGTCAAAGCAGAACAGAGTGTCTCTGAGTTCACAGATTCCCCAATACCGGGCTACAGCAGGGCTGGCAACTTTGCCAGAAGGATTCATCAGGCCAATTTTTAAATGTTACAGGCATCCTGAGACATTGAGGAGGGCAGCATGCAGAAAGCTCACCCTGCACCAGGCTCTTATTCAAAGCTTCCCTTGGACCACACAGATGTACGTTCAGAACTGAGGTGCTTCTCGGCCCCAGAGCCCGGGGTCACCTTCTAACCAAGGAGAGAACCACAGAATCTCTGGGATAGACAGACATGGAGGGCATCTCCTCCAAGTCCCATCTGATACATTAATCTCTACCCATCATTTCTACAGCACCCTCAAGGGGAGCATAAACAATGCATGTACATGCACAGACACACATACAAACCTGTGTGCACATACATGTACATACACACATTCATTCACTCTCTCTCTCTCTCTCTCTCTCTCTCTCTCTCTCTCTCTCTCGGTTGCCCTGCCCTCCTGGTCAATTCGCCCAGTGCGAATCAGCCCTACACAGATTAAGAGGATTATTGCTGATCGAGAGCTTTGTATCTCCAAAGCTCTTACCAACACCAGCTAATTAAACAGACACAGCCCCCTTTCCCTCCGCTGTAGTGTATACAAAGTGTAGGCCATGAATTGACAAGACCTGGGATCTAGTCCCAGGTGGGGAACATGTCACCTTGCACAAAAGACAGAGGAGTCATTATTATGATATCCCACGCAAGAGATGGAGAAGCGGAGGGTATAAGTGACTTGCCGGAGGTCAGTCAGCTAAGAAGTGGCTGAGCTCGGCTATAAACTTAGGTCTCTGCAACTCCAGAACCCGCGTTCCCTTAGTCACGCCTCCGTACATACAGGTGTTAGTCATCACCCTCGTCATTTTCACCCTCCAAGATGACATGCGGAGACCAACCCTTCCAGCCTCGAACGACTGTTTATCCTGCACCCCCAGCGCTCACAAATAGAGCTCTACTGACCAGGCGGGTAGCTGGTTTGAATGGTTTTCTTCTCACACGGACACTCAAGTTAACGTCATGTGCTCAGAACCCCTCTCCCCTCCCCGGACTCCAAGTTGTGGGCAGTCACTTCTCTTTCCCCTGGGTTCCCTGCCCCTGCCCTCCAGAGCCTCGAGTTCAGGACTCCACGTGTGGGGAAAGCTCAGAGCTGCCGGGGCCTCTGCCTGGCCCAGAACCAGAGCTGAGACCTTCTCCCTTGCTTTCCCGGATATCACAGGGAAGGCCCCAAAGCCAGTGACCATCCACCACAAGGCAACCCAATTAACCGAGCTGTTCATGAGGGCTACATTTACAACTTCTATTGTTCAGATCGAGTAATTCTCTTTAACTGAGATCTTTGCCTTCATTAAGGTAATCAGTGCCTGGGAGGAAATGATCAGAAAACCTCTCAGGATTTCCACCCATCATATGGAATCCCACATGCCATATGTTTCAACACTGGGATGCAGGTTTAGTCAATTCTTTCAAACACTGTCACTCTTTAACAAGGCTAATATGACTTTTTTTTTCTTTCTTTGGCTTCGAAAGTCTTAATAGGATAGAAAATTTGAGGAAATCAATCAGTAATTAATTACCCATTAAATGTGATTTACCCAGTACTGTGAGGACACAGAAATATTTAATAAGATCCTTGCTTTCTGGGAGCTTAGAACTCTGGATAAGCAGAAAAACTAGCACACCAAGTAATGAGGTAACAGCTGAGTAGGCTCCTGAACTAGAAATAAGAGTTAGAAATCATTCATGCCTTCATTCACTAATATGCCATGTAGACCCCAGGAGTAGCAGAATCTATACAGGTGGACACTGTGGTAGTTCCTAGGGGCAAGAGGTGTCCAGTAGGGAGAGCCATGGGGTATACCCTCAAAGAACTCGGAGAAAACAGGTTATGGAAGCAAGCGACCACAGGACAAGGTAAAATGACAAATATGTCCTAAGAAGAATGAACTAAGTATTCAGAAAAGACGGAATCAGCAGGACGCGAGTTGCAATTGGCCCTGTAGGGAGGGAAGCTGGGTCACACGCTCCCCATCACTAGGAGGGGATGCCCTAAATACCAAAGTACAGTGTTCCCTGCACAGCATGAAAGAACTTATGATTAATCTTGGAAAATGAGAAGCTATGTCCATACCCACTGGCTTCATTCTACGCTGTGCTTACCGGGCCTGGAGTCAGGTCATTCATTCATTCAGTGACCATTTACCAAAGGCGGATGCTGAGGATACCAGGGAGAATGAGACACAGTCCCTGCTCACTGAGCTTACAGTCACATCGTGGAGAAAGACAAATTCTAGGGACAATACAGACGGATAAGTGCTTGTACTGCACCCCGGGCTGGGGTGTGGAATCCAGACTACTGGGGTGGCGGGTGACGAGGCAATAGGCCCAGAGCAGGTGATGACTAAGCAGAACCCCGGAGGACAGGTAGGAGGGAGGAGCGCAGGCTGCAGCCAATGATGATGGTAACAGTAACGAGAATTCTCGTACACCATCATTACCATCATTTTCTGAGTGCTTACCCTTGTTTTGTGACAGAAACTGTACTTGGCATTTCTCTCTCATACACACACACACACACACGCACACGCACACGCACACGCACACATCAACTCAAATCATTTTTGAGTATGTGTGTTTAGGATGTGAGTGATCCTTAACAGTTGCACTACATGTTCAGTGTTATTATTCCTGTTTGATAAATGGGTTGACTGAGACCCAGAAAGGTGAAATGACTTTCTCATGGCCACAGAGCAAGTGCCAGAGCTGGGATTGGAATCTGTCTGCATTCTACCCATTATTCCAGACTTCAGAACTATGGGGTTGAGTGTGTAACTGAATTCCTCCTTGGCCTCTTGGACCACTGAACCATCCACAGGTCCATGCAGTCAGAGGAATGACCCCATCACCGGGCCTTAGGCCCCCAGTCTCACACTCCAGTCCCTAGTCCCTGAGGAGGGAGCAACCCCGGAGGGCTGGCCCCTCTGATTCTGCCTCAAGCTGTGAGCCCAAAACAAAGTCTCTCCCCCTCACTTCCAACCGGAAACTGTAAGACGTGGCCTAAAGGTTCTTTCAAGACTCCCTGCTCTGACAGTCTCAGACTCTGGTTCTAAAAGGACTGATGGAGCAAACAAGGTGGAACAAGAGACAAGTCGGAGTTTCCCACCCACACGCTTCACTTGGGCCCGGCCAAGTGACTTAGCAAGGATGCCCAGTCCAGCAGAGCAGACCTCCCCAGAGCAGGGGTGCTAATCCCTGAGCTCCTGAAGCCCAGGACGCTGCGGGGGAATCCTCTCTTCCACGTTCTTCCCGCATTTCACCCCCTCTGAAGTGGGTGCCATCTAGAGATAGCCACCCTATCCTGAAGCTCCCTCGAAAACTTAAGAGTCAGCTCCATGGGCCACGACAGACATGCCACCTTGTCTTCTGGGTGCGCTGCTCCTGAGGGATGGTGTCCTCCATCCCGTGCCCCCGCTGGCCCCAAGTCCCCTGCCTGCCGTGCTCCTGCCCTCCACTCAGGTGAGAAAGCTCACTGGCAGGAACCAGTGATGCCAGAAAGCTGTCCCTCCACCAACCCCACGTTTTCTGAGGCTTCAGGGGCCGGGAACCAGGAGTCTGCACACAAGAATAAACAATCTCATCTCCGAGTGTATGTTTTGTCTTCATTATGCCACCGCGAAGGTGTTAATATACAACTTACAACATATTAATCACCCCTCTAACTTCCAAATGCTAAATGCATCATTAACATTCATGTTTTCTTCAATTACTTGGCTGTTCTGAGGGAGGAGAGTGAGTCAGCTCTTCAATAAATCCATCTCCTGTGGACGGCTCAGGGATCATAAAAGGCAGCCCGGGGCCTCCACCCTTACTGTGGAGAGGGGAAATTCCTGCTCCCAGCCTTCATCACCGTTACCTGGCCCAAATGCAGGCTAGCCATAAAAAAGCAATTGAAGCTGAGAAATGAAGGGGAGAAAACAAAAGAGGGAGGAGAAGGCAGGTGGGAGGGAAGAGGGCAGGACACGGGGAGGAATCATATCAGCACCCAAGGATCATAGAGACCAATTAGTCTAAACCACCTCATTTTATAAATGAGAGGACTGCGGCTCAGAGAGGGTGAGTGACTTGCCCAAGATCACACAGTGCATTAGTGGAGAGAACAGAGGAAAAAGGGGAGAGGAAAACAGTACAGAAGAGGAAAGAGTGATAGAAGGAAAAGCTGGCAGAAAACTGGTCAGTAAAGATAGAAAGAGGGCGAGAAAGAAGAAGCAGAGAGGAGGGGACAAAAGATGTGTTACAAAGAGGAAAATCTGTAACAGATGCAAGTGCAGAGTCGCCTTCAACTTCAACCCCAGCTGCTCAGCTCCCAGGTCCCTGAGGCAGGAGAGGGTTGAGCTATGGGTGTAACATTTTGGATAGCGGACGAACAGACCGGAGGTAAGGGGGAGGGAGGAACCGGGAAGCACTGGGGTTGGGTCTCTGCCCCAGGCCTCCAAAATTTAGCCAAACTAAATACACACCTAATTAAAATAACGTTATCCCATAGTGGCGCTATCCAAACTTCACTTGGAATTTGTTACAGACACTGGTGAATATAAAGTCAATTTGCTATTGTATTTCAGCAAAGCAGATTCAATCACCTCCCTGCAGCCAGTGGACTGCAGACCAGTCCTGAATTGAAGAGGAAAGAGAAAAAAAGGCTCCTGCTGGCCGGTCACTTTTTTGTCCACAGGCTGCCCCCCAGCCAGGCCTGTCCACCTTGAGGTGGAAGCATCCAAGGTCAGCACACACTGGGGCTTCCAGAAGGGTGAGCTGGGGGCTCAAAGTCCAGCGAGCAGAGAAGTGGGGCCAGCTCTGGGGGCCACCGTCCTGGGCCCTCCAAAGACACAGGCCCTGATGGTTGTTCTGACCATAGCTGAAAACCCACACAGGTCAGCACAACCTATGCAGTGCTCTGAAATGACCAGCTGTTTGAGTCTCATGACTCAGGAGGTGGGCATGGTGGGCTGCCTCCACACTGAGGGGAAAGCCTCAGAAGGATTAGGAGCATGGCCAAGGTCACCCTCTCAGTAGGGGGGTCAGCAGAGACCATGTATGTTAGTGACGACAGCATTCAGCCCTGGAACACGTAGACTCACTCACGATATGGCCGAGTCTACAGACTCCCAGCAGAATGTGACCGGCGGGGCTGGCCCTGAGAGCCACTGCAGATGTGCCCCCGAGCCGAGCAATTTTGAGCTTTACCAAGCCTCCCCTGCAAGCTGCCGCCCATCTGTCTCTTCCTTTCTATGCCCACTGCTATATTGCAGGCCGGGACCTGGGATGCCTGCAGCAGCCCCCTTGCTGCCTCTCCCCTCTCTGATCTTGCACACCAGTTCCAGAATAATCTCCTAAAATGCCACGTTGACCTTGACACTTCCTTGCTCATAAACCTCACACAGCTGCCTCTGCTCTCTAGCTTCTGCTCCCACCACTCAACTGAAAATGCTCCCCAAATACCCATGACCTCCTCATTGCCCAGTGGACACTGTTTCGTCCTCACCTTCCTGGACCACTCTCTTGGTGCACCTGTCATCTCCAACCCCTTCCTTCCTGGAAACTGCCTCCCCGGGTTTCTGTGGTCTCAATTGCTTTTGTCTGTTCTTCTACCTCTGGTTACTCCTGAGTTGACTTTGAGCTTTCTTCCTTAGCTTGCTCCATAAATTCTCGTGTTTCCCAGCTCTTTCGTCCGTCATCTGTTCTTCTAACCCCTTATGTGACTACAAGTGACTTAATCTGAGCCCATGGCTTAGGCTCCATCTCTACCCAAATGAAGCTAGATTCTGTGTCTGGAGCCCACACCCCTCTCCTGAATTCCAGATCCCATCAATCAGCTACTTGCTGGATGTTTCCATGTGGCACCCCAAACTCAACATGTCCAAACTCAACACGTCATCCCCCTTTCTGCCCCAGATGACTACTCCTCCCAAATTCTCTCTTTCTGAATGGCATCACCACCTGACCAGTTGTCATCCTTGACTTCCCCCTCTCTCTTACCCACTGTATAGATGCCAACAGTGCCCCTGCCCGTATCCCCTTGGCAAGCACCATTCCTGTACGGCAAGCACCTGTGACTCCCGGGCTGAGGACTTTCTCCTGCAGACCACATTGCTGGGTAATTAAGCATGGATGCAACCCTTAGCCAATGACATACGGTACCCGGATGGTGATACCCCAGCTCCCTGGCCCTTCAGGTGGGACACCCTGAAGCCGTGTTCCCCACTGTCTCTGCAAGCCCCCAGCACGACTGAGCCCCGTGTGCCCACAGCACTAACCTGTCGTTTAAGATCCTTGCATTGAATTCCTTTCCTTCCCTGTCTTATTTTGCCATTGGTGTTTCCTGTGATCACCCCTCAAATAAACCTCTTACAACCTAAATCCTGTTCTCAGGGTCTGCTTTTGGGGGAATCCAGCCTAAGCGCCCACCAATCCTGGATCAGTTACACTGTTGAGTTCACATCCTAAATGTCTCCTGAAGCGGCGTCCTCCTCCTCCTCCACCTGGATCCAGCCCTCACCATCCTCCCCTGGGTTACAGAACCAGCCAGGTGATTGGCTTCCTCGACCCTCCTCTTGTCCTGCTCCAAACCATCCCCAATTACACATTTGATCACGGCATTCCCTGCATTAAAACCCTTCAGTGGACCCCCACTGTCTATAAGATACAGCCAAATCCTTTTATCCTCATGGCTTCAAAGGCCCTCCGTGATCTGCCCTCATCTCCTGTCCACACTCAAGCCCATCAGGCTCCTCCCTGAACCCTACACTCCCAGCCACACTGAGTAGCTCCCAGGTCCTCCAAGGCACGCTCCACAATGTACTTGTCCTGCCTCTGCCTTCTGCACACTTACTCTTAGCCAAAAACTAAATGCAAGGATCCCTCATGCTATGAAGTCTTTCTCTCTGCCCCACCCCCTCCCCATCCCCCCATGGGAGAACCCCATGCTTTCCTCTCCATGCTCACGGTTCCTCTGACGTGCTTCTGCTTGGACACCTATGGCACTCTGGTGCCCTGAATGCCACATGCACCTTCCTCTTTGAAGGTGAGGCAATAGTTTTTATCATTTAAAAATCTCCGGGGTTTAGCTCAGTGCCTGCCACTTAGTAGGGGCTCATGAAACGTCAGTTGAAAGCATGAGAGCTAGAACGGGTGGAAAGAATGAACATATTCACAGCCTCTTCCCCTCAGGCTCTGCCACTGGCTTGGCCACTGTCTGACGTGGGATCTGGAGACGTCTGGCAGAGACCTTCCACAAATGTTTACGATGCTAAGCAAATAACTCTCCCCGGGGATGGTACATGCGGCCTTTCTGCCCCGGGTGTACGATGTTCTGTGCCAAGTGGCTGTCAGTGGGGACGCTCCAGTGAGACACTGAGGAATGTGGGACTGCAGTGGAGGGGTGGGGTGAGGGAATATAATAAAACACTGTACGCGGACAAATCTGGGCCCCATGCCATGAAAAATGTGAGTCTGTCCTTGACTCCCGTGGCAAATGAGGCGTGAAAACATATCAAAATGTGATATTCAATATATGGATGTATTTAATATTTTAAGAGACTGGAAAGCGGTTACTGGAGGTTTGAATGATAAATCAACATCAAGCATGTGAACTTTTTCAAGTGTCTGCACCTGGTACGTACCATTCCCAGGAAGAAAGGAGGGAAGAAACAGAGAAACACAGGACAAGAACGAAGGGCCTAGAGACTCTGAAAGGCAAGACCCAGAGACCACCCACCCCGGCCCCCTGCCACCAACACATCTCTTTCAAACCTCCCCCAAGTTTGCACATTGAGTCCCGGCTGCCTGCATGCACCTTGCCCACCTAGAGAACTTCATTCATCCTGCAAAATCCAGTGCTTCCTTTGGAATTCTGTCTAAGCAGCTTCCCTGGCCCTTGTACCCCCTGGCCCCAGAATCACATAAAGCAGGACACGCGTTGCCTGTGCTCAGCCTGGCCTGGCGTTCTAGATGCTGAAGTGTTGGTGGTTTAACACAGTTGCCTCCCAACCACACTGTAAGTTCTCTGAGGACCGAGACAAGGTCCCCCTCACTTCAATATCCTCCAGAGCCTGGACCATCCCTGACACAGAGTAGATGCTCAGTTCACATGGCACTTGAACCGAAAGAGAGGAAGGTCCAGCATCAAGAACTGTGGCCAGGAGACAGCTCTGGGGAACCTGCTGTGGCCCAGATGCTAAGCTAAGGAACTTGGTTTTCATGTTGCTCTTTCACATAAACTTCACCAAGACCCTGGGCTCGAAGTAGTATTTGTCCCATTTAACTGACGAGGAAAGTGAGGCTCAGAGAGGTTTTGTCACCTGTGCTGAACACTATTCTGTGCGCTCCTAGAGGACAGGAGACCCATCTGCCTCCTGGTGCAAGCCCACAGCAATGCCCGGCGGGTGCTAAGTCTTAGAACCTTTGTTACATGAGTGTTGATTCCTAGCCTCCCTTGAATATTCATTCTGATGTTGAATAACATGCTCATGTATCCCAGGTCCCCCGACTTGGTTGGTCATCAGTATCATCTGGGAGTTTTAAAAATTTCAGAGTTCTGGGCCCCTCTCCTGGCCATTCCAATTAAGTCCAGGGTAGGGACTGACCATAAATATTATTTTTTCTTATTAAAGCTCCCTGGCTGATTCTGACAATGAGGCAGATTTGGGGACCACCAATGTGGTCCTCATCTCAGAACCTCTCATCTGCATCTTGCCCACGTTCTCTCCAGCTCGGACGTTAGGGCTCACGGGGTCCAGCTCCCCCTTCCTGGGACAGGAGCTCTTTTTGTTTATTACCACCCCTCCCCACCCCCCAGTTCTTTTCCTTGTGAAATCCTCCCGTGTCCTCATTTGTCTTCAGGTCACAGCTCCCTCTGCTTGGGGATGACTGTGAGCCTCTCCTGCCCCAGGTCTGGGCATAAACTTGTCCGGGCTTAACCCAGCCGCACTCTGAAACCCACCTCAGCAGGACAGTCGGCTCTCCCCAGATGGTAACTCCCCTTCCTGACCAAGATCAAAGTTACCCTTATCTAGTTCATCTCTTCCTGAGACATGAAAAGAAGGGAAATATTCAAGGGGCACCACCGGCTCAGCCAGGGGTCCTCGACCTCAGCACTAGCGGCATTGGGGCTGGAAAATTCCCTGTTGCTGCCCTGTACACTGCAGGATGTGTAGCGTCACCCCTGACCTCTGCCCACTCCATGCCAGCAGCACCTCCTCCACTTGTGACAACCAAAAACGTCTCCAGACATGACCAAATGTCCCCTGGGAAGCAAAGTGCCCCCAGTGGAGAACCAAGGAGTTAAGCCATGAAGGAACATTGAACTTGAAGGCAAAGGACTTGTCTTTGAATCCCAGCTTCTGGCCCTTCCCTCCCTGCGTGCATGTCTTTATCTTTGAGATGGGTCAACGACATCTCCATGCTGGGTTGTTGCAGGAAGTAAGTGAGATTGAATTAAATAAACTGAGTTGGGAGAATATGCCTAAAACAAACTGGAGAGACTTTTCGAGAAAGGGTTGAAAGCAAATACCACGACCAGCAGTGCGCAGGTAAACGCGCTCTCAAACAAGAAACATCCATCTAGATAAAAAGCTCTGATGTGCAGTGTTTGCTGATTTCTACGGTGTGACTATGCCCAGTATAGCCAATTTCAAGCCACCAACCTGATGTTACTGAACGTGGAGTTGGGGACAAATGTGCAGACTCCCTCTCTCTATTGGCCAGCCAAGCCTATGAAATAAGTGTGACCCAGGCAGGCAGGAGGCTGTTGGGAAAGGTGGGCCTGTAGCCTCACCAGTAAATGCCCACCCTGCCCAAAGACGGCCAAAGTCATTACAGAGCGACAACTTCTTTGGACAAACAAAGCCCGTCCGCCCGCAGGACGCAGCCCGCCCATCTGTGACCTCAGCTCTGGCGATTCCCCATCGGAAAGCACTCCTCAGCCCTCTTCCTCCTTCTCTCTGCCTTCCAGCCTCTGCTGTCAGAGCTGGCACTGAACACAATGAACACTGAACAGGATACTAATATTGTTAGTATTAACAAGATACTAGTGAAAACGTAGTCAGGAAAATCAGGTAAGACAGAGCCCCTCACACCCAGTCAGGCCTTCAACAGGGACAATGGCATTGGGTTCAGACAGTTCTGTGTTCAAGTCTCCTTCTGCCAAGGTAGAAGCACACTCCTTCATGTCTCTGGGCCTTTATTTTCTCATCTGCAAAATGGGCTACCAATGCCTGCCCTCCCTCCCCAAGGGCTGTGATGATGCCAGCCTGAGAGAAAGTCTACAAGATGCCAAGCTAGCTCCTCACTCCCTCTTCAGGCAGGTGCCAGTAGGACCGTCCACCCACTCCTCGAAAGGACCTAGCAGTCCCTAAATGGGGCTGCCGGGCCTGCAAGGAACCTGTAGGGTGGTAATCAATTCCTATCAGGTTCTATTTTACCTACTAAATGGAGCCTGGCCCCAGGAAGCAAAAATTCCCATCAGCTGAGAATAGCAAAAGGATGTTGTCAGCATCCTCATCATGTCAGAGAAAACAGACATGGGGGATCCGGGGCTTGTCAAAGGCAACAAAGAAAGATGAGGGGCCCATGTGAGTGGAGCTGGTCCCCAGGGGCTCCCGATCAATACTGAAAGTGAAGCAATCTGGAAATTTAAGGAGCCGTGGGTTGAAAGGGAAGGATGAGAGCAGACAGAGGACAGCCCCTGGGTACCCGGCTGGTGACTGAGCTGGCGTCAGGAACCCTGGCAAAATCAAGGGCCAGGATCAAGGGCCTAGAAGATGAGAGTTCCCTTTCAGTCCTCCAGGCCTGCCAAAGTTGGGGGACACACCAAGCCCAGCCCGGGCTCCTCACTTAAAGAGACTGGCAAGTCCTGAGCTCCGTTGTTCCAGAAAAAACAAAATACAGAAACTCGCTCTGGCTGTTTATCATGTTTGCTGCTCTTTTTCCATCTCATTAACTCTGGCTTCAGATTTGCGCCCATTCAGCTCTTAGTCAGTTTCACCCCAAACTCACAGTCGCTTTTTACTTTCACTTCCTGCACATGTCGAGCCTGTTTATTCCTTATTTATTTTGCTCATCTCAGCCCCTTTACTTCTGGGAGTGATTCCAGCTACAAAAAAAAAAAAAAACAGAAAACAAAAAAACAAAAACCAAACCAAACCAAAAAAAAAAAAAAAACCCACCACATACAATCAATTAAGAGACAAGCTGCTTGCAAATCGCCAGGAAGTGAGAAAAGGCCTCCCCTCCTCACTATCGGCCCCCTCCCCTTAAACGTGGGGATTTGATCTTTAAACCAAAAGCCACTAATGTGCTGTGTGATTTGAATCAAGTCACTTGCCCACTCTGGGCCCAAGGTTCCTCTTGTCCACGGTGAAGAAGCTACACTAGTTCTCTCGACTCCTTAATCTTTTTTAGGGTCACCGACCTCTTTAAGAATGTGAAGAAAGCTGCAGGTTTAGCCCTCCATTTCACTTTCTATACATACACGAATGTGGCCTGTAACGGCGGGGGCTCCTGGAACCCCTGACCACCCTCGTGAGAGGGGTTCCTGGGCCCCCGAACGGGATCGCCTGCAGCCCAGACAGGAGGAGCAAAATGGAGACCGACATCTCTCCCCAGCCCTCTGTTCAAGGAACAGACGAGGGCCAGGCGGGCCTTCCTGGGAGCCCCTGAGAGAGGAAAACCAGTTTCCCTGGCTTAGCCTGAGGCACTACTTCTGGAAGGCTGCCATTCAGGCAACCAAAGCTGATGTGACATTTGTTTAATTTTCAGGAAAACGCTTTACTTGTTTTTTTAAAGACAGAGAGGGGAAAAAGCCACCCTCATAAAACCTTTCACTCTCTTGCTCTAATAGGACGCGTAAAGGCCGACAATGCACAAGAAGTCAGTCAGGCTGAGAAGCCCGCAGGCCGTGTGGAGAGGGTGCCGGGGCACCCCCAGGGTGAGAAGGGCAGCCTCCGGACCCTCTTCTTCCAGGGGCAGAGGATGTAGCCTTCGGTGTGGAGCTTTCAGGCTCCCACACTGGGGTCTCACCTCCCCCTTCTCCCCCTCCCACCTTGGCAACTGGAGCAACCAGTTCACTTCCAGCTGAACCAGAGCTGCCAGAACCACACCCCTGGAACCTTCCGCCAGGGGCTTCAGCCGCCTGCACAATGGTCGAGGGGCGAGCTCCCTTCCAGAGCATTTCTCCTGTGCCAGGCCCTATGCTAGGTATTCAAGCCAATGCAGGAAGCAATAAGACCAAAATCAGCCGATAATTTGAACCAGTCTTAGCTGCAAGAGACACCAAAGGCCTTTCACGTTTGGGTCCCAGGACTTGGGGCCTGGCTGTGTTCGACTCACTCCCAGAGTGATTCACCTGACAAGGCCGAGCTGGGGAAAGGCCCACGGTGTTTACACCTCCTACGCCCCTGTTCTCTCCCTGTTGGAAGGTTTCAGGGAAACCTTGAACTGAGACCTGAGGGCCTAATAGTACCCAAGGCAGGCTGCCTTGAAACTGGTTCCCCTAAACCTCTGATTATAGCAGTTTCTACTCAGAAAAACAGGTCACCATGGCCTTGGAAGCACAAGAGAGAGGCTGGGGGTGCTGGGAAAACAGAATCTGAGATAAAGCTGTCAAGGTATACAGAGACTCTGTCACTGCTCGGGTTCTTCTGAACCTCTCCCTCCTTCAAAGAGCCTAAAATTCTCTGGTGTGCATTTCCCAGATCATGGGGGGAAAACCAGGTAAAGTTCAGATGGAGAAACTAAGGAGCATGCTCTGAGCCCTAGAGAAGGGTGAGGCAGGGGACACAGAGCTGCCCCCTCCTCCATCCTGTAGCTACAAGCCATGGAGCCAGGACGGTCCCTACCACCACTCCCAGGCAATCTGAAGCAGCTGGTCCAAAGAAATAAAAATAATGAAAGATAATGGCCAGTTATGAGAATGTGGATAAATTACCAAAGGGAGGTTTTGTTTTCTCATTCTCTGCATGTTAAAAGCAAAACAACAATAAAATGAAACATCTGTCTGGAAACAGCCTTGGTGATATCCTGTCCAGATGTAGACGATCAATAAGTCCCCTCTCCGACCCTCAGCTGACAGGACCAGGATTGTGAAATGGCCTTCTGAAGAACACTACCCTTTGTGGTAGAACAAAATGGCCACAAAAGCTTCCCATCTCTGATTGAGACCCGTTGTACTGCAGCTTCCCAGCCGCTCCCACCAAGAGCTAGAGTCTATTCTCCACCCCTTGCATCTGGGCTTGAACACGTGGCTTCCTTGGCCAATTGGACATTAGCAGGCATAAAGTAACAGAGGCTCTAAAAGTGCTTGTACGTTGGGGCTTCCCTCCTCTGCTGCAAAGAACCTTCCACCACCACGTGAATGAGTAAAGACAGACAGGATTCAGACCAGCAGAGTTATTTTCAAAGACGAAGGATGGATATCCATGGCTACATCTCTGTCTACAGCTACATCTAGATATGAAACGCACGGAAGACGGGCCAGGCCGGGGCTAGCCTCCTGGAGGATGAGACCATCTGGCTCTGGCCCCGGTTGATATTGACGCAGGCCATCCCAGACTTTCCAGTCCTAGTCAAGCCAGCCCAGACCCTAGGAGCCATTTAGCTAACACAGAGCGGCAAAAAAACAATAAAGTCTGTTGTTTTAAGCCACTAAGTTTGGGGGAGGTTTGTTACACAGCAGAAGCTACACATCACACTCTCCCTGCCATTCACTCTCAAGGAAAAGAACTGGCCGGCCCCTCAGGGGTTGGGCTGACTGGACACAGCAGGCCAGGAAAGCATCCCGGGCCAATGGGGAAAAGACCACCCAGCACCAGAAGCCTGAATTCAAACCACCGTTCTGCTACCTGCTAGCTGTGCGTGACCTTGACAAGATGCTGCAGGAGTCTGTGAGCCTCAGCTTCCCCATCTGCACAATGGGGACAGCAAGCCACTGCGTGAGGTCGTTGTGGGAAGGAAATGAGAGAACGTCTGGGAAAACCGCTACTCAAAAAGTGTTTGTCTCGCTTTGACTCAGCCAGACTAGATGGTCATGGTGTCTTCCGCCTTAAGTGCAGAAGAGCGGACAGTACAGGAAGGATGCCCAGAGGGACCCACTCTCCCTGACTCCAGACCTGCTCAAACGGGAGGACCTCGCAAGGGCATGAGGGAAAGTCTGTCGCTAAAACAGCCGCTCGGATCTGTCGCTGAGGCACTTGGTTTTTAATCTCTGAGAAAGAGACGCTTCATCCAACATTCACCGCATCAGCAACTCCATAAGTAAAATGTAGAAAACACAATGTCTTTATTCATTCCATCAAGCGGTAATTAGGGCCCGGAACAGGAATCTTCCACCGGCAGGCACTCTGGCTCCTAAAAGCCAGGCAGGTTTCTGATTGGGCTGGAGGATGGACTTTGGGGGGAATCTCAGAGTCTGCTGAAGAAGTCCTCATCCAGAGCCGCAATTTCTCTCTTCCATTCACAGCCTTAGAGAAAAAATTAGAACGCTGAGCTGTATTAGGAAATGAGACAAAGTGGGAGCCGCTAGGCAAAACACACACAGCCCACAACCTGGAGGACCCCTGCAGGTCCCTTAAGGTAAACATGCTGGCAAAGCGCTCGGCTCAGGCAGCCAAGTAAGATGGAGAGGCAATTTTATTTTTGTTGTTTAAAAAGAAGCAGCTAAGGAAACTACCTTTATGTTACACTGAGACTCTGCTGCCTGCCGCTGGGCTCAGCTGAAGAGCCAGGGCTCCGGCAGGGAGCAGGGGCAGGTCAGCACCTGTTGAGTAGAGCAGCCAAGAAGGGGAAGAGGAAGGAAAGGGAATGGGCAGTTCTTGGGCTCCCGTGGTGGCAGGTCCTGGGAGAGGTGCTGTGCCCACATGGTCCCACTGAGTCCCCCTGAGAGCCCGGCAAGGAAAGCATCATCAGCCCAGTGGGAAGGGATGTGACCCCAGTCACCCAGCAGGTAGGGAGCAGAACCAGATTGGAGCCCAGGAGGAGAGGGGTCAACCATCAAGGTGAGTGGAGACACTTCTGACAACCAGGGCTCCCCGGGAACGAGGCTTTCTGAGGCCGGCCTGGCGAGAGGCTGGGGTGTTCCCAGTTCAGTGAGCAGCCGCGGACTAAGCCAGGGGTCCTGAGGGCCCCTGGTATTTACACACAAAGAAGCACCAGGTAAGGCGAGAACTGGGTGGGATACAAGTTTAGCTGCTGAAGCCCCTTCTCAGACCATAGCTCACCTTCCCTGCATATATACACCTTCCCTTACCTCGCCAATCTGGCCCCTTCTTCCATATATGTTATAGATACAGATATATAGTTATAGACACAACATCGATCTCCATCCTTCCTCTTTGGAAATAAATTTGCTGGTGTGAACCCCACTCTGCTTTCCTCCAACTTCCTCCCTGAAGCTCTCCCCAATACCCTATATCCTACTTCCCAGGCAGAATGTTTGTTCCTTCATGTGTGTTCACATAGCCTCTTTTCCCACACTCATCCCATTGTATTATATTTACTGGTTAATAGGCCTCTCTCCCTTCCTAGAGTATGAGAATAGAGGCAATTTCTTATTCATCTTTGTATCCCCAACACTTAGCACAATGGTTGACACACAGTGGGCATTCAAAAATATCAGTCAAAGGAATCAATTAAACAACTAATTTTTGATCACCTGCTATGAGCTGGGTGTTCAGGATACAATGATTTTCAAAAGTGATAAAGAAGGCATTCCCTCAAGGAACTCAGAGTCCCGGGGAGTCAGACAAGTGGGGACCCACAGTACAGGCTGGTAAGTGCTTTGGTGGGTGACTGGGGTCCTAAGGGTACATGGTCTGGGGAGGGAAGCTTCAGGAAGAGGAAGCATCTCAGCCAAGACCTATGGAAGCATGGGAGGTGCCTGGGTGAAGAAGAAAGAGCTGTTCCAGGCAGACTGAGCTGCATATGCAAAGGTCCAGAGGTGAGAGAGACTAAGGAACATTCTAGAAACTATAATACCATAGGTCAGAACAGCTGGGGTACAAAGTGTAGATGTCACCGAGGAGCAGAGGAGATGGGAAGGAAGAAGAGCATGGATCAGATTGTTCCTCCATTCATGCAATCAGTCGGCAAACAGGAGGTGAGCACCTTCTCCCTGTGACGCACTGCATTACGTGATCGGGCCAAGGTGATGAACAAGATATACAGTCTCTGCCCTTATGGAGCTCACAGGAGGGGAGGAAAAAGTGCACATAAGAAATAATTTCAAAAGGTGCTAAGGGCTATGAATGAAACTAATAGGAAGTAGAGACAAAGAAATGATAGGGGCAGGAAAACCTCTATGTGAGAGCAATCTGAGCCTGAAGGAGGGACAAGCACCGGCCACGTGAAAAGCAGGCGGAGATGCTCCAAACAGAGGGAACAGAATGTGCAAACCTTCTGTGGCAGGAAAGAGCCTGGCGTGTCCGCAGGCTGAAACGCCAATGAGGATGGGACACAGCGAGTGAGAGAAAGGTTATCAGTTAGGATGGGTTCGGCTGCAAGCAACAGAAAACCTTAATGGTGACTGGAACCGTAAAGATATGTATTATCCCACTGAAGACGAGGCTGTCAATTACAGGGTGGATTCTGCTGCTCAGCCGCATCTACAAGGACCTGCCCCTCCTCTCTGCCATCCTCAGTGTGTGGCAGCAACCTCTCCCATCATGGTGCCCAAGCACCAACCACATCCTCGCCAACCAACATCGGAAAAGCAGGAAGGGTGCCTTATCTCCCTCTCGTGCCTAATTCTCTCATGAGGGCAGTGCATCTTTCCTAGAAGTCACCGGGATACATTCTTATCTTTTTTTCTTTTAATAAATTTATTTATTTATTTTTGGCTGCGTTGGGTGTTCTTTGCTGCATGTGGGCTTTCTCTAGTTGCGGCGAGCAGGGGCTACTCTTCGTTGCAGTGCACGGGCTTCTCATTGTGGTGGCTTCTCTTATTGCGGAGCACGGGCTCTGGGCGTGTGGGCTTCAGTAGTTGTGGCACGCGGGCTCAGTAGTTGTGGAGCATGGGCTTAGTTGCTCTGCAGCATGTGGGATCTTTCCGAACCAGGGCTCGAACCCATGTCCCCTGCATTGGCAGGCAGATTCTCAACCACTGCACCACCAGGGAAGTCCACAGTCTTATCCTGAGTCCCATGGCGCAGAACCAATCACATACCCACCCTTAAACTGACTGCTATAAATGGAGTCATGGCATTACCATGATTAGCTTAGATTAACCATGGTCACATCCTGTGCAAGGGAGAAGGGCTCACCTTCCCTGAAAATGTCACCACCTTTTTCGTGGAAAATCCCCCTTTCTGAACAAAATTGGGGTTCTATTACAATGGAAGATGGGAGGAAATGGCTGTTAGGAGGGCAACCGGTCAAGAGGGAGCAAGATGAGGATGGGGAATTAGATAGGTGGGCCAGATCACAGAGAGCCTGATAAGGCACAGCAAGGAGTCAGGATTTTGTTCTAAGGATAACGAATAACCACTGCAGGGTTTAAGCAGAGGAATAACATGCAACAATTTATGTTTTTGAAATGTTGTGCTGTGTGAAGAACTGGGAGCTAGAGCGGCAGTAAAGAGACCAATTAGGAGGCTATGGTCCTAGGTCAGGAAAGAGCTGATGGTGGCCTGGACTGAAGGGTGGCAGGGCAGATGGAGAGAAGGGTGGCAGGGCAGATGGAGAGAAGGGTGTACATCTGAGACACATGTTGGACGTAACCCGGCAAAACTTGGTGGGATATGGGGTGTAGAAGGTGAGAGAAAGGAGAAATCAGGGAGGACTCCCACACTTCTGGCCTTGCAAATTGGAGGACATGGGTGCCATTTACTGAGATGGGGGAAGATGTAGGGAGAAACAGATCTGAGAAAAGAAATCAAGAGTTTGGTTTCTTTTTACGTGTTTGGGATATCTGTAGAACATGCAAATGAAAAATTCAAGTAGATAGAATTGCAGGACCTGAGCTCAAGAGAGGAATTTGGAAGTTATCACTATATAGATGGTATTTAAGCTTGGTAACAGGTGAGTGCACCTAGCGAGGGTGTACAGATGGAGAAACAGGCCAAGGGTCAAGACGTGGACATCCAATACTTAGACAAGAGAAAAGGAGGAATAAACGGAAAGGGGGGTGTGGGGATCCAGAGAAGCACAGCCTTCGGAGCCTAGAGAAAGTGTTTCCGAGAAGGAGAGGGTGTGGAATGCTGCTGAGAAGCCAAGATGAGGACAGCAAAGTGTACGTGGGAGTGGGCGACACGGAAGCTACCAGCGACCTCCAGGAGCTGTGAAGTGGGGTGGTGGGGACGGACGCCAGATTGAAGCGGGCGGGAGGGTGACCGGGAGGTGGAGAGTGGAGGCGGTGTGTGCCGACAGTACTTCTGAGTTGTTTGGTTGTGAAAGGGAGCAGAGATGGAGCTGAAAGAGAAGGTACAATCGCAGGCAGCTTGTAGCTTTTTCAAAGATGACAGATAAGAGAACAGGTCCGGACGCTGCTGGAAAGATCCCAGGTGAGGTCTTTGAGAAGGTGAGAGAGGCTGGGAGCCAGAGCACAGGTGGAAGGACCGGGCCTCGGAGTTTCAGGAGGGACGAATCCGAGCACAGCTGCAGTGGGCTCGCAGACTTAGGGGCTGGAAGGATGAGGGGGCTCCAGTCTGATGCCTCCGTCTCCTCCGACACGTCCGTGAAGTCTGAAGTGAGATGCTGAGCTCAGACTGAGGTGTGGGAGGGGAGGTGGGAGATCTAAAGGAAGAGAAGGGAAGAAATAGGAGCCCTGCAGAGTGAAAAGGGAGTCTACTAGAGAAACATCAGACAAAAAATCTTAAAAGGCCATTGTCTTGAACTCCGATTTTCAGTTAGGCAATCTCCACCCAGCCTAAGGGAACACAGGGCTGAGCAGAACCGAACCGGGTTCAATTGGGAAAATGGTACAGAAAGCTTAGTTCCTGTTGTCAGGGCTCATCATTAAAGAGAAACAGGTACATTTCTATAGGGGTCTCTGGCGAGCATCTCTGAAAGGGTGAGCGCGGTCCTGTTTTGGTGAGTCAGCCCGCATTTCCCTACCAGCTTATATACAATTTCCGGGATGCTTCATCTTCATTTCTAAAGGATCTGTAATTGGCACTGGTTCTTAAGCGTGAACATAAAGTTTTCCTGTCCCTAAAGTCCCTCTGTCTAGTACTTAACGGCCTGTAAACTACTTAAATAAACCAAAGGAGCTCCAATTTTAAGGGACCTAGCAGCAAATCCTTCTGTCAAGTGACTTTTTGTAACGCAAATAGCCTGGGCCTAGAGGTTTTCCTAAAGAGAGGGCCACTTGCATTCCGAGCTTTGTGGCCAAGAGCAAGCACAGGTGGTTTGTACTGACATCTTTTATTTCCTAGGACACTGACACACATCTGCTCAAATTAATTACTCTTCCAAGATCTCTCCCCTGACTCATCTGATGGGAACAAGAGCTCCTGGGCTGATGCGAATACAGAAGGGAGGGGGGATGCTAGCAGAGCAGGCCTAGAACAGACAGTCTGCAACGTCTCACGATGGAAGCAACAGCACGTCACTTACAACCGAAATGTTTGTCTGTGAGCATCAATCCAGAGGCAAACAAATACCAGAGCCACCTGGGACAAAGACAGAGAGAGAAGAAAGCTATTGTGACAGTCCTGACCAGGGGAACTCCAATAAGAAGGAGGGGGGAGAGGCAGGGAGAGGGAAGGAGGCAGAAGGAAGCTGGGGTGCACGCTGAGGGCATCCACGGGGAACCCCGCCAACACGCTTTTCAGTTAAACTCCTGCCGTGATTAGCACTATGGCTACAATGAGCAGATATCAAGAGGTAGGGCATGAAAAGGTAATCAAGTTACACAGAGAGAAGGTGGCCATGGATGGATGATGCCCCCCAAGGCACCAGCTCCCCTGCTGACCAGTGGCACAGCCAGGCCCAGGTCCACCTGCCAGAGTCAAAGCCCGGCTTTGGGAGGACGGGAGGAGGGGAGACAGATGTGGCCGATCTCCCAGTATGGTGACTGGCCTCAGTTTACCCCTCCAGTCGAGAAGGAAGCAGGTTAAGAAGCCAGATCTCCTGTGACTTAACCACTGAACAATAACCGTCACAACTGTGTCTCTTGGCCTTAGGTTAGGGTCAGCCCAGAGGAACCCAGGGAAGGGAGGGAGCTGAGGATTAGTTAAGTCACATCGTCCCTAACCTCTCGACATCTTCATTTAACCCACCTTTAAATGAGAGATAGTGATGCCCAACCCAGGGGTTGCTGGGAGAATCCACAACGTGGGTAAATCACTTAGCGCGGTGCCTGGCATCAGTAAGTACTCCACAAATGAAAGGCTACGTGGGGCCTGGCGGACGGGACCCTGTGGCAGAGGCTGCCTCCAAAGTGCCATCAGATCCCACTGACATGGGTCACTGAGTCGTGCCTGTATCACCATATGGTCAGCCTTGGGGTTCCCAAGAAGTGGCCTGAGTCTAGATCAGGAGGTGAGTAGAGCATATTCACGCATCCCCTGACTCACTGTACAACTGAATCGAGTGCCAATTACATGTTAGGCACTGTGCACAGCCTAGAAATACAGCATGAGGGAGGCGGTAGGCCAGCAGAAGGGAGCACCTGGACGTCAGGGAGCGGGGACGCATCACTAAAGGTTCACCTGGAGCCGCCGACCCCAGGCCACCAGGCTGATCTGCACGGTCAAGGGTTCCTTCTGGGAAGGAAAGCAGAGCCTGCCCGATTTCATTCTATTTCTCTGGGGAAGACAAAGCCGGAGGCTATGAGGAAATGTGTGGCCCAAGCAGGATGAACTGAGAAACCAGGGTGTGGGTAGCGGCCTCCTAGTGCCAGCTGAAAGGAAGCAGAGGCAGGGGTAAGTGACAGGTGCTGGGGAGGGGCTGAAACACTCAGGAGAAAGAAGAAAAAGCCAATGGGAATTAATCTTTCATGGATAAAAAAGGCATTGAGACCTCCCAGACCCAGACCTTGACCTTCGAGACAGGTTACTTCCTTGAATCAGCAGGATACATCAGTTAGAAAGAGCAGCGTCCACAGCTGACTCTGCCCCTCCTTTGCCATGTGACCCTGCAACCCTTACCTCCCTCTCTGGCCTCAGGGGTTCGGGTAGAATAACCTTTGAGGGCCCTTCCTGCTCTGGTCTCTAGAAGTGATGGAGAGAGAAGCCTTTACGTGTGAAAATGCCAGCAGACCAAGCAGGGTTGTGTGTGCCGCCCTCCGGCCTTTTTGGCCATCAATACCTTTTAAATATATATTAAAAGAAACAAAAGCACTCCGCCCTGCTGAGGATGGTTGTTATTGCGGATGAGGGGCAGGGCGGGCAGGGCGGGTGGAAGGCTAGTGAGACGCCCTGGGGGACCCTCTGTGGGGAAGGTCATGTTTTGTTTTCTGAGGTCCCCCTGTGAGCCAGGGAGTGCAAACAGGGAGTGCTCCCAAAGCAAACTGTATTAGGCTCAATGCCTTTGTGCATTTTTCAAACCTTCTGAGCCCCGTCCTTCTGCAGCGGCTGCATCTAATTCTAAAGCTTGACTGGCAGCATGAGACACAGATAGCCAGCACCGAGGAAGCTCCTGGGCTGAGCCAAGAGGAGTTCCTGAGACTTTACCTTGGACCAAAAGCTTGCTCTCCAATCTGCCGAGCCCTCCTAGAAAGGTCTTTACTATTTAGATGGTGCCCAAGGTAGGATTTTGACCTCTGCTAGGAAGAGGCCAGGCACTGCACACTTACAGCCTGTAGACTGTTTCGATAAGCCTGGGCAATGAGTTAAATTTAGGTCAGTGTTTCTCAAAGTGTGGTCCCCAGACCAGCAGTATCAGCATCACCCAGGAACTTGCTAGAAATGCAAATTCTTGGGCCCCTACTGAATCGGAAACGCTGGGGAGTGGGACCCAGCAATCTGTGTTTTCACAAGCCCTCCAGGTGATATCGGTACCTGGTAAAGTTTGAGAACCACTGAGATAGTATGATAGGTAGGGGGTCATTCTTGGGCCCAACACAAGCTGTTTTAACAACTACTGTCTTTAGGGACTTCCCTGGTGGTCCAGTGGCTAAGACTCCACGCTCCCAATGCAGGGGGCTTGGGTTCAATCCCTGGTTGGGGAATTAGATCCCACATGCCACAACTAAGAGTTCGTGTGCCGCAACTAAAGATCCCACACGCAGTGGCGAAGATCCTCCGTGCCGCAACTAAGACCCAGCGCGGCCAAGTAAATCAATAAATAAATAAATTTAAAAAAAAAAAAAAACCAAAAACAACTACTGCCTTCAGCTTGGCCTACTTGGTGCCTTTATGTTACCAGCCAGCTGGGCCTCACACTGCATCTGACTTTTTTGACCCTTGGCAGAGAAGGTAGTTCCATTCCAAGCAAAAGTTCCTGATGACCAAGTGTCACCGATAGGTGAATGGATAAACAAAATGTGGTATATACATATATACATACATCCACATACAATGGAATATTATTCAGACTTAAGAAGGAAGGAGCAACAAATAATCCTAAAATTGATATGGAACCACAAAAGACCCAGAATTGCTAAAGCATTCCTGAGGGGAAAAAAAAGCTGGAGGCACAACCCTCCCAGACTTCAGACAATACTACAAAGCTATAGTAATCAAAACAGCATGATACTGGCACAAAAACAGACAAATCAATCAATGGACCAGAATAGACAGCCCAGAAATAAACCCACACACCTATGGTCAATTAATCATCAACAAAGGAGGCAAGAATATACAATGGAGAAAAGACAGTCTCTTCAGCAACTGGTGCTGGGAAAGCTGGACAGCTGCACGTAAATCAGTCAAGTTAGAACACACCTTCACACTATACACAAAAATAAACTCAAAATGGCTTAAAGACTTAAATATAAGACATGACTCCATAAAACTCCTGGAAGAGAACATAGGCAAAACATTCTCTGACATAAATCCTGCCAATGTTTTCTTAGGTCAGTCTCCCAAGGCAATAGAAGTAAAAGCAAAAATAAATAAATGGGACCTAATTAACCTGATAAGCTTTTGCACCGCAAAAGAAACCATAAACAAAACAAAAAGACAACAAAGGGACTGAGAGAAAATATTTGTAAATGATGCAACCAACAAGGGATTAATTTCCAAAATATACAAACAGCTGATACAGCTCAATAACAACAATAACAACAACAAAAACACAAATAACCCAATCAAAAAATGGGCAGAAGACCTATATAGAAATTTCTCCAAAGAAGACATCCAGATGGCCAATAGGCACATGAAAAGATGTTCAACATTGCTAATTATTAGACAAATGCAAATCAAAACTACAATGAGGTATCACCTCACACCAGTCAGAATGGCCATCATCAAAAAGTCTACAAATAATAAATGCTGGAGAGGGTGTGGAGAAAAGGGAACCCTCTTGCACTGCTGGTGGGAATGTAAATTGATACAGCCACTATGGAGAACAGTATGGAGGTTCCTCAAAAAACTAAAAAAGGAGTTGCCGTATGATCCAGCAATCCCACTCCTGGGCATATACCCAGAGAAAACTATAATTCGAAAAAATACATGCATCCCAATGTTCACAGCAGCACTATTTACAATAGCCAAGACATGAAAGGAAACTAAATGTCCACTGACAGGTGAATGGATAAAGCATATGTGCCCGCCCCCCCAACACACACACAATGGAATACTACTCAGCCATAAAACAGAATGAAATAATGCCATCTGCAGCAACATGGATGGACCTAGAGAACATCATACTAAGTGAAGTCAGTCAGACAAAGACAAATATCTTATGATATCACTTATATGTGGAATCTAAAAAGTGATACAAATGAACTTATTTATGAAACAGAAACAGACTCTCAGACATAGAAAACAAACTTATGGTTACCAAAGGGGAAAGTGCAGGAGGATAAATTAGGAGTTTGGGATTAGCAGATACAAATTACTATACATAAAATAGATAAACAACAAGGTCGTACTCTGTAGCACAGTGAACTATATTCAGTATCTTATAATAAGCTATAATGGAAAAGAATCTGAAAAAGAATATATTTATATACATAGATACAAATACGTATATATTATATTTATATATAAATGAATCACTTTGCTGTACACCAGAAACTAACACACGTTGTAAATTAACTATACTTCAATAAAAAATAAAAAATAAACTATATGGGGAGGCTAAAATATAAATCAATAAAATTTTAAAATAAAGTTGAAAAAGAAGATGGAAGGAGCTTAAGACATTATGCTAAGTGAAATAAGCCAGACACAAAAGGACAAATATTGTATGATTACACTTACATGAGGCAGTTAGAGTAGTCACATTCATAGAGACAGAAAGCAAAAACAGTCCCCAAGGGGCTGGGGGTGGAGGGTGTGGGGAGTTAATATTTAACGGATACAGAGTTTCCATTTGGGAAGTTGAAAATGTTCCAGAGATGGATGGTGGTGATGGTTGCACAGCATGTGAATACACTTAACGCTATTGAACAGCACACTTAAAAATGGTTAAAATGGAAAATGCTAAATTTTATGATATGCATAGTTTACTGCAATTTAAAAAACAAAAAACAAAGCTCCTTGTGAGAGTTTGCCGATGCCACAGCTTCTCTGAATCATCTGCTCATAAAAGGCTCCCCCTTATTTCCAGAATGAAGTCCTAACTTTCTTTTTCATCTTGCGAGACTGAAACTCTATACTCATTAAGCAATTCCCTTTTGCCCCCTCTCCCCAGGCCCTGGCAACCATCATTCTACTTTCTAAATCTATGAACTTGACTGTAAACCTCATATAAGTGGAATCATACAATATTTATCCTTTGGTGACTGGCTTATTTCACTTAGCATAATGTCCTCAAGGTTCATTCATGCTGTAGCATAGGACAGGATTTCCTTCTTTTCTAAGGTTGAAGAGTATTCCATTGTATGTATATATATACATAAACCACATTTTGTTCATCCATTCATCCATCAATAGACATTTGGGTTGCTTCCATCTCTTGGCTATTATGAACGGTGCTGCTGTGAACATGGGTGTGCAAATATCTCTTCAGACCCTGCTTTCAATTCTTTTTTGGATATATACCTAGAAGTGGGATTTCTGGATCATACGGATCATATCAGTTCTATTTTTAATTTTTTGAAGAACTGCCATACAGTTTTCCACAGTGGCTGTACCATTTTACATTCCCACCACCAGTGAACAAGGGTTCCAAATTCACATCCCTGCCAACACTTGTTGTTTCTATTTTTTGACAGTAGCCATCCTAATGGGTGTGAGGTGGTATCTCACTGTGGCTTTGATTTGCATTTCTCTGACGATTAATGATATCAAGCATCTTTTCAAACACTTACTGGCCCTTTGTACATCTTTGGAGGAATGTCTATTGCCCATTTCTTAATCAGGTTATTTGATTTTTTGTTGTTGAGTTGTATAGTCCCAATTTTCTTAACGTGAAACCCACCACCCTTCCAGACTCGGCCCAGCCAACCTTTCCACTCTAATCTCTGACCACCCCCTACGCCAGCCAGTGATTCTCAGTGGGAGTGACTTTGCACCCAGATGTTTGGCAAGTCTAGAGACATGTTTGGTTGTCACAACCTGGGGACTGAAAGGGATGCTACGGTATCTAGTGGGTAGAGACCAGGGACACTGCTAAATATCCTACAATGCCAGGCAGTCCCCGCAGGAAAGAATTACCTGGCCCGAAATGTTAAGGACCCTACACTGTTCCCTGACACCACATTCTTCCACTCGCTATTCCAAAAACCTTACCCTTGGCTTACACCCCTGACCTCCTGGAATGCCTCCCGGGCCCCGACGCCTGGCTGAATCCTCCTACAAACCCCACTGCTGCTGTAAGGCTTTCCCAACCAGTCTCGTTCATAGTAACTCCCTGACTCCGAGAACCTAAAGATTAACCAGTAAATACCTTGTATTATGCCTACTGCCTCCACCTCCCAGAATCCCTATCCCCCTCTGCTTGCACACAGTGGGTACCAGATACACGCTCGTTCGTTAGTTGCCAGGCAGCAAGAAAGGGAGTTGACTGGCAGGGTACTCACCTCACTGTAATACTCCAACACCAACAACACTCTACTCCAAGAAGCTTCTGCCGCAGCTGACCCCAAATCCAGGCACCGAGAAACCCGAGGACCGGAAGCATGCCAAGAGCGCCCGCCTAAGCTATCTCCTCTCCCTGGATTCGGTGTCCTCGAGAGCAGGCCAAGTCCGGCCAAGCATCAGCAGAGACAGGTGCTCTGGACATCTGTGGTTTGCTCACCTCCGGCCGCCCGCCCTCCTGAGTCAGCCAGAGCTCACAATCCAGACCCATACACGGAATCCAGGAATACGGTTTGGCAAATCCTGGCAGCCAAGCGACTGACAGCGGTTTTCACCCTGAGCCCTGCAGGGCTGGAACAATTACGCATATCAGTTTGGAATGAGAAAGGTCTCTTAATAATGCAGCCAGTGGCTCCGCAGCGGCAACCTTGTCCAACAAGGCCCCGCTCCTCTCACTCAATTCGAAAGGCAGCTCAGCAGCCTCCCTCCCTATGAAGACTTTCCCAGTACCTGGAGAGGTAATCCAGCAGGCCCGAGACAACACAACATGAGGCATATCCGCCCATCCGAGCCTTGGCCCGGCCAGCCTCAGGAAAAGACACTTTCCTCTACCCTTCTCGTTTCCTCTGGTTGGTCTAAGAATCAAATTGACATGAGACATTAACAGGAGAAAAATCAAATCAAAGTTTAATAACATGTATACATGGGAGAGACCCAGAAAAACTGAGTGACTCACCAAAATGGCTGAAACCCTCACCTTAAATACCGTCTTCAGCTAAAGACAAAAGAGGATGTTGAGGGTAGTGGTTTGGGACTTCAAAGGGGAGGAAGGGAATTCACATCGACAGGGCAAAGCAAATGTCTGGTAAATGTTTGGCAGAGACAGTAGGACACAGAGAGGAATTTTAAGAAACAGACTTTACTGGGTTCCCCCCTGTCTACACTATAGTTTATACTATAGTGATCTATACGGACAGCTCCTGTCCCAGAACAGGTCCTCCATCTACATTCTGTCAGGCAGTTGGGGGGAAGGTCCGAGATGTTTCCTGAGTCTCTTGGGCCTTAAAAATATTCAGCCTAAATGAATCCTCGTGCCAAAGAGACACTTTGGGGTGGCAAATTTGCTCCCTGACACTAGCAAACAGGGTCTAGGATGAATGGGCTGGGCCTGAAGAGCTCTTGACTTGCTTGCTACACAAGTTCCCGGCCCAAGCACCTTAGCACACCCATTCCTACCTAGAACCCCCTTCTGGAGCGATCCAGATAATAATAACTACATATGTCTGATACGGCGCTAGGCAATTCACATCTGCCATCTCATTGGGTATCATTATCCCTATTTTAGGTGTCAGAGACTTGAAGTAATTTCTCCCAGGTGACACAGGCAATAAATGGCAGAGAGCTAGGATTCAAACCTTGAGCCATCTGATCCAAAGCCCAGGTTCTCCTCCCCTTAGAGTCTTATAATACAAATCACAAGCGACATTCTAAGAACCCTTTTTCCATGTCAAAACGGCTGCATGGTGGTTTCCTTCCAGCCACCCCCGCCTGGCCCGCGCTGCCTTCCCCGGGGGCCTCTCACCCCTGATTGCCAGTGTCGTTACATTAGGCTTCTTTTCAGTCCAATTCCCATTATATCATCTCAGCCTGGCATTATAAAGCAGCCCCACCATAAACATCAGCTTGATTACAAGCAGAGACTGTTGCCTCCAATAAATAAGCATGCATAATGTATACAGAGGCAGAAAGAGACACCTCTATATTTTCAGTTTTGTGAAGACAAATCACCTCAATTGTTTAATCAATGAAAATGCCTCTCTAACTCCTACTGTTATTACGAAGCAATTTCAGACAGAGTGAGACAGGAGCATCACGTCTGTATTCCTGTCAGGACAGACGGGGTCTGATTAGGCCGACGGATGAAAGCTCAGACCTGATGCCAGTCCACTGAAGGCCTGTGTCTGGACCCCCATCACCCCCATGCCTGGGCAGAAGAGGAGCTGCAGGTTATCTCAAGAGCAACTGCACATCAGGTCTGGGGGAGGCCGAAGCACAGAGATATTCACCTAAATTGTGGGGTTTGATCTAATCAGGGGGTCCCTGGAGACAAGCACACTCTACAGGTCACATGAAGGGCAGCCTTGCTGGTGGCGCCAAGGGAGGGGAGACTAGGAGTAGAGGGTACTCATCCTGAATGTCTCACCATCACCTCTAACTCTCCATCCCTCCAGCCACTGCCAAGTTCAGACACTCTGCATCTTGCAATGAACATGTGCCTCCTCACTGACCTTCCTGATTCCTGTTTCATGGCCTCTAATTCACCCTGTGGCCCTGGTCATTTACCTCAAATAAACATCTGAAGGAACAAGGGATGGCCCCTCCCTCACAGAAAGTTTGCCGTTGATTCCCCTGATATATACACGAGAAAGCCCAAGCTGCTCTCTCTATGTAAAGGCCCTTCCTGAACTGGCCGTGTCTTCTTCCAGACTCCCATCCATCCTCCTACCCATGCACCTTTTTTCTCCAGCTGCTCCAAACTCGGAAGTTTCCTGAACACCCTACACTTCATGCCCTAAAGCCTGTGCACATTCTGATCCTTCCCCTGAAATTTCACTCCCCAGATCCTCTCTCGGCAAACTCCTGCTCACCTTTAAGACCCACTGACTTGATGTCCTCCAAGGCCTTTCCCTGCTCCACCCTATACTCCTGCCCCAGGGCTCTGCTGCACCTTACACACACCTCTACCTCTGAATTCAGCACATAGCACTCTTAAGTGTCAGCTTACCTGTCTGTTTCTACGTGCCAATGACTTGTAAAATGTTCGTCTCCAGCCCTTAACTCTGCCCTGAACTTCAGACTCATACGTCCAGCTGTCTCCTTGCCTAATGCTCTCAGGCCTCATGGGCACCTCCAAAACATAACTCTAAACTTCCAATTCCCAAACTTGTTCTCTCCAAGGGTACCTCATCTTAGAAAGTGGCACCCTGATCCAACCAGTTAATTGAGCCAAAACTCACAGTCACACTTAGTTCCTCCTTCTCCCTCATGTTCCACATCCAAAGACAAGTCCTGTCAATCCTATCTCAAAAACATTTCTAATGCAATGAACTATCAGAAAGAGAAATTAAGGAAACAATCCTATTTACAATTGCACCAAGAAGAATAAAATACCTAGGAATAAACCTACCTAAGGAGGTAAAAGACCTGTACTCAGAAAACTATGAGACACTAATGTAAGAAACTGAAGATGACACAAACCAATGGAAAGATATAATGTGTTCATGGATTGGAAGAATTAATATCGTTAAAATGACCATACTACCCAAGGCAATCTACAGATTCAATGCAATCCCTATCAAAGTACCAATGACATTTTTCAAAGAACTAGAAGAAATAATTTTAAAATTTGTACGGAAATACACACAAAAAACTGAATAGCCAAAACAATCTTGAAAAAGAAAAACAGAGCTAAAGGTATCATGCTCCCTAACTTCAGGCTATAATACAAAGCTACAGTAATCAAAACAGTATATGGTACTGGCACAAAAACAGACACATAGATCAATGGAAGAGAACAGACAGCTCAGAAATAAACCCATGCACTTATGGTCAATTAATCTATGGCAAGGGAGGTAAGAATATACAATGGAGGAAAGACACTCTCTCCAATAAGTGGTGCTGGGAAAACTGGACAGCTACATATAAAAGAATAAAATTAGAACATTTTCTCACACCATATACAAAAGTAAACTCAAAATGGATTAAAGGCCTAAATGTAAGACTAGAAACTATTAAACTCCTAGAAGAAAACATAGGCAGAACATTCTGATATAAATCGTAGCAAT
This sequence comes from Eschrichtius robustus, assembly GCF_028021215.1. NCBI lineage: Eukaryota > Metazoa > Chordata > Mammalia > Artiodactyla > Eschrichtiidae > Eschrichtius > Eschrichtius robustus. Next base: position 12,506,731 of record NC_090834.1, read on the forward strand.
ATTTTTTTGGATCTGTCTCCTAAGGCAAAGTGAACAAAACCAAAAGTAAACAAGTGGACCTAATTAAACTTAAAAGCTTTTGCACAGCAAAGGAAACCATCAACAAAATGAAAAGACAACCTACTGAATGGGAGAAAATTTTTGCAAATGATATGACTGATAAGGAGTTAATATCCAAAATATACAAACAGCTCTTACAACTCAACATCAAAAAATTAAACAACCTGATTAAAACATGGGTAGAAGACCTGAATAGGCATTTTTCCAAAGAAGACACACAGATGGAAAAGATGTTCAACATTGTTAATCATCAGAGAAATGCAAATCAAAATCACAATGAGATATCACCTCACACCTGCCAAAATGGCTATCATCAAAAAGACCACAAATAACAAGTGATGGTGAGGATGTGGTGAAAAAAGAACACTGGTACACTGTTGGTGGGAATGTAAATTCGTGCAGTCACTGTGGAAAACAGTATGGAGGTTCCTCAAAAAACTAAAAATAGAACTACCATATGATCCAGCAATTCGACCCCTGGGTATATACCCAAAGAAAATGAAAACATTTATTTAAAAAGATATATACACCCCAATGTTCACAGCAGCATTATTTACAATAGCCAAGATATGGAAGCAACCTAAGTGTCCGTCAACAGATGAATGGATAAAGAAGATGTGATATACATATGCAATGGAATATTACTCAGCCACAAAAAAAGGAAATTTTGCCATTTGCAACAACATGGATGGATCTGGAGGGTATTATGCTGAGTAAAATAAGTCAGACAGAGAAAGACAAATACTGTATGATATCACTTATATGGGGACTTTAAAAAATAAAACAAACTAGTGAATATAACAAAAAAGAAACAGACTCACAGATATAGAGAACAAACTATGGTTACCAGTGGGGAGAGGAAAGTGGGGAGGGGCAAGATAGGGGTAGGGGATTAAGAGGTACAAACTACTACATATAAAATAAGCTACAAGCATACTTTGTATAGCACAGGGAATATAGCCAATATATCATAATAACTATAAATGGAGTATAACCTTTAAAAACTGTGAATCACTATGTTGTACACCTGAAGCTTATATTGTAAATCAACTATACCTCATCAACAACAACAAAAGAATGATAAATAGCAAAAAAGAAAGAAAGAAAACGGTCTCTGCCACATAATAAAAATGCAACAAATCTAGGACCAAAAAAATTTTTTAATTAAAAAAAACCACATCTAATGCAAAAGTAATTCAATGGAAGAAGGATATCTTTTCAATAAGTGGTGCTGAAACAACGGTATATGCATTTGCAAAAAAAACAAAAAACAAAACAGAACCTTAACTCAAACCTCTCACTATATTAAAAAATACCTCAAAATGGATCATAAACTGAACTTTGAGAGGAAAACATAGGAGAAACTATTTGTGACCTTGGATTAGGTGATGAGTACATAGATACAATACCAAGAGCACAAACCATAAAAGAAAAAATTGAGAAATTTTTTAATCAAAATTAAGAACTTCTGCTCTTCAAAAAGCACTGTCAACAGAATAAAAAGAATCCTAAAAGAATTAAAAGCAGGGTCCCAAAGAGATATTTGGGATATCAGTTTTACAGCAGCATTATTCACAACAGCCAAAAGGTGGAAGCAATCCACGTATCCATGAAAGGATGAATGGGTAAGCAAAATGTGGTCTACACACACAATGGAATATTATTCAGCCTTGAAAAGGAAGGAAATTCTGATACATACCACAAGATGGATGAACCTTGAGGGCACTATGCTAAGTGAAATAAGCCAGTTACAAAAGGATAAATACTGTACGATTCTACTTAATGAGTAGTCAAATTCATAAAGACAGAAAGTAGAATGGTGGTTGCCAGGGGATGGGGAGCTGTTATTTAATTGGTACAGAATTTCAGTTTTCAAAGATGAAAAGGGTTCTAGAGATTGGTTGCACAATAAAGTGAATGTACTTAATGCTACCGTACTGTACACTTTAAAAAGTTTAAGATGATAAAAATTATGTTACATGTATTTCACAACAATTTTAAAAAATAGAAACAACAAAATTTAGACCATCAAGATAAGATTCTCAGAGAATCTCAAGAAGAAGAAGCGGTCTTCTGGAACTATTTCCTGAATGACAACAGAGACGTGGTCTCTGATTTTTAAAATTATATATTTAGTCTTTAGTCTTGGTTCTGTTTTCATAAATATATGTGGTTTTGTGATTTAATTTATTTATTTATTTATTTTTGGCTGCATTGGGTCTTCGTCGCTGCGTGTGGGCTTCCTCTAGTTGCAGCGAGCCGGGGCTACTCTTCGTTGCAGTACACGGGCTTCTCACTGCGGTGGCTTCTCTTGTTGCGGAGCACGGGCTCTAGGTGCGCGGGCTTCAGTAGTTGTGGCATGCGGGCTTCCGTAGTTGTGGCTCACGGGCTCTAGAGTGCAGGCTCAGTAGTTGTGGCACACGGGCTTAGTTGCTCCGCGGCATGTGGGATCTTCCCAGACCAGGGCTCGAACCCTTGTCCCCTGCATTGGCAGGCGGATTCTTAACCAATGTGCCACCAGGGAAGTCCCTGGTTTTGTGATTTAAAAGAGAGAGAAAGTGAGAAAGACACAGAGACAGAGAGAGAGAGAGGGAAAGAGAAATCACAGACTGGGAGAAAATTCTTGCAAATCACATATCTGAAAAAGGACTTGTATCCAGAATATATAAGGAACTCTCAAAATTCAAAAAAAAAAAACAAAAAACAAGAATACAGGAATGTATGAAAGACTTAAACAGATATTTGACCCAAGAAGATATAGTGATTGCAAATAAACCGATGAAAAGATACTTGCAGCTTTAATCATTAGGGAAATGCAAATTAAAACTACAATGAGATACCGCTATACATCTATCAGAGTCGAAAAAATTTTAAGGACAATATCAAATGCTGGTGAGAATTCAGAGAAACTGGAACTCACATACATTGCCAGTGAGAATGCAAAATGGTACAGCCACTCTGAAAAGCAGGTTGGCAGTTCCTTATAAAGTCAAACATACACTTAGCAGATGACCCAGCAATCCCACTCCTTGTATTTACCCAAGTGAAATGAAAACAGGTTCACGTAAACACGTGTACACCAATGTTCACATTCAGCTGAGCTTTACTTGAAATTGCCCAAAACTGAAAACAACCGAAATGTCCTTCAAGTGGTGAATGAATATAGAAACTGATATTTCCGTAGAATGGAATACTATCCAGCCGTAAAAAGGAGAGTGAACTCTTTATATATATAGCAACCTGGATGATTCTCGAATGCACGATGCTAAGTGAAAGAATGCATTATGCTAAGACTCCATCCGCTATACACCATATGATTTCATTTATGTGACTCTGTAGAAAAGGCAAACCTATGGGACAAAAAGAAGAGCAGTGATTGCCAGGGATGGAAGATAGAGGAACGGATGACCCAAGGGGCACAGGGGAGTTTGGCAGGTGATGCAATGTTCCATATCTTGACTGTGGTGGTGGTCACACAATGACGTTCGGTTGTCCAAACTCCCAGAACTTTACACTAAACAGGGCAAATTTTATTGTATGTAAAGTGTACCTTCATAAAAAAACGACAGCACACATATCTGGAATGTGCCCAACAGGCATCTGCTGTTGCCAGGGCCACTCTGTTCAAGCCTCCATCAGCTCTCAGCCAGCCTACTGCTACCCATCGCTTCTTAACTTTTCCTCCCCTCTAATTTATTCTTAAAGAGCAGTCAGAATTACTTTTTTCAAGTATAAATCAGATTATGTCTCTTCCCTGCTTAAAACTCCTCCAGTGCCTTCCCATCTCTGTTTAGAATGCAATCTAAATTCCTCCCAGGCCCAAAGAGCCTGCTGGCACTCTGGCCTCCCCACACACCCTCCCCTTTGCTGGCCACGAGCCAGCCACTCTGCCATCCTCCGTCTCTCGAGGACACCAAGCATGACCCACCTAGGGGTCTCTGCTCCCGCCTAGTTCCCCTCCCCTGGAGGCTCTACCCTGACCTCTGTCTTACCTTTCAGGTCTGAGGGTAAATGTCACTCCCTCAGTTCATCGCAGGTCATCATTCCGTACCCTCAACCCTCATCCATCCCAGGGCTGTCTTTTTTTTTTTTTTTTATTGAACTATAGTTGATTTACAATGTTGTGTTAGATTCAGGTGTGCAGCAAAGTGATTGCGTTTCTCATATATATGTATTTTTTTTCAGATTCTTTTCCCTTATGGAGTATTACAAGATATTGAGTAGAGTTCTCTGTGCTATATGGTACATCCTGGTTGATTACCTATTTTATATATAGTAGTCTGTATCTGTTAATCCCAAACTCCTAATTTATCCCTCCCCCCTTTTCCCCTTTGGTAACCATAAGTTTGTTCTTTATGTCTGTGAGTCTATTTCTGTCTTGTAAATAAGTTCATTTGTACCATTTGTTTAGATTCCACATATAAGCGATATCATATGATATTTATCTTTCTCTGTCTGGCTTAACTTCACTTAGTATGATAATCTCTAGGTCCATCCATGTTGCTGCAAATGGCCTTATTTCATGCTTTTTAATGACTGAGTAGTATTCCAGTGTGTATATGTACCACATCTTCTTTCTCCATTCATCTGTGGATGGACCTTTAGGTTGCTTCCCTGTCTTGACTATTGTAAACAATGCTACATCGCATTCTGATAATATTTATTTACCACTGCTCACCCCTGCTCCACAAGACCATCATCATGCTGACTTTATTCACGTCTAAATCCTCAGTGCCAGGACAGGTCATGGCACACAGTGGGTGCTCAATTAATGCTGCTTGGGCTGTTATCTTCAGGGAGGGGTCTGTCTCTGAGCCCTCCTAGGCACTCACGGTGGGGCTGGGGTAGAGAGGGTCACTCAGACGTGAGGAAAGACCAGCACTGCCCGCAGGACCCCCTACCCCACTCTGGGTGAAGTACATAACCTGGAACGTCCACCAGCCGGTTAGTGACGCAGCTCAAACCCAGCCACCGGTGGAACTGGTGGCATTAACAACCCTCTCCACCTCCCGCTCTGAGGCTCTACAGAGATGGGTCAAGCTGGAGCCACGCAAGAAAGGAAGGAATACACAGCAGGGCAGTACCAGGATCCTCTGGCCTCCTTGGCCCAGCCCACCCCTTAGCCCTGCCCACTCCCAGTAAGACAGGCTGGAACCTGGGACCCTTTGCTGCAATGTTTGCACCGGGACAAATGTCTCCTCAAGCGACAAAATACAAAGAAACTATAAGGGACTAAAAATAACTGCATGCATGCACAGTTGGGGCAAATTACGGACAAGATACAAAAAGACCACAAAGCCAACTGCCACTTCTGAAGAGCCAAGAGCAAAAGCAGGGTACTGCACATGCCCCTGCACACAACACCACCAAAGGGGTGGGCAGACCACCTAAGCCGCCCCTGGACACACCCCTACCCTCACCCCGTATAAGGAACCAGGTCACCAACCATCCCCACCGTGGAAGCAAGCGAGTGAGCAAGGGAACCTGTTACTTGTTCTCGCTCCCTCCTGCTGCAGCAGGAGCCCCAGAAAAGCCTTGCCTGAATTTCTTGTCTAGCCGCCTATCAGTTTCTATTGATTAAGGAGGCCAAGAGCCCTGATGGTAACATTAGGTTCCAGGGCTGAGGGACAGCTGCTGAGCGGTTCTCGGATTAAGAATCTGATTAAAATAGCTGTACTGAGAGCCAGGCATGTGTCTGACACTGCGTTAGGCATCTTTCAGAGAAGGGAAGGTGGCTGGCGTGGCTTACTAGGTGTCTGTATGTCCTAGAAGCTCTAGCCACATTGTCTCATTAACACCCAAGACAACCCTGTGAGGCTGGCAATAGCATCCTCATTTTTATGTGACCTCAGAGAGGTCATGCATGTTGTAAGTGGCAGAGCCTTTTGGACCTGTGAAAATTAATAAATGGAAACCTTATTTAAAATGGAGTCAGGAGGCCAGAAGGGGGCGCTCTCCAACACTGCTACTCAGGTCAACTGCATGCTCCACAGGTCCCGTGCACTCCTAAACCGGAGATGCAACTACTTTACTCTCCAAAGGAAGAGTTTCTCCTTGCTCAGCAACAGCCCAGCCAATGAGAAGCCATCACTGCCCTGAACTCCTACTTCCATCCAATGACCTTTCATTTAGAACAGCCCCTCCCACCTTCCCCCTTTCCCTATAAAAGTAGGTTCCCTTCCTTTATTCTCTGGACATGCCTGTGGTTCCCCATAGGCTGCACGTTCTGAGTTGCAATTCTTTGCTGTTGCCAAATAAACCCATTTTGCTGGTAAAGTAACTTGCTGTTTCAATAATTTTTTTTTTTTTTTTTTTTTTTGCCACCCAGCATGTGGGATCTTAGTTCCCCAGCCAGGGATCAAACCCATGCCCCCTTCAGTGGAAGTGTGGAGTCTTAACCACTGGCCTGCCAGGGAAGTCCCTGTTTTAATAATTTTAGATGAATAGAGTCCTTGTCTGGAGCTGGTTCCATCACATGCCTAGAGGCAACTCTACACCCATCCTCTCTCCAGCTTCTTGGGGAGTATTAATTCAGCACGCTCTCAGTCTAAGAGTGGGGGAGCAGACCAGAGAGCCCAGAGAATCCTGCTGCTGTTGTAACATCAGGCCTCTCCTTTGTTGCCCCTGGGCTGTGCCCACCTCTGTCCCTTCCTGTTCTCATTTCCTGTCTCCTGTGAGGGCAGATTCACAGCTAATGGACCATATGTCCCTGCCCTCCGGAAGACAACTGGTGCCCTTCTGTCTCCCTGCCCCTGGCCTTGTGGCTCCCCTTCTCCTGCCCCCATCTCCCTATCTGCCCCGTCTCTCTCCCTTTGTCTCTCTGTCTGTTTCTTTGCCCCGTGCACGTGTGCGCGCACGCGCACACACACACACACACACACACACACACACACAGACTCGCATACTGCCACCACCCCTTTTCCAAGTCACTTCCTTCAACTGTTGAATTCACTCTGCCCAGAGGACAGGACCATGAGAGATTAAGCCTCTGGATAACCTGCTGCAGGGACTCCAAGAGATCAAAAGAACGTCTGGGCCGCGGCTGTGGTCCCCCGGGCTGGAGCCGAGAAGTCTGTGCACCGCGCAGGGGCTCATGGCCACCTGGACCCTGCTCCAGTGTCACCCCTCCTCATGAAGCTCTCAGCCTTGCTAAGTACATACCAGTTCACCAGTTGGCCACGGCTGCACACCTGGTCACCAGCGGGGAAGCACTCTGTCCAGCAGGTGCTCTGGGCCAGATCAGCTGCAGCCCAGTGGTGCGGTTGGGAAGGGCTAGAGAGAGGAAGGCAGGGATTGGCATAATTTCACATCTGGCCTTTCCTAGCCGGCAGGCAAAATGACTCTGTGATCCCCTAGCTCTCTAAATTAGTTGTATTTTACAATCCCCTTGTCTGGCAGGAAATGTCCCATTAAATCTTAATGATCTGCCTTCCGAGAAACTCCCCAGGCCCTCTGTCCCCTGGAGGACACCGAGCCCTGGAAAAACAGGGTGAGGTGCTGGTTGGGGAAAGGGGGAGATGAACACCCAAGAGATGGTGTCTGGAAGGGGTTCCCAACACCTTTCATCGGGCAGCTGTCTTCAGAACCAGAGGTAAGAAGGTCCTTCTGAACCAAGAGCTCTCCATCATTCCATTTTGTGCTTCACAGGACCCAACCCTCCCTCTCTCCTCTCAGGCCACAGCCTACCCACCTATGTGAAGCCCGCCTGGCCCCCTCCATCCCAGGCGCCTGCTTCTGTCTCTAGGCTACAGAAACCAACTGACTCCAGCTCCACAAGGTAGAGAATTTGGGACAGAGCTGCACCCTGCCCCACTTTCCATGCACACAGCCCCGGCCAGGGTAGAAATCTCTCTTTGAAAGAAAGACGCCACATGACCTTCAGGATTATTCAAATATTAACTACCTGGATAAACAGTTTCTCCTATATTCTCATTACCACCTCTCTGGCTGAAGCTAAAGTGCAATCTTTCTCTTTTATATCCAGAGTGAAGATGCTTCTGGTGGCTCCTGGGGAGAGGGGAAGGACGACGAGAAAGAGAAGGAGAGGGCAAGCTTAGGGGAGAGGGTGCAGGATCATTCCAGGTCCCTCCTCCCCCAGTACAGGCAGTCTGGACGCCCAGCAGGAGTTAAGGGGAGACCTTTAGCGGGAGGCTAAAGGCCACCCAGGCCAAACAACAGCCAGCATTGTCACTGGCCCAGCACAGACCGGTGGTCAGAGAGGGGTCTTGGGAACACAGGCTCATGAGGCTCCATCCATCCACCTCCAAGAGCTCCTTGCATGACCTTGACCTTGTCATCACTTGGGCCTGCTTCTCGGGAGGCACCGCCACTTGCCCCTGGCCAGAGGGGCTGTCCATGACCATCAGAGCTGTAAGCAGGGTTCCTCCTCAACGACCTTGAATTAAACACTGAACGTTCTTGGCTGGACCCTTTCTTTTCTCTCTTTATTCTCTTGTCTCTTGTAACCTTTGGTCTCTACCTGGCCAGGATATGAGAAAGCTAAGCACAGGTGCGTGATCCCTCCCTGCTTCCTCTACCACCCCTGGCCACTCAAAACTCTCCCCAGGTCAGGAGCACCTGCTTCTCCACACTCCCACCGCTCCCCAGAAGGGGAAGAGAGAAGGGAGGCCTCCGTCCTCCTGAAGTCCAGCCTCGCCCAGGAGAGAAGACAAATCCATTACCACCTCCCATTATCACAACCCATTTTAAAGTTATTATTGTGGATTCTTAAGATGTCAACAATGAGGAATCCTATCATCCCACTAATTAATTCAGCAATCTCCCTGAAATAATAGGAGTTGTAATTGTAATTCCAAACTCACCCCTCGACCACTGGCATCAACTAACTAAACAACAATCAGCCAGTTCCAGGCTTTCATGAGGAAGATGGACTACACCTTTTTATAGCTGCAATTAGGAGACACATTCAGTAATCAGAATGAAATACAAATTTACCCAGGAGCCCAGTGAATTATGGCCATTCATACTCTGTTTTCCTACGGTCGCCTCCCGGAAAATGAAAAGGGGGCTGCATCTTCCAGGGGCAGCAGGACACCACCTGGACCACCTCTGAGCTGCTCCTCAGGGCCCTCCTCAACAGCCTTCTGCTGCTCAGTTCAGAAGCGCCAGGCAAAGTGTGGAATGTGCTGGATGCCCACGCCTAGTTCTGCCAGCATCCCAGGGGTACGCAGCAGGAGGTCAGAGTGGCTGGAGGCGAGAATCGGAGTTGTGCACACTGTCGTGCCTGGGTGGGTGTGTGACGCACACGCCCCAAACACACGCTGATGCTCTCAAGAGCACAAGCCTTTCAGAAAACCCTTTGCATTGTCTGCAAAAATGCCCCAGGGCGGGAGAAAGGCTTGGAAGATGGGGGGAAGACCCACAGGCCAGAGGGAAGAGATGCAGATGAGTTTCAGGAGGAGCCACTGAATAAGGTGTGAAAATTAAATCAGGTAAAAGGCAGTGGCTGGGCAGAGAGAGGGGAGGAGAGTTGTGAGAAGATACACGGAGAGATACCAGCACCACCGAGGCGTCCTCGGCCCACCGCAGGCTGAGCGGAAAACTTGCAGTCTTCAGAATTTGCAAAAAACGCTCATGTCCTCAAACGGAGGGAGCAAAAGATCCCAGCATTAAAGCACATAATCGAATCATCTCAGTTGGTCTACCTGAGCGATCCTGGGCATGGCAGGGCTCTCTGAAGTCGAGAAGGTTCCAGAGCACGGTGCCTGTTCGCCCCTTCCCAGAACTCGCAGAGGGCAAAGCAAGAGTGATTGACCAAAAGCACAGGCGAGCTTTAGGAGAAATTCAAATGAAGGGATTTCTTGGCAGAAGAAACTGGAAACTCCTTGAGGTCACGGGCTCCTTCCCTGTCACTTAGTAGAGACCAGGGCACATAGTAGGTGCTCAATAAATACACGTTAAATAGAGGGGCTGGTTTCCGGGACACCTCTCTGCTCAGTGGGCACTGCGGGGAGACGCGGAGGAAAGAGCCCCCCTCCCTGAATACTGATTGACAGAGTGCTTCATGGACCACAAGTGATGCTCTCAGAATGTGTTCGTTCATTCATCCAAAAACATTCATTGAGCGTCTACTCCATACCACCTGCGTGCCAGGCACCAGGGGCTCCATATGAGCAAGACAGGCAGAGCCCTGCCCTGACAGAGCCCACAGTCCCAGGGAACAAACGGCCAGGAAGAGCGAGAAATGCAGCAATAAGGAGGTAGAGGGTTACAGCCTCCCCCAGAGGAAGAGAATTCAAACTGAGACCTGAGGAATACATAGCAGGAAGCCAGGTGTCTCCATGTCCTCATCTGTAAAATGGAAGTAATAAGAATGCCTGCCTCATGGGGTCATTGTGAGAATCAAGTAGATAACATACAAAGGTGTTCTACTAGGTCTGGTGCCCGGCACACATGGCTTAAGTGTTTGCTATTACTACTACTACTACTTATACTACTACTCTTATTATTACTACTATCATCCCTCCATCATCCCCTCTTTGGGAGAAGGCCTCTAACTACAGAGGTCCATCCTTCCCAGCGGCTTAGTCTCAGATGCTGTTCCCGGCACCGTCCCCTGCCCATTTAGGCATAATCACACAGTGTGGCCCACTGTTCAGTTCAAGCAGCATTTACAGAGCCCCTACTGCACACCTGGCACAGGCTGGGGTGTGTTCTGGACTTGTTCATGAGAAGCTTATGATAAGGGTGGAGAGAAGACACACAAATTACTAAATCTCATATTTCCCAGACTCTCCCGGAGGCACTGGTATTGGCCCTGGAGGTGAGAGCATTTGTCAGGCGATGTTCTCAGGACTGGAAGGTCCTCCCAGGGCGGCAGCTCCCAGCCCGTGAGCCAGCGAAGATGAGTCAGCAGGAGCCCCAAGTCTTGGCCATCAGCCGCCTTCTGTCTGGGCCCCTAGGATGTAGAGGAGCCAGAGTGAGAGGCACCTCCAGATATAAGGGGCTGGGAGAGGGTCCTGAGCCCCAAGCCCTGGGCCTCGGTGGCTCCCTGGCTCCCAATTCAGGCCCATCCACAAACGGTGCATGGCGGCCAGGACCAGGGCCTGCTGAGTCCAAGTGCAGCCTCCCCTGGCTCCTCCTTCCTTTCCTGGTCTGCCCTCTTATGTACTTGCTCATGACCATTCTGAGTCCCACATGCTCCAATTCAGACTTTCCATCCCCATGTGCACCTCCTCCTCCACCCAGGGAGACAAGATCTGAGCTGGACACCCCAGGCCCGCCAGCGAGAGCTGAGGGACACTGAGCTGGGGTCCAGGGTCCCCGGCAGCTGTGGGGTGGCATGAGTGGGGCAGCGAGGCCTGGACTAATTCAGTGACTTCTTGTTTTCTGCTCAACTTCTCCTCGGCAATTTACTGCCTTTTTCATCATGACCCAGCTCTTGGAAACCATAAAGAATCGGACTGAGCACACTTAGCAGCACATTCAAGGGGACATTCTCACACACATGAGCATAGATTTATTCCCTGATGACAATGGCAGTATTAGCTTTATTGATCAAGCACCAGCGTCGTCAACAACAAACATTTATGGGGCTCTGGCTCTGAGCAACTGCCTGTCCTTCAGCCCAAACCGTGGACCCTGAGGACCCCACACTGAATGGGCAAAACCAACCAGAGATTCACATCCTTGTGGAAAGGTTTTGTGGGTAAGAAAGATTGAAACTAATGGCTAAAGCTGGGCCTGGGAGTTATCTGTGGATTTTTATTTATGCAAGACTCCTGGCATGAATTGCCATCTTGCTCCATTCGGCCTGGGAAACATCCCAAGAAAAGCAATGCTCTAGGCGGGGATTGAAAGAGGGACAGAAGGAAGCTGGTAAGGAGGAGGCAGCGTCCTTAAAGCAGGCCGGGCAAGTCCTCCCAGAGACAGCCCGCAAGGAAGACAGGCCCTCCCGCTCCGTTCACCATCTCAACACGCTCTTACCCACTGAGTTACAAGGGGCTTCAGAGGAGCCTCACTCTCTCTCCCACGCTCTTTACTCCTTTACCTGCGGGATTCAGGCCTGAATTCTTCCAGGCAAAGGCTAGTAGGCCTGTTGTAGAGGGGATCCCTCCACTGACTTCCTGCCAATTCAAATGGGCATGAGCCAGGGGGAGGGATAAATTAGGAGTATGGGATTAACAGATACATCACTATATATAAAATATGTAAACAAGGATTTACCGTATAGCTCAGGGAACTATATATTCAATATCTTGTCATAACCTATAGTGAAAAAGAATCTGAAGCTGTACCTGAAAATAACACAATTTTGTAAATCGACTATAGTTAATTTAAAAGGGGAGAGGGGCATGCGCAGAGCTGTAGGACAGGCAAAGCAAGCTGTAGGACAGTGATGGCCTTGATCCTTACAAGGATCCTGGATCCTTGAGCCAGTGGATCTGGGTCCAAGTCACAGTTCTACCACCTAATAGTGTGACATGTGCAAGGGCCCCACCACCAACCGGCCTCCCTAAAACTCAAAATCCTCCAGCAAGATGAAGGAATAAGAAAAAGGACAATGTGAGCTACAGTAAACAGGAGGGAGAGGGGACTGCTGAGCACCGGGTGCAGAGGGCACTGGTCCAGAGGGTACAGTGCCATCCCACAGACTGTTGTCACCACGCCCTCGGCCACTGCACATCTTTCGAACCCGAGAAAACTCCTGGAGAATGTGCTCCAACAAAACAATGGAGCAAACCAAAAAAGAAGAAGATGCAAGATTCTAGAAATAGGGAATGTAAATCACAGAAGGGCAAAGGGAATTCCCAGGATCAGAGCAGAGGGAGGTCCCAGGATAACACAGCCGCAGGCCTGGGAACAAGCTATCCCAGACAAGACAGAACAGAGGTGTCTGGGTGCAAAGTTTCCAAGAAATCTGCTGGAACTGATTGATTGCCTGATGAGAGTGACCTTGAGGAGAATTATTCTGAGAGGCTATCGGGAGACACAAAGAAAATTAAAGCAAAAAAATTAAGCAAAACAAGGCAGCCATTAACAAAAACAGGAAAAAAACAAAAACAAAAGAAACATGACCATAATATAACAGTCAGTTGTGAATAATATTCAAATAGGCATAACAATGTAAATCCTGAATATTGATTTAACTAAAATTTGAATACACTATATAAGTGGTAAGAATCAGAGGGGAAGGCAGTGTGAGAGAACTAAATCCTCATTACCATAAATAGTCAATAAATAATATAACCAATGCATTAAACTATAACAATACATACATATTATTTAGAACTATGGAGATACCTAAATGTCAGAAGAAACAGCTGAAAAGTTGAAAGACATTGCTTCTAAGAAGGGAGGCTGTGGGACGAGAGGGGTTAGAGCAGAGAAATACTGTCTATTGTCATAAGCCTTTTAATACTGTTTGACTTTTTTTTTTGTATAACAAAGTGAATCAGCTATACATATACATACATCCCCATATCCCCTCCCTCTTGCGTCTCCCTCCCACCTCCCCCATCCCACCCCTCTAGGTGTCACAAAGCACCAAGCTGATCTCCCTGTGCTATGCGGCTGCTTCCCACTAGCTATCTAGTTTACATTTGGTAGTGTATATATGTCTATGCCACTCTCTCACTTTGTCCCAGCTTACCCTTCCCCCTCCCGGTGTCCTCAAGTCCATTCTCTACGTCTGTGTCTTTATTCCTGTCCTGCCCCTAGCTTCTTCAGAACCAATTTTTTTTTTTCTTTAGATTCCATATCTATGTGTCAGCATACGGTATTTGTTCTTCTCTTTCTGACTTACTTCACTCTGTATGTTGTTTGACTTCTGAACTACGAGCAATTATTACAATTAGTTATTTTTCATTTTTTTACTGTGGTAAAATACACAAAACATAAAATTTACCATCTTAACCACTTTTAAGTGTACAGTTCAGTAGTGTTAAGTACACTCACACTGTTGTGCACAATTTAGCTTTAAAAATCCTCAAACCCTGACCCTCTGCTGAGGGCCGTGGAGGGAGGTTCTCCAGTGAGGCAAGGCAGCAGCCTCCTTCTCCCCTGACCTTTGTCACCTAAGCTTCATCTTGCCCTGGGGGGGTCTCACTCTCTCACCCATCATGCTGACACCAGCAGGGTGGTCTCAGAGGCAGTCACCACCCCTTTCAAATAATGCTCTGCTGTGGACACGGGTCCTCTGCCTGCATGCCAAGAAACACAACTAATGAGACTGCAATGATTAAATAAGACTTTTCTAAGAGCCTGGAAATACAAAGGGGAAAGGAACAAGGAACCTGGCTTTCTGTGGGTAGTCAGACCCTCTTCGGGGTTCCCAGTTCACCCGTACGACCTAGACCCTGCCTGCCCATGCAGAGACAGCGCCTTTCCCTATGCCCAGCCTTCTCCAAGTCTGTATTCACAGGAGTGGGGCCCAGAGCTTCTCCCCTGCCACCCTGGGGTCCTCCTGGCCACTCCTGTTTCCTGGCTAACAACCCTCCTCTTCTCTCAGTGACTGACCCTCGGCAGCACTGCCCTTTACTCCCCCAAATCAGAAAGCAACACAAAATCCCTGACACTCACAAGGGGACACCCACATACAGAAATGGGAGGATGGGAGACGGGGAGCCTCTTAATCTTGGACAAAGTAGTAAACATATGAAAGCCTCAGTTTTTTCATCTGTAAAATGGGGACTACAGTACCTGTTCCAATCCTAGAGTGCTAATCAGGATCAAGATAGAGATGGCTAGAAGGCAGCATTGTAAACCCTTACAAATGTGAATTATTATTGTTAATACTAATTTTTTTTAATTAGCAGACTAGGAAGAGATCTTTGAGTGGCAGAAGACCAGGGCACTGAAGTTAAAAGTCTCCACAGCGGGCAGCCCTGTCCCGCAGTAACCATGGGGTGCTTCTTGGTCCGTCTATTCTTCTCCTACCTGCAGTGGTGCCCGCTGCCCCGCCTGGAGCTGCAGATGCCCTGGGCACAGATCTTGATGCCTCCGGTCTCTAAACACCTGTGCCATTTCCCCTTAATAAAATAAAATCGCTCACGAATGTGCCTCTGCTCCTTTCATACAAATGACAACAGCCGTTGCTCTTATTGGATTGTAGATGAATCACTTGGAAAATATTTTGGGGCACATTATATAGGCAATAACATAAAAGAACCTGGAAAATGGCTCTGTGTTGTTTCCCACTTTGCAAACCCAAACTGAAGCCTGGGGTTGTATTACATATTTTTGTCTCCTGTTTTTGAACAGAAGTGCTTTGCTCATTTCCTCTCCACAATGGGGAAAGGGACGCATTAATCACTCCTGAGTGGGGTGTGAAACCCTCCGAAGGCCGAGCTCCGTCTTTGGCAGCAAGAACTTGAGTGAGAGGAGAGATGAGACTTAACATACCCGCCTTCAAATCTAGGAAGAGTGACTGGGAAGACGGCAGTGCACACCTGTGTCCTCTGAGGACAGAAGAAGGAGTAGCAGTAGCGAGAAGTCAGGCTGGACCCCAGGAGGACCAGCCTCACCGCCGGGAAGTGAGCCACATGGCATCGCATCCCCTGCAGAGGTTGCAAAGTTCTCGCTGGAGATTTGTATGGGATGTTTTGGGTTCATCATCTGTATGGGATGTTTTGGGTTTATACCTGCCTTGTGGCAGGTATACCATCTGTATGGGATGTTTTGGGTTTATACCTGCCGTCTGTATGGGATGTTTTGGGTTTATACCTGCCATCTGTATGGGATGTTTTGGGTTTATACCTGCTTTGTGGCAGGTGAAGGGGCAGATGACTTGCGAAAAGCCCAACAGTGTGACACGCTAGTTACACAGGAAACTCCTCCTGTTGACATCAGGTGACACTCGGTACCTAGGGCCAGGCGTGAGGGTCTCGGAAGGGAATATGGGCTTCTCTCTCTGTCCTGGAGACCATCACTTCATCAGCCTCTTCCTCTGCTCAGGAAGGGCCAGATGGCCACTCTGTGGCCTCTCTTGCAGCCCTGGCACCCAAGGCTTTCAATTATGCGTCCACGAGTCCGTTCTATACCCATAGTTCTGCTAACCTCCACAGAAATCCCTTCTCCAGCCCCCCTCCCAACCTGCTGCGAGCTTTTTGAGTATTCATTCCAACATCAACACATCAAAAACATAGAAGTGGGTAAGAACAAGGACAAAGTCCTGATACATGCTCCTAGAAACTCCCTCCTAGTTGACATCAACTCTCTCCTAGTTGACACCAACCCAGTAACTGCTCAACCAATTATGAATCCACTTAACTCTACCATCTCCCGTTCAGAAAACTGAACCTAAAAAAGCAAAACTATGGAGATGATAAAAAGATCAGTGGTTTCCAGGTGTGGAGAGGGGGAAGAGATGAATAGGCAGAGCACAGAGGATTTTTAGGGCGAAGTACTCTGTATGATACTACAGTGATGGATTTATGCCATTATACATTTGTCCAAACCCATTAATGTACAGCACCAAGAGTGAACCCTTAGGTAAACCATGGATCTATGGGTAATTACGACGTGTCAGTGTAGGTGCATCCTTGGTAACAAGTACCATTCTGTGATGCTGATGGTAGTGGTGCTGATAACGGAGGAGACTATACATGTGTGGGAGCAGGGGGTATGTGGGAAATCTCTGTACCTTCTCCTCAATTTTATTGTAAACCTAAAACTGCTCTTAAAAAATAAAGTCTTTTAAAAAAACTGAACCTAAAGTCAAAAACAAGTTTGCATGTTGTTAGAACAGTTTGTGATGTACATGCCAAGCACCTTCCTTATTCCAACTCTGGTAGGTCTAAAACCACATCATATGTTGGCCCAACTAGCCCACAGATTAGTTTGCAATTACCCCAAGTAGACCCTATTTTAATACAGCATGGGTTTATCTGATGTCCGAGGCCTTAGTCGGAAGGGATGTGAGGTCTGGTCTCCTTTCTCAGTCACTTCCTGGCTGATCACCCTGGACAAGCTGCTTAACAACATTGCTGGGCCCCCATCACTTCCCTCTGAAAAGCAGAAGAAATAATATCTCGCCTTGATCAGAAGATCTCTCGAAATCCCTTAGATTGTTGCTCAAGGGCTACAATTCCTCACTAAATGGCCTCTACAAATGAAAAATTTTTTCCCGTTTCATTTGTCAACTAAAATCTGAGGCCTAATAAAAAGGAACGAAATTGAGTTATTTGTAGTGAGGTGGATGGAGCTAGAGTCTGTCATACAGAGTAAAGTAAGTCAGAAAGAGAAAAACAAATACCGTATGCTAACACACATATATGGAATCTAAAAAAAAAAAAAAAAAAAAAAAGGTCATGAAGAACCCAGGGGCAAGACGGGAATAAAGACGCAGACCTACTAGAAAATGGACTTGAGGACACGGGGAGGGGGAAGGGTAAGCTGGGACAAAGTGAGAGGGTGGTAATGTATATATGGACATATATACACTACCAAATGCAAAATAGCTAGCTAGTGGGAAGCAGTCACATAGCACAGGGAGGAGATCAGCTCGGTGCTTTGTGACCACCTAGAGGGGTGGGATAGGGAGGGTGGGAGGGAGAGAGATGCAAGAGGGAAGAGATATGGGGATATATGTATATGTATAAATGATTCACTTCGTTATAAAGCAGAAACTAACACACCATTGTAAAGCAATTATACTCCAATAAAAACCTTAAAAAAAAAAACTGAGGCCTAGGGTAACAGGCAAAGTATAGGCTTTGGAGTCTGAAGGACCAAAGTACAGATCCAGGGTGCCATTTACTAGACCCTGGGATATATGACTTAACCTCTCCAGGCCTCGCTCAGATCTCTACCATCAAAATAATGACAGCTACTGGCACCACAGTTAATGCACAGTAAACAAACGATCACCCCCCTTCTGGCCTGAGTACCAAAGACCTCCCCAAGCCCAGAACAGCCACGTGGCTCAGCTCTGTCTCCTGGATTTCCTGTCTCACGTTTTCCTCCCTTTAGGAAAAGATGGCTTTGTCCATTCCCTACCAACGAATGTGCTATTAGTTAAGTTTCCTCTTGTGGCCAGATATTACCTCTGAATTATAAGTGGAAAGACTGAGACGTAGGGAAAAGGGGGGGGGGGGTAGGAATTAAGGAGACAAAGCCTTAGGCCAGACCCTGTATTTCTGCTCATTAACCAGTGGGCGCTGCCCTGGGTTGGAGACCCTCTTCCCCTACCTGTCCCTCCGCATTCGGCTGTTCTGCTGTACGTCTTACAATACTGGATCTGTTAAATGCTGTATATTGCGTTTGTCAACGCAGGGATGATTCACAGCAAGATTGGGTTATTACAAATTCTGGAGGCACTACATACACGGCTGTCATGTTTCAGTTACCCTTTCTCTCCATGTAATAAAATTTGCCACACTAATACAAAGCCATCTTTTATCGTTTTCCCTGCAGTTGTAACAACTTGTCCAGCTCCCTCCTGCTAATTAAAGGAGGAGGGGATGCAGCAGCTCACTGGAAAGCGAGTTTCCAGGGAGGCTGTCATCTTTGCAGCCACTTAGCTCAGGTTCTTACGGACCTTTAAGGGCCGGCTCCTCCATGATAGGAGCCCTAATGAGGTCAGCAGCTGCTGGCGACACGGCAGGCAAAGCCCCGCTTGGCGGCAGCCCAGGCACCTCCACCCGCTGGCAGGAGAGCAGCACAGCACTCCCCCTGGGCTGGATGACGTGGGCTCCGCAGTCCGTCCTCCCACGCCTGCCCCAGCATCACTGCCTCGGCCCTGATATGTGTGACAGCCTCCCTGGCAAAGGGTCCCCAACAGAATAACGGGGATTGGGAGGTGGGCAGTTAGAGAGGACCTCCTCGCCCCATCCCCGCCCCCGGGTGAAGCAGATAACCGGAAAGGGGGAGGAGGTGGGAGAAAAGGAAATGGAAAGGGAAAGAGGAACTGTAAACAAAGAGCTGCCCTTGTGCGAAGTCCTGAGATGGGTCCAAAGCAGCCCGCTTCCGGAAGACCCACGCTTTGTTCGTCATCCCACTCGGGAGCCTTTAGGGAGCGAGGCAAGGAGAAGGGCGCCTGTCTTCACTGCGAACATCTACCTCCGCGCCGGTCCCCATCTGTCCAGCTAATTACCTGCTACGGCAGCCGGGGCCACTGCCCTTTAACAAAATAAGGAGGCGCGGGCGAGCGGGCGCATTATTATTCCGGGCGCGGGCGGCCTCCCCTGGCGGGGTGGGCAGGCGCCGGCAGACTGTGGCTGCAGGAAGCCCAGGGACGGGGGCTAGGGCGCCCTCAGGGCAGCGTGGGGAGCCGGCCCCGTCCTTCCCCAGGAGACACCTCCTCTCTGGGTCCTAAGACCCTTTCCATCCTTGCGCTTCGACCCCACTCCTAGCGCAAAGTCTGGGACTCAAAGCAGGTGAGGCCGAGGTCAACGCTAGGGCGGGGGCGCTTGGGGCCGGGCGGCCCCTGCCCGCCCCTCGGCTCTGCTCGCCCCTCTGATTAGCATTCGGCGGCTGTCGCCTCTGCCTTCCCCCGGCGGCGCCCCGGATTCCCCGGCCCTCTCGCCGAGAGCGCACACTAATAAGTTTCCAAATGGAAGCCGGTGGGGCTGGTTGCAATAAAAGGCAGAAGCTCCGCTCGGGCGCTTCAATGAGAGCATTTTCCCCCATAACAAGGGGCTGGATTCAGCTGCCTGCTGCCGTCTGAGCGGGGCCAGTTGCCAGAGTAACGAAAGCCTAGCGCACACTTCGGGAGAGGGAGCAGGCGGGGGCTCCAGCGCGCGCTGCCGCCATCCGGGCCCGGTGCCCTTCCTCAAACCCACAGTCCCTTCTTCCTGGGCATCGGCTGCCCCTCCCCAACTTTCCACTCTTCACGGGCTCTTACGATCCTGCCCACACCGCACACCCCCGCCCCCAGCCTTCGAAAGGTTCTCTGGGAGCTTGTATTACATTCATGAGACACACCTGGAGCACCTAGTCCGAGATGGATCATGTGCCAGGCCCCCCGGGAGTCAGCCGGGGGTCAAAATGGACCGTAGCTGTGCTCATGGCAGGCCTGGGCAGCAAAACTGACCCCAGGTATGGTAGGTGCCAGAACTGGCACAAACAGCCAGAGAGAAAGCCTATGGGGATTCATGTCTGTCTGAACACCAGGTGGGCTTTTCTGAAGGGTGGGGAGGAATTCAGAGACAAATAATCCGGAGTGCCCCGTCTAATTTCCTTGGATGGAGGAGGACCAGAGGACAGAGTTCCAGAAATGCTGGGGTCTGCTAAACTGAGGGAGGAGGCCAGCTGAATGATGAACAAAGCCCACCCATGTGCCTCATAACCACAAGAGGGCTGCTGTTGCTCTCCCCCAGCCCTTAGCCTAAGCGTGGCCAAGACTGAACCTAGCTTTTGGTCCTCAGTTTTCAGAAGTTCACATTTTACTCCAGAAAGTCATGGTTGTCATCCACCCTGCTTTCCTCCCAGGGTCCTAAAAATATAAGGATTCTCTTATCTCCTTTTACAAGCTTCTCCTTGGGCACCAGGTTCACCCAGGCCCCAGAAGTTGTCCCCTAGAGCCCAGAGAAGCTGGAGTATGGGGGAACCTGGAAGCAACCCCCAGGATCTCACAGCTCCTGTCCCAAAGCTAGGCTGAGGGCTTCAGGGCAGCTGCCTTCCAAACGGCCATGTGCTGGTATCCTAGGAGAAACTAGGTCCAAAAGCAGTGCTTACTGGCCAAGCAATCCTTAAGCCACACGGGAAAAGAGGACAATAATAGACACTGTCCATATGTCCAATACACGGAAAGTCAACTTCCTTTGTAACCGACAAAGAAGAGGTTGTGCCTTCGGGGAGGGCGAGGCGGGGAGGCCCACTTCCCTAGCCCAGCTCCCGGGAGAGCTGGGCCAGCTGGGTCCCTGCCTGCATGACTGACATCTCAATAGTCCCATGCATCCCACAGCCCAGTGGTCATAATGCATCTACTTCATCCACATGAAGTCAGAACGGGGCCTGTGTCCACGGTGAGGATCGCCACCACCAAAAAGCAGGCAGGCCACACATATTTGGGGACTGGCTGCCCATCCTGGTCCCCCAGACCTGGCTCCTCCCTTCTCCACAAATGACACTCCCCATGTCCAATCAGCACAGAGTCCTATCAGTTCTCCCTTCTAGAAAATCTTTCAGATTTGTCCACTTCCAGACCTTAGTTTAAGCCACACACGTTTCACACTGATGTCTGCAGTGGCCTCATGGTTTTTCTGCCTTCTGTTCAGCTACCCAGAGCAGCAGTCCCCAACCTTTTTGGCACCGGGACTGGTTTCATGGAAGACAATTTTTCCACGGACCGACCAGGGGTGGAGGGGCGGGGAGGGGGTGTTTTCAGGCAGTAATGCGAGTGATGGGGAGCGATGAGGAGCAGCAGATGAAGCTTCGCCCGCCCGCCGCTCACCTCCTGCTGTGCGGCCAGGTTCCTAACAGGCCGTGGACCAGTGGGTTGGGGACCCCTGGCCCAGAGGCTCTCAACCTGTTCCCTTTTGTATAAATCCCCACAGTGGCTTCCTGGTGCCTTTAGCCTGACGTACAAGGCCCTTCACGATTTGATTCCTGCCAACTTCCTAGCTTCTCCCCTTGCACCTTGGTTCCAGCTGCTTGCTGTGACCCAAACACAAGTCCTCACTCGCTTCTGTGTGTTTGTTGAAGCTCTTCCCCCAGCCTCATGATACCCTACCTCCCATTCTTCCCCCAGCTGGCTCCTATACATCCTGCTAGATTCAGCTTGGGCATCACCTCCTCCAGGAAACCCTCCCTGATTCCTTGCCATCCATCCTAGGCTGAGCTCCCCACTCAAATATATTCGTCTGCTCTCTAACTAGACTGCGAGCTTCTCAGGGGCAAGGCCTGGCTCCCTCGACTTTTCAGCAAGGCCTTATTGGCAAGTGATTCAAAGTGACTGAAAGCCAGATGTGGGTTTCTTAGCTCCTCCATCTGGGAAGGTCACTTGATTTCTCTGAATCACAGTTCCCTTATTTAAGTGGATAACAATAATATCTTAAGGATCTTAGGGTTAAATGAATTCATATGTTGAAAGGATTTAGCACAAGGTTTGACACAAGGTGAGACAGACTCTTTACTGTTTGTATCTCCTTGGCATCCAGCGCATCTGGCACATTCTAGCCACCTACTCACAATGGCTGAGTGAATGAATGCCTGAAAGAAAGAACATGACATGGTTCTGAGTTCCCTCACCACCTGGCCAATCTCCCCTAGATAGGCTTTGGTTTGTTTGTAGCCCTTTTTGAGTGGGTCACAAAGAACTGGTGACCAGCTGACATGCCCATCATCAGTTGTCAAGAGTCAAACCCGGATACATGCATGGGTGAGAAGGCAGGAGAAAGAAGCACAGACGGGGCTGCAGGTGGGTGCCTATCTCTGGGTCATCTCATGGCTTGAGGGAGGAGAAAGGGAGCTGTGGGGATGGTCAAGGTCTATAGAAAGAGACTTCACCCAGATCTCCTCATCTGCTGTTTCCTGACCCCTGAAGATACGTGTGCTGCCCGCTCTGTGTGGTCTGAGAGACCATTTCTATGCGTGAGACCCTCTCACAGCGTTTGCCATTGCTGCCAGCTTCCCAAGTGGCTCTCCAGCAATGCCAGGAACTATCAGAACTGATGCTTCCTCTGAGGTGGGGAACGGGGTGTTGCCTAGCCGGTGGGTGGGTGAGTAGGCAAGAAAGCCAGGTAGGAAGGCTAAAACAGGAGGGAAAGAAGAGACAGAAGGGCTTGAAGCCCGGTCGGGGCAGCCTGGATGCAGATCTAGAACACAGAGCGGGAAGCCTCCATCAAAACCTTCTGAACTTCAAAGTGAGCCGAGCTGATGACGTGCAGTAACCAGCCCTCTCCCGACTGCCCTCAGCCCAGGGTCTGCTCCTGTTCCTGCTCCAAAGCTACTGCTAAACTAACACACCATTGTAAAGCGATTATACTCCAATAAGGATGTTTTGAAAAGAAAGTTGCTGCTGCCTGGAGCCCCTGCTCCACCCACCCTCACCCTGAGACCACACACCAGGGAGCTGGACAGGCTGCCTCCCTCCCTCGCTGGTTTGCAATTTTAATTCCTCACCTTCCTAAACAGCCAAGATTTATGGCACACTTGACAGAAATATCTAATTTTCCAAATGTCTATTATTCAAAGGCTGTGGAAATCTCCAGACCTAACATTTCTGCATTAATATCCATCTAGCACTGAGGCCAAATAAAGATCTTCCCAGAGGCATGGAAGGGGGAAAGGAGGAGTGTAATCCTGCGCAGAAAGGAAGGGCCCCTAGACAAACCCCCATGAAGCTCACACCATCCCTACCAGATGCACCAAATCAAACATCGAAGCTTTTTTTATCATCATTATTAACATGAGCAAATGCTTATTATGTGCCAGGTATTGCGCCAAGCAATTTTAAGAGCCAGGACCTCATTTAATCCTTACAACCCTACGAGGTAGCCACTATAATTATAATTATCCCATTTTTCAGATGAGGAAACTGAGGCATGGAGGAATCAAGATCACCCAACTAGAACCCCAATTTCACTAACTCTTACCCACAATCAGACTGTCTCTTTTGTATACATGATGGAAATGCTCTCTTTCTTTCTAGTGGTATAACTATTTCTATTTCCAGTGGAACTAACTATTCAATTTAATTCTCTATCTCATCAAGTAGATTCATTGATAAAGTCAATGTGTACATGTGTGTAAGGAGCCTGCTATACATGGAGCACTGCTGTGGGCAAAACAAGTGTAAAGTGAGGTCGCTTGTGGACCATGATCTGAAAATCTATCTGGAAAACTGGGCACATGTGCAAACAATGCAGCATCAACACAGGTAGGACCCTAATATCACCCAGCTTGGGGCCTCAACTCTACAGAGATAAAGAAGGAAACAAAAAGGACTCAGAACAAACAAGAGAGGCCCTCCTGGCCGCCACGCTAAGCCTAAACCCAGGAGAGTTTATTCCCACCAAGTGCAGAACAGGGAAGAGGAAAAGGGAGGCTGACAAGCTGGCAAAAGTAAGAAGAGACAATCGATGAAGGAGGAGAAAAGAGAAAAATCGCAGAAAGTGGATAAGGAACCAAGGAGTTCAGCTGTCGGAGGGAAAACAGACTATCCCACCAGGCTCTGGAGTACTGGCTCATTAGCACACAGGGTAGTAGCTAACATTTACAATAACAGCCCTGAGTAACGAAAAAATGAACCAATTGTGTTCTGAGTGCACTGGTTAAGAAAGCATGCATACTTTTAGTCACACTTTGTTCATGTCCATTTGGATGGAAAGAGTTCATTAAAGTGGCCAAAATGTTTTTTTTTTTTTTTAAGTTTTGGTCCTTAAAGAAGTGAGTTACATTCTGTAACTGGTTCCGTAATCAAGTACCAGAGCCAGTCAGGACCGGGAGCTCCGGGCGGACGAGAAGACTGTCTGGCCCTCTCTGATCAGGGCCCAGCACAGGTAAGGACCCAACCAGGGATAACAGTCCTATGGCTGCTGGTGCCCACATGCCTCATTCACACTGAGAAGGTAGGGGAAGCCAGGGAGTCCGTGCCCCTCTCCCCCAAAGCCAGTCCTGGGAAGCCGGAGACCTCATTTCCCAGTTCCCAGGAGGCCAAGCTTAGAGCAGAATTGCCACCACCTAGCCCACGGGGGCCTTTGCTAACCCCTCCGCGTCACCACTCCCAGACTTCTCTAGAAGGAGTCCTAATCAAAGTTGTCAGCAGATAATAGGGGAGGTTTCTCTATTTCCCTTTGCCTAGCCCTAAATGGCTCTAGTCACTTGTTGCCTGGAAAGGTGACAGAAAGATTAAACGAAGCAAACAGATGAGGCCCCATCACCATCATCATGGTGAGGCTTTACTGAGGATGTCAGAAATCTCTGTAAAACCAAACACTCACAGTTAGTGAGCCAGAGCAAGACAAAAAGTACAACACAAAAGAGAGACCAATGTATGAAACCCATACCACGTCTGGAAGGTGAAAACTTCTGCCCATTTTCTTTCTGTGGTGAACCTAAAATATCCCCTGAATCTGTCTACCTCAATCAACTGAATTCATTCAACTGTTCCTTCTATATAATCTAATTGCCTGTTAATTTTCTATCATTTATGTTGTGTGTAAATGCCACTACATTAGTACGGCTGAACCAAAAACATCCACGGGGTTTTTAACTTACTTCGTATGGGGGAAAAGGCACTAACGTTTATAGAACATTTACTATGATACAGACATTTTACATAGGTCTCTCTCATTTCACCTCATAACAGCCCTCCAAAAGGGATATCATTCCCATTCTACACATAAGAAAACTGAGGCTCAGAGGGGTTAAGTAAGTTGCTCAGAGTTGCACAGCTGGTAAAAGCAGAGACTGTTTCAGGAGCATCTGACCCTGACTCCGATACCACCAACGATGCCTTCTTGATGTTATCACCAGCGAAAGAGCAGAGAGAGGCCTCTCAGGTGGCAAATCCAGGAACAAGGAAGACTGCTTCTGACTTCAGACAAAAATGCTCTTCCTTTTTGCCCTAAGCCTGGCTGGCATTTCGGGGACTGACTCACATGATGAATGGGCTCAGGGCACACACGAGATGTAATATGTCTTGATTTAGTGAAGCGCTTGATAGGTCGTCTGATTAAATTTTACTTGCAAAATTAATTCAGATTGTCTTGGCTGGATGCTCCCGTCACCTAGACAGCTGAGAGGCTGGGAAACTGTAAACAAGTGGTCAAGAGAAGAGGCTGGTGATGGCAGGAGCACTGCGCCAGAGGCAGGCAACTTCGTCAGCAGGAGGTACTGTTTTCTCTACCCCAAGGCAGCAGAACTAGAGCCTGCGGCAAGAAGGGGGCAGGTAGATGGAAGGGCACGGCGATGAACAGAGAGTTCCGACGGGAAGAGGGCGCTTTCTCTGGTGGTGATGGTCGGAAGGTGCTAGCTGATGGCAGAGGCCAGGGAGGGGAAATGACCTCATAGGCCTCTTTCCAGTCCCTGAATTCTCTGTGGTCATAACACACGGCCCTGAAACACACTGCTAGAGCCACAAGAGAAAAAGAGTCAGCCCTGGTCCCTGAATGCTGTTAGCAGGCAGTTCTGGACGGAGGGGGGGGGGGCTCCAGTGAGGATGTCAGCTCACACTGGGAAGGGGAGGTCCACCAGGAGGCTAGGGACCCAGGACAGGGTCCTTTGTGCCACTGGCGGGGAGGGAGAGCGATGACTGAGGAGGAATCAGAGGCCCGGTGCAGACTGGAGGGAAACTGACAGGGGGCGGGAATGTGTGACTGCAGGTCACCATTAATGGAGCAGCGGAGAGGAGATGAATTACCGTAATTATGAACCTATGGAGCACAGCTTTTTTTAAAGTGTCCTCTTATGTGTGTACGCAGTAGGTGACGGGGGGCGGGGTTTGTCCTCCTAAATCAAAGGGTAGGGGTTAAGCCCCAGATATTGAGGACTTTCGCAGAAACCTAGGGACTTTTAGAGAGAGTGGGTGGGCAGAAAGAAAACCAGGCAGATTCCCCAAAGAAAGCAGGCGCCCAAGGAATCTTGATCCCCACCTCTTTGTGGAGTTGGCAGGAGAGAAGTGGAGTTGACTGGGGTCGGGGGTGGAGGGGAGGTAGGTGCTGCCTCCTGGATGTACTCTGCCTTAACCTTGTGAAATGACTTGATCTGACTCGCATTTTAAAGGTTTACTCTGGTGGTGATGTGAAGAACAGACTGTGGGGATGGGGAGAGGGGTGAACAGGAACGGAGAGTTGAAGAGAGGGTGGTAGTTCCATCACCCAGTCTAGGGTGATGGTCACTAGCAGAAGGTGAAAAGGGATCAGATTTGGGGTCTATTTTTCAGGTAGAACAAACAGGATTGTTGAAGAATTGAATCTGGGGTGGGAGATAAAGAAAGGAATCGTGAATGAATGAATATATGCATGCCCCAGCCTGGCTGCATTGTTATGCGGACCCAGTGGAATGACCTTTCCTTCTCCCAGGCTAACCCCCGTTCCCCATCGATCTCCCCTTCAATTTAAACCTTGACCTAGACTCACCCCTTCCAACTAGCTGATAATTTACTTTAATCCAAGTTAAACAGCCCTTTGTGTGCTGCTGGCAGAGAAGCCTAACCATCACCTGAAAATGTATTTCTATGAGAAAAACTGTTTTCAAGTAGCCAACAGCCAATTTATAAACAAACTGCTAGGAATACGACCTGTACATAAGTGGGAAGTGCCTATATAAACACTGTCATTGCCTAAACCGTCAAATCCAAGGCAAAGCAATTTCTGTGGCCTCCGAGACTAGTGGGCCCAGCCTGGCTGTGATTCTCGGTGGGCAGAGCCAGCGACAGTGACGACGGTGGGAAGAAGCCCCAAGGCCTCTCACAATAACAGAACAGCTGGGGATGGAGGTAAAAGGGATTTGCAGACTTGATGCCACTCATAGCTTTCCCAGGGGTGCAAAGGGCCAGGGGTAAAGGGCAGATCTTCTCTCTGCCCACCCCCCAGCCAACGCCCACCTCACCACCTAGACGCTGGGTGCTTCTCAACTCTATTTGTCAAATAAGAAACTGCCCGGAAGGGAAAGGCAGGTGGACCATGAGAGAGAAGGATGCCTGCTGTGTGCATCTGGCAGCAGCCTCAGCCCCAGCATGAATTCTACTGAGGGCAGATGAGAAGATCTGGGAGCGTTGGCTGGGCGAATGGAGTACGTAAACAGACCCAGGTGGAAAGCTTTCTTAGCGACCTCGATGCAAATCAGAATTGGAGAAACACAAGCCAGCCCTGTGACTGCTGTGTCAGCTCCAGAGAAGCCTTCCTACCCTCATCTGGCCCCATGCCTCGCTGTGGCTTCTGGTTCACCACCCGGTAATGAGCGTGCACAGACCTAATGAATCAGCAGGAAGCTGCTGACTGGGCTCTGCATTCAGAATCCCCGCCAGCGAAAACCAACCACCAGAAACGTGGGCTTTCTGGGGCTGGAGATGTCTCCATTTGCAGGAGGTAAGCGTGGAGTCACGGTAAAGACTGGTAGATAGCACAACGACACCTGCGCTTTGACCCAAGTGTGCGTGACCTGCCCCGTCCAGCAGACCTCTGTGGACCACCCTTCTGGGACACCCGGTTGCAATGTGGCTGCAGTCTGCTCGCCACACCCTCAAGCCGAGCAGACATCCCTCACTTGAAAGGCAGGGGAAAGGGGCATGGGGGCATCTGAGCCCACTCACAGGAGACTGGAAAGGAAGAGGAAGCCAGGCCTCCCCTGTGACTTTATGCTACACACCAGTTTGGGGAGTGGGGAAGAGAAACTGGGAGAAAAACAAAACCAAAGTGAAGGTAGGAGTCCATGCAGGGGCTGCAAGGTTGGGAGATACTGTCGTCCAGCGCTGACACCTGACAGCAACCCTGACACTAAAGGAGACGGCAGGACATGCTGTGAGCCCACCGCAAAGGCTTTCACGGTGTAGAATAATGAGTTGCCCCTCCGACGATCCAGGGCTGTTTTAGAGCATAAACTGTCTCTGCCAAGACATCCTGGGCTCAAAACCTCACACAATCAACAGACCTTTTTGCCAGTCCCCTGGGGGCCCGACCCTAGGTTTTTTAATGTCAGATATTCATTCACTTTTCTTTTGTTCGTGGAGCCTTATGGGTGCCTGTAGCTCAGGACTATTCCAGGAACTGTGGCGGGTGTGAAACCCTTAACATTCTCCCCAATGTTAAGTGTCCCTCGTGCATCCAGCCCAGTCCCGTCTGCACCCCCTCCGAAGTGGTTTCTCTGTGTGAAAGCTTGGCCTTGTCACCGCGGCCTGGACCTTCCTCAGCCCCCTCCCCCGGAGCCCCACTCTGCCAGTGTCGGGAGAGCACGATCTGCTTTACTACGGAGTGAGAAATCTCCAGGCACAAGTGACGCATGGGCAGGCAATTTACACTCACTCGCTTGTTCAGATTCCACAGGACACAGCCCTCACCCCGGCCTGGTCCCTGACCCCTTTTCAGGCCTCCTTCCCTCTCCAGGCCCAACGCATCCTCTCACCCACAGCTCCGGGCCCAGAGGAAGCCAAGTGCCATTTTCCGGTTCCAAATATAACCCCCAAGTTCAGGTCCTAACTTCCTTTCCCTGTAGCCTCTTGGAAAATTAAACCCACTTCTCATCTCTCCAGACCCAGGTCAAGTTCCCTCGTTTCTAACACTGTTAATCCCCGTGAACCCACTCACTGTCTCCCCTCCCTCCCCCTCCCCTCTTCACCACTAGGTCACCAGTGCCATCTAAAGTAGTAATTCCAGCCGCCCAGGATGGCTGGCCAGTCCTGCTCTTCCTTCCTTTGGTTTCCGTGACACCACCTCCCCTGCATTCCTCCCTCTCATTCACCCCCAAGGCTCCTCCACTCACCCCTTAAATGTTGAGTCCCAGGGTCTGATCACTGGCGCTCTTCCTTCTCACGCCGCACCCTCCCGGGGCAATCTTGTCTAAACCCTTCCCCAATTCCCCGTTAGCTGGTGATCCCACATCTTTATTTCCAACGTCTTTTCTATCTCAGAAGTTCTTGGATACGCATAATTATCGCTCCTTATAATCTGTCCCTTGCAAATGACCTCAATCCCTTTGCCCCTTCCTCCCGCCTTCCACTCCCCAGGCTGAGCCCCGAGTCCACCTGAATCCAACTCTCCACCTTCTCCACGCCTGCACCTCAGCCACCGAACGTTTCTGGAGGAGACCACGGAGCCAGGCTGACTTCTTGCACTTTAATTTTATAGCCACAAGCTTCAAACAGGCACTCAG
Source organism: Eschrichtius robustus (assembly GCF_028021215.1). Lineage (NCBI taxonomy): Eukaryota > Metazoa > Chordata > Mammalia > Artiodactyla > Eschrichtiidae > Eschrichtius > Eschrichtius robustus. The sequence goes on from NC_090834.1 coordinate 12,536,506, forward strand.
CATCCCCCGGTAATCCTCCTACAGATTCCCGGTAAAGTTACCCTCCAGGGCTCTCAGACTGCTGTTTTATGCCTTTCCTCCTTCCTCAACTGCCCCCAGCACTCTCAGCTCTTTGCCTTACTTTGTAGTCCACTGAGAAAACAAGGTAACAGAAACCCCCTTAATTTCCTACCACCAAATCGACAGCCTTACCTCCTCCTGATCTCATCTTCTCTGTCATCCCTCCACTTATGCAGAGGCCAAAGCAGCTGTTTTCCAACCCCTCACTTTCATTCAGGAAGGGATCCCCCTCTTTCCTGTATTATCAATGTATTCCCCCTCCACTAGATCATTCCCATCACCATTCACATGCTCTGCCATCTCCTGTCTTTAAAAATAAAATGCCCTCCTCAGAACCCACATTCCCCTCCAGCCACAGCTCCATATCTGCTCCTGGTCATGGCACACCTCAAAGAACCTTCTGCAATCACCCCCCTACTTCTCCCGTTCCCTCTTCAGTCACTCCAGTCTGGCTTCTTATTGCAGTCACCAATGACCGCCATGTTGCCAAATCCTGTGGACACTTCTCTGTCCTTCTTTGTGTGACCCCCCTCAGCACCCCTGGACACAGCTGACCTCTCTCTGCTGGGTGGTGTGGGCCCACAATGTCCTGGCTGGCCTCCTCTCTCTCTAGCCACCCTCTCTCCATTTCCATTACTGGCCTCTCCACCTCTACCTGATTCTAAGATTGGCAAACTTCAGGGCTCTGCCCTCAGCCCTGTATTCTCCTCAGTCTCTATATTTTCTCCCTATGTTACTTTTACTTTCTTCCTAATCACTGATGACGCCCAAATTAATCCTGACCTTTCGTCTGGGCAAGAGACTGATATCCAACTGCTGACTTGTTATCTCTGCTTAGTTGTCTCATCAGCATCTCCACAGGAACCTGCTCAAAAGAGAAATTCCAACCCATCCCACCCACCAACCCAACACTCCTCAAGCCCTGTTCGAAGTCAGCGTCACGAATGGCCCCACCCTCCTGCCAATCATTCTCATCCTTTCAGTTCTCCCACAGCAGTCTTGTTGACTCTACACCAGCTACCCCAGGGCTTGGCTGACATCTGCCCCCTCTACTAAGACCATCCGAGTTTAAGCCACTCCTTCTCCCATCTAAGGGGCTGGGACGTCCCCTCGAGGCGTCCCCCGCTTCCACGCATGCCCCTCTACTGCCCACTCTCCCCTGGCAGCCAGAGTGATTTTTTTCCACAAGTCAATTAGATCACGCGCTCCTCAGCTCAAAAACCTTTAATAGTTTTTCATTGCACTTGGAACCAAATCCATTGCGAGTGACAGAAAACCCAACTCAAACTGGCTTAAGTGATAAAAACTAATTTATTGGGCTTCCCTGGTGGCGCAGTGGTTGAGAATCTGCCTGCCAATGCAGGGGACACGGGTTCGAGCCCTGGTCTGGTAAGATCCCACATGCCGCGGAGCAACTAGGCCCGTGAGCCACAACTACTGAGCCTGCACGTCTGGAGCCTGTGCTCCGCAACAAGAGAGGCCGTGATAGTGAGAGGCCCGCGCACCGCGATGAAGAGTGGCCCCCGCTTGCCACAACTAGAGAAAGCCCTTGCACAGAAACGAAGACCCAACACAGCCAAAAATAAATAAATAAAATAAATAAATAAAAATGTAAAAAAAAAAAGATTTGGAGAGAATCCAGGAATTTCTGTCCCAGTACTAGTTCATTATCATCAAAAAAAAAAAAAAAAAAACTAATTTATTGATAGCAAAATGTCTGAAGCTGTTGCAGACTGCATATCTTCGCACCTCAATATCCAGGGGAGCCTTTTCTAAATGCCACGGAGGGCCCCGGAGGCCAGGAGCGGCCCTGGCGTCCGGCTGGAGTCCTCAGCTCCCAGGCGCTCTGGAGGCTCACGGATTTCCCTGGTCTCCCCTCATTCGCAGTGGCCGCCTCTCCCAGCTCCTCCTCGACACCCCGGGCTCCAGCCGCTGCCCAAGGCACCCTCTTCAGCCTCTGCACGTTCTGGTCCCAGGCTTCTGCTCTGCGCCCACCAGCATTTTGTGGCACGTAACCTTTCCAGGCTTGGGATGGTGGTGTTTGCTGCGCCTCTCCCATTTCCTCTCCCTCCCCGTGTCCTTTTAAAGGATGGAGACCTTTAACCATGGGCTGCTGCAGTCCCCATGAAGGGTTCCCTCTTTCTTGCTTACAGTCTGTGTTTGTCCTCAACTACTGTCTAACAATATCCCCCGGGGGGTGGGGGGGTGCGGCATATTTCTTTGATAAGAAACAGCCAAGAAACAGAGTGTCCTTCAGAGCCCCCGGGGTCCCATGGTTGCCTGGGATGACAGACGGTGGCCAGGCCTGCCGGGGCTGTGTGCCCGCCCCAGCGTGTCCGACGGGCATCGTGTGGTCCCAGGTTCCCATGGGGCACACGTGCCCCGATACAGAGGTGCTCTCCCGTGCACAAGGCCCTTTCTCCCCTGCAAATCTGCCGCCCCCGGCCCGCTGAGGGACTTCCCATGAATCACTGAGCCTCTCAGGGTTCGGTGTACTGTCCATGAAACTTAGGGGCTGGGAGAGCGATCTCTGGGCCTACTGTGGCTCTAATATGCGATGCTTCTCTGGCCTAGAATGTTGGTTTAGAGCTGTGTTTCCACACAAAAGGCCTGGCCCCAAACAAAAAAGTTTGCTGATGCAACACAAAGGGTCTTGGGGCTGGGGCGGGTGCCGAGGGCCGCGCCTCTGCTCCAGGGCGTCTATGCCGGGAGACACACACAGGTGGTAAGACTCCTCCCACCCACACCTGTCCATCCTCCACGCTGCCATCAGAGAGAGCTCGTCCCCAAACGTCAGCGGGATCACGTCGTTCTTTCTCTTAGAACCCACTGCTGAGAAGAGAAGGTCTGAATCCTGCAGCAAGGCAATCAGGAGCCAGCTCACCCCCAGCCTCCTCTCCTGCAAGCCTGCCATCCAGTCAAGCGAGGCCGCCTCCTCTGACCACCCCCTCCCTCTTCCACGCGGCCCCACCTTCGCTCAGCGCTCCCTCCGCCTGCAGCGCCCTCGACTTGGCGCCCCATGTCTCCACCTCGTGCAATTCTCGGCTCCAGTGTCCTCCACGCATCCTTGCCCACTCCCACGCCCATCAGAATTAGGGTCACCTGGACATCCACGTACCGAGGCCTCTTCTACACGCCTGCCACAGCCAGCACTCACAACACGGCACGATGCGTATTCTCACGCATCAGGGAGCTCCTGGGTGCCAGGCAGGGTAAGGGAGAGAGCGTGGGCCTGGAAGTCTGGCAGCCTGAGCTAGCATCATGCTTCCAGCACCAGGTAACAGGTGATGACTCACACAGAGGCTTTCATCAGGACGCCTGTGCGTGCATTTCCCCAGTGTCTGTCCGTCACGTGTGCCCTTCCATGGAGACCCTCGGGACTCACCCTGACAAAAGGCCAAGCAGCCCCTCTCGCCCTGGCAGGCGCCCAGTAGCGGTAGGTTACAGATTCCCCGCACATCCAGAGCATTTATCCCCCTAATGAGAAGTTTCTTAAAGCTCTAACCAGGCTCTCTCCATCGAGCAGGTTCAGGAACAGACTCTTATAAAAAATAAATTCAGCACATTAAACCCCGATTTCAGCACATTAGTGGACCCATGGGGAGGGGCCTGAACTTACCAAACATCAGGCAGTTGCTGTCTTTTAATTAAAAAATAATAATGATGAGCTCTTATCATTTCTAGTCTCTCCCTAAGAAAGATTTTCTGGTTTTCCCACCCAAGACATTTTGGTAGAAAAACTGCATGTTTATGTTGGGACAAAAACCACGTCTGAGTGGCTGGAATCAGGGCTAAGCCTTCCCCGCTTGGTCTCACCAGCTCCGACCGTCTTTCTCCACTTATCTGATCGCTGCCTTGAAAGTGTGTGTGAGACCGCGCGCCTGTGTGGGCACCTGGCCACCTCGGATGCTGCTGCTGCCTGAGCCCCACCCCATGTCATTGTAGTATTCATCGCTCTGTGTCCCTCCAGCCATCCAGCCACCTGCTGTGGCCACTGCTGCTGGGAGCTAGACATGCCCAAGGCAAGGTCTCTGACCTCGGGAGCTCACGGTCTAGCTTCAAAGAGAGAAGTCAAAACAAACGAGCACAGATGCTAAAGGAGGCCGCAGTGGACACAAGCCCAGGGTGTTCCGGGGGCAAGAGGAGGGGACTGCTTCTAGGAAAGGCTTCCAGGCGAGGCTTCATAGAGGAGAGGGCCACTGAGCTGGCTCCTGAGGATGAGTGGGGAGGCGAGCGGGGCGGGCACTTCGAGTAGATGGGACGGCCGTGCAAAGGGACGGGGGCACACCAGGCAAGAGCGCACAGAGGGAGTGGTGCCAGAGCCCAAGGGGCAGGCTGCCAGGGGAGGCACCCCGGGCTCTGCAGGCAAGAGGCTTAAGCTGGATGGTCAGGTAATGCCAAGACCCACCCCTCGCTGTTCTGAAACTGGGCTCGGTCCCAGAATCTGGTGGGATTAGAGATCAAGGTCATATTTGGTTCCTCTAGCAAGATTTTGAATTGTCTTCTTTATATTTCCATTTCATACCCAGTTCATGGAGGCCTGAAACTCCCCGCAAATTCCATCCTTACACCTAATAGCCACATGGTGGGGAGGGGTCTCTGGGGAGGGGGTGGTATCGGTGACTCAGAAAAGGGAGTGACACAGTAGGTACTCAAGGTTAATGGTTGAGCTGAGGCAGGGGACAGGTCCCAGGCCCCGCCCCATGCACTGCCACAGACTCCACCCTTCACCTTCTACACGCTGAGTGACAGGACACCCCGGGGGACATGCTGCCCAGCCCCCCTCAAGGTGCTGGACTCCTGTCCAGAGGCAGTCCCCTTCCTCTGAGTGATCTCTAGAGAGAAGGAATCAGGCTATTGGAACGGTAGGTGCAGAAGCCACACACGCTCAGCCTAGCAGGAAACAGGCAGGCACAGCCCCCCACAAAGTCCTCTGCCATTCCTGAAAGAACAACTGCAAACCGCTTGGTCTGTTCTCACATGGCTCCCCCTCTCCCCACCCCCTTGCCTTCCTTGGAAAATAACCCCTGATCACTCCTCTGGACCAGCTCTAGTCCTGAGAAATGCACAAGCAAACCTACGTCTGCTGGGGATGCACCAACTGAACAGGAATGGCCGTGCCGATAACGTCAGGGGTGGTTTTCAGTGAGGGATGCTGTCTGCAAACACCTCCCTTCTCCTCCGCGCACTGGCTCCTTAGAAGCTCAGGACTGCCGTGCCCTGGGGCCAACACCTGGACCAACCCCTGAGGACCAAGGAAGGACTCTGGGCCATTGGCCACAGGGGCACCAAGGGGAGAAACCGAGGGCACCCAGGCCACACTGTGGGTACCAGACCATAAAGCAGAGCCCAGGGGAGCTCAACCCAGAGCCACTCCCCTTGCCGAGGACGGAGGGAGACTCCGTCCCTGGCTGATCCCTGTGTGCACGCAGCCTCACCCAAGTGAAGGGCTCAGGATGGAGTTCACCTCGGTGGCTCTCAGTGACTCCTCTGTCTTCATAAAGCCTAAGTTAAAGAACCGCTAGGTGTTGTTATCTAAAGATTCCTGAAACTCACGGTCCCCACCTGACCACTATAATCATGATTTCTCAGGTCTCGAGTAGGCAAAACCCAGTCAACAGCTTCAACTCCTCCCTTTCCAGATCCGTGGCTATTGCTGTGTCACACAAGAAAGAGGGAATTAAGAGCCTGGGCCCTGGAGTCACATGTGTATAGTAAGATCTCATCATTTCCTGGCTGTGTAACCTTTGCCAAGTTACTTAACCTCCCTGAGTCTGTCTTCCTCACACATAAAAAAGGGTTAATAATAATAGTGCCTTAAAGCCCTTAGAATAGTGCTTACTACACAGCATTCAACACGTGTCAGTTATGATTATTAACATTATTATACATGGTAGGATTATGGGCCATTCCCACTCTCTTACTGTATTTTTAAACTCTCTTCAATGAGCATATATCATTTTATAATAAGAAAAAATTATCTCAGGAAAAAAACCTTCAATTAATTCAATATCGTTTCAGCCAAAAGAACATTCTAAAGACTAGAGATTAGGTGGTTTGGAGCGAGCAGAGCTCCATTTCTGGTGTGACTACATAACGCACAGAAGTGCTCTCGGCCCCGTTTTCAAAATGACTCCCATGTCTCCTCACAACCGTGGCTGAAGAATTACACCCCAAGGTGAAGCAGGGGCCACTGGTCCGGCCACCCCCAGGCCAGGCCCAGACCCTCTCTGGTTCGCTCAAGCCTCTCTGACTCTGAGATGCGTCCCCCGGCGCAGCCATGCGAGACAGCAATACCCTGCCTCGCAGCTGGACCTCTGCAGCCGAGTTCTGACCCCACCACAGACAAGCTGTGTGGCCTCAGGCCCACAGTGCAACCTCTCTGCCCTAGTTTCCCCATCTACGGACTAGAGAAAACAAGAATCTCCAGCACAGGGCTGTTGTGAAGATCCAGGGAGGCACCTCGGGCACCCCACCTGGCACCGGAAGGGAGCCTGGGTCGCACTCAACACTCAGGTCCCCTTCCGCCTAGCGCTGCACGGTGTCCTCTCCTCAGCCCACCTGTGAAACAGGCCACACGTGGTTCCTTGATGACACCTCTGGTGACTCTCTCCAACCCTCCCTGTCCGGCCCTGACCCCTCTCCTACTTTAGGACCAGAGCTCTGATGACCCACAGGACATCCCCCTTCCTTACTTGCCCTGGGAACCAAACTCAGCCTGTTCCAAACCCAAGGAAATATCACTGGGGAGGAACACAGCTTTCCCGTAACAGCAGTGCTGCAACTGTTCCAATTGCCAAGCTTAAAACAAAGGGTATTTTTCTTGATACCTACCTGGTGTGGCCATTTTGGTTGAAGGGGCTTATTCAAGTCAATTTAACACATTTTATTGAAGGTTTACTCAAAAGGCCCATCCAGAAATGAAGAGGACCACTCCTGCCCTCGAGAACTACTTAGTCTTCTGGTGAAATAAACACAGGAATAAATGATTTGAACACACTGAGTGGTAGGCGCTCTAGTAAACCTGTTTAAGGTTTGATGCTGGCTCAAAGAGGGGGCAGTCGGCGCTGCCCAAAGGGGAGGGGTTAAGCAAGGCTTGAAATGGGTTTTGAAGGATGAGTAGGAGTTTGGTAGGTGGGCAAGGAGGCAAAGACAGAGAGAGCAGCACTGGCAAAGCCCCTGAACTGTGAACTAGCACAGCACGTTCAGGGAAGCTGCGCCTAAATCCCCTGCCTGGTCCCCAGGCTTGGGGGGAGGTGATGTAATATGCTGGCAAGGGCCTCATGTAGCACACGAACAGGTGGTGCTTTGTATTTCTGAGGCCATAGCCCTCTGTGAGAACCTGATGTGGACACTATCGACCTCATACTCAAAGGCACAGATTCACAACTTTGCATCCAACTCTGGAGGCTTCCCAGCCCTGAACCCTATCAATGACCCCTGCATGTTTATGACGCCCAGGTTATGAACCCTGGGCGAGCATCCTCAGGAAGAAACCTGGTAACACGTGCTCAGACCCTGCAGCCTGTGGTGTGGGTTATCCTTCCCTAAAAGCATCCTGACACACTTACTCGCGTTAAAGCCACCCTGCTCTTTCCCGGCCGCCTGCCTAGGCCGGCAAGACCTTTAGTGATCGCTGCCCAGAGGCCAGGAAGCACCTCCGACAAACCCAGGGTTACCACCATTCCCACAGGTGCCACCAGGCCAGGAAACACCCCATTCTCTGCTCATCCATCCCACCCTTCTCTTTCTGCTGCCAGCTTCTCCACCGGTGATCGAGTCATAGCCACAGCCCCACAGTAACGCAATTATTTAAAAATTGCCTTTGGGACTTCCCTGGTGGTCCAGTGGTTAAGACTCTGCACTTCCACTGCAGGGGGTGCAGGTTTGATCCCTAGTCGGGGAACTAAGATCCCACAGGCCACGTGGGCAGAGAAAAATAAATAAATAAAAATTGCCTTTGGCAGGCAACCTTGAGAAGGCCTTTGGAAGTGAAGCAGGCTGGAGCTGCTGGTTCCCCTTTACCTGGCTGCCTCTTCCCCCGTCAGGGACCCCACTCACACTCCCCGTGCAGAGACCCACCACTGGGCTGCCAGTGGAGGCGTCTGGATGATGTGTTTGGTGACCCTGTTCAGCTGGGAAAAGCTGACATGGCTTTAAATATTTAACCACTTTAAACACATAGGTAATGATAATAACTTTGCTGATGGCATCTCGAATTAAGCTCCAGATCAAGTAAGATTTGTTGAAGCCAAAATAATTCCCATTAAGTCCCTGGCCAGCTTCCCTCACAGCAGACGGCCACAAGGGACAGCTGAGTATCCCAGACAGACCACTGGCCTTGGAGCCCACTTGCAAAGAGGGGCAGATAGTACTCTTTCTCACTGCGTCGTTGTGAAAAGCATGAGATCATGAGATCGTGTTTGCAAAACTGCTTCCTTTGGTGACCTGTTATTAAGTGGATACAAATGGAAGGGATTATTATCATGGAGAGTTTAAGATGCTCCCTACTCATCCGAAGGTTCCACGCTATGATCTGCCACACCTCTTACACAGGCTCAGGACTGTCCCACAGGCCCCCAGAAGCCACCCCAACTCTGGCAAAGGGGCTATACTCTCCTCCCACAGAGTGATTCTTCCTCTGAGGGTGCCGTCCCCTAGGTGCTACTTCCGACCTTAGGGAGCCCTCCCCCAGCTAGAACCTGGGCTGAACGCCTCTCAACTGCTCTGGACTTGGCTCTGGTCTTGACGTTACCAGCGCTGCTTTCCTGCCCTTGCACAGAGTTCCCCAGCCTGGGGAGTAAGGAGAGAAGAAACCTCTCATCTGACCTCTGGACCAGTGAGGACACTGGCCTTCTCTCTGATACCTCCGTTGAGAGGACCCCAGCCCATCCTGGGATGCAGTCAGAGCCCTGAGCCCCGGCTGGCATCAGAAGAATCATCCTGCGGACTTAGTTGGATTGCCTTGACTTGCCAGTGGAGAAACTCAGCCCTTTTTCCTTTCTGACTTTCACCTTCTCTGGGGTGAGCCCGGTGCTTGAGCAGGAGAGCTGCCGGTTTACAGGTCTCAGACAAACAGCAACTCTAGCACCTGGCCCAACCCTGCACTTGAGGAGGAGGGCAGACCCGAGGCAGTCTGCCCACCCAGCCCTAAGCAGCAAGGAAGCCAACGATGATGGCTAGTGCAATACACACAATTTCATTACTAATGTGAAAATTGATTCTAACTCATGGAGAAAGAAAAAGGAAATCTGCTTGGAACGTTAAGTCCCAAGGATTTGGAATGGTTGGACGGGCCTGTCCTGAGAGAGTGGGCCTTTTACAACGTAGACCTCACGGGGAGGTAATCAGATAGACACTTGTCTGGTGGACCGGGGTGGGGACAGCGTCAGAGGTGGAGGTGTCACCTGGACACTTTCTATTTCCCAGAATAAGTGCCCACCTGTAAGTAACTCCTACGCTCCACTGTTTCCTCCCAGGAGGAACAGCACCTCCAGAAACACGCCCCCTCCCCACTAGCCTGGTATCAAACCTGTCTGGGAAAACAGAGCCACCAGGAGACAGGCACATGTCTGGAGGGATGTGAGGAGCTTCTGAGACTATGAGTGGTGTCGGATACCCACGCTTCTTCCTATTGTGAAAGGATAGGAAGACTTCTGCCCACGTTAGATCTATGTGATACATGGCTATGACATCAAAACACACTTTTGTTTCTTAGGGCTAAATAATTAAGACCAGGTTTTTATTTAAACATTGGCCTTGGCAATAAATCATGAACTTGCTCTGTGGTTTTCCTTGCTGTGTGATATACAGATACAGATCCCCGCCCTCCACCCTGGGTCCATCCCCTTAACAAGGAAAACTCATTCAAATGTTTGTTTTCGTAAAGAACAAGCAAGTATGTGTTCCAACCTGTACAGAGAAGAACACATATTTATTCTACAGCAGACTCACTCATTCATTATTGAGCAGCTACTTTGTGCGTGGCGCGGGGCCAGGGCTGAGGCTATGAACGGGAGCAGGCAGCTCCACGGTGTCGGGGGAGGAGCTGCAGACGCCCATCCACGATGCACTCCGAGCTGCCTGCAGATAGAGGCGGGTACAGCGGGCTTGGAGACCAGAGAAGCAATGATTAATTCTGCCTCGGGGTTTGGGGAGAACTTCCAGGAGGCATCTGCATTAGCTCCCTTTACTGTGGGTTTCCAGGTGGGACTCCCCGGGGCAGTACACAAGCTGCTCTGCTGAGATGTCAGACATCTCATTTGTACACACTCATCTGCCTTCTTTTCATGCCCAATAAAAAGCAAGGCAGCAGCCCTACTCAGGCCAGTGGCAGTTTATTTGGAAGCTGGCTGTATGGCTGGGACCTGTGAAGCATTTGGCCATCCCCACCTAGAAGCTCCCCACCTGACCACAACCCACACTTCCTCCTGCTTTCCATTCTCTCATTTCTAAAGAAACTGCTAGCCAGGTAAGGAGGGAATGCGGGAACTGTGGAAAAGAAAAGGAGGGGTCCCCTGTGTCTGCAGATGGGGCAAAAAATAAGCGACAGTGACACAGATAAGTAAGGTTCTCTCTCCTTGAACCACACGGCGGACCTCCCAATGTCTGAAGCAGTCACCCGGAGTCTTCTTTCCCACCTTCCTGCAGCCCCCTGGCCATCTTGCTGGCTGGCTCCCGGATGCACTGAGGTTTTGTTTTGTTTTTATTGGGGTATAGTTGCTTTACAATGTGGTGTTAGTTTCTGCTGTACAGCAAAGTGAATCAGCTATATGTATACATATAATCCCCTCTTTTTTGGATTTCCTTCCCATTTAGGTCACCACAGGGCATTGAGTAGAGCTCCCTGTCATTGGCAGAGCAGTGGATCGACCTACAGACTGTCGTACAGAATGAAGTCAGTCAGAAAGAGAAAAACAAATAATATCGTATATTAACACATATATGTGGAATCTAGAAAAATGGTACAGATGAACCTATTTGCAAAGCAGAAATAGAGACACAGACGTAGAGAACAAACGTATGGACACCAAGGGGGGAAAAGGGGGTGGGGTGAATTGGGAGATTGGGATTGACGTATATACACCTGCTGCACTGCGGTTTTAATCAACCTGTCTCAGAGTGAGGCACTGGGTCCTGGGCCCAGGGCGCCCCCCACCATGATCTAATCAGGGTGCGGAGTGGGGAACACGCCCTTCACCTGAACACACCGTCCTTTCCTCAGATCGCATTGGGGCCACATGGAGCTTGTGTCAGCCCCACCTCCAAGTCCTCTGCCCTGAACGAGGCCAAGTCAGGCCTTCCCGTTCTGTGTTCATGTAATCGATTTTTTCAAAAACCTGGATGCGAGACTTCTCATCTGCACGTGGTTAATTCCATCGGGTTGGTTTTGGCCCGTTGTTCTGCCCATCGATCATCCTACATACCGATTATGTCACCCAACGGAGTAGCTCCTCTCCCTCCCAGCCTGGTAGCATGTGTGCACTTAATAATCTGCCCTCTTTCTCTTCATCTAGGACATCCAAAGGTATGTCACCCAGGATGAGCCCAAGGATGACGCCCTTGGCACTAGAGACCTACAGGAGGGGCTCAGTTAATATTTGTTACACAAATAAGTGAGCAACTGAATGAAAGCTCAGACAAAGGTGAGTTCTCTTTGGGTCCACCTTGATTCTTAATGAATGCTCTGGATCCAATTATTCAACCAGCTTTGAATCCACCTGTCTGTACATCAGGGCCATTTACATATTTTCATCTTATTCCTAAAACACAGTCAAGACTTGGCTTAAAGCTCCCTGAAATTAAGACCCCCATGTCTAAGATATTTAGACTCAGTAAGTTTTTGAAACAAAACAGAAGGTGAGGCTGACCCGGCATGTTCTTTGTGAGCACTGCCGGCCCTGGTGAGCACCTCTGTTTTCCCAGAGCTCCAAAACTATCTGCTCCACTCACTCTTCCAAAATGTTGGAGGAAAAGGGCCTAACACTTATTGCTTCATAATATTTTTTAATCTACCTTTTTCTTCTTTGTGAAAACATCCGCCTGTCTTCAGACTTCTGACACCTCTCATCCTCCCAGCAATTTCTCGGCACAGGGTCTCTAGAATCACATTGATAATCTTCCACAGCTCCCCTAAGAATGACTTTATGGTTACCTTTGTTTGTCCTCATCTCAGATTGATCCCTAGCTTTGGTCCACGGAGGTATAAATGCAGCCCTGTGGTCAGGAGCAGCCAGTCAAGCTCACTAATACTGTATTCACGTGCATTCATGCCTACCACCGAGAAATAAAAATCATGCCCGCTGATTAGAGGCGGGTTATAGCATCACTTTCGTATCTTGAGGACTGCTCATTATGTGTGGTGATGCAAATGTGCGTGGATATGCGTACCAAAAACATTCAACATTCATTGGGTTCCTGCTTTAATAAGAATAGTTGATGTTCATGTCACTTACTATGCTCAGGTACTAAGTGCTTCGTATGTTGTACTCGTTTAATCCTCACTTCAGCTCTGTGCGGTGAGTACTCTCATTATCCCCACTTTACAGCAAACAGAAGCACACAGCTGGAAGCAGTACAGCTGGAATTGGAACCCAAACAGCCTGGCCCCCGAGTTTGGGGTCTCAACTACTGTTGTCTTAGGCATGTTTGTTTACATCAGCAAGACCCCATCCCAAGATTTCCACTTCGTTTCCTTCAATCCACCAGCGCACCTCACATTCTTTACATCTGGGCACTCCTCATTATTCCCTGAACATTCCATGTACTTTCACACCACTGTGCTTCTGTTCATGCTATTGGCTCTGTCTGGAATCCCCTTTCTCCTCTTCCCCACTCAGAAAACTCCTATTCATCCTTCAAAACCCAGTTCAATGTCATCTTTTCAGGGAAGCATGTCCCGCTCCCATCCTGGATAGAATGATTTATTCCCTCTCTTCTGGTCCTATAGTAAGCTGTTTGCACTACACAATATCATAACTGGCTAGATCAGGCTTTATAAATAGTGCAAGATTCTGGAACAGGGGTGTAGGAGCCAGGCAGCTGACAAAAAGTAGCAAGAAAATAGTTTGCAGATTATTTGGGGCTTTCACTTATTCATTCATTCATTCCATACGCACTTATTTAATGCTAACTGTATACCAGGCCCTATTCCAGATACTGGGGATTGAGCAGTGAACAGAACACAGAAATCCCTGCCCTCATGGAGCTTACATTCTCGTGAGGGGAGACAGACAATCAACAAAACAAATAAGTAAACATACTAGAAGGTAGTAAGGAAAAAAGAAGGGAAGGGGCAGAGAGCACAGGGGAAGTACAGGGATGTTTTGCCGCGGGATCCTGATCTCTGAGATTTATGCTCAGTTGCCCTAGAAGGTGCCAACCAGAATGGCAAAGAGGGTGTTCCTTTAACTGCTCACGGAACTTGGCCAGGGTTTCAGAGAAAATGCGGGCCCCTCGGCTGCCTCACTCCTACCTCTAGCAGTGGGGATGGTGCGCCAAGACTATTCCATCAATTTGAGGAGGCAGATGCAGATTAGAAGGACCGGCCAACGGCACAGCTGGAACTGACCCACAGCCGCAGTGATGATAGCTAACATTAACCACCCACACAGGTACACTGCCCAACACTTTACGTGGATTATTCCTTCAAATCCTCCCAGGTTTATAAGGTGAGTGCTATTATTATCCCCCTTGTAGAGATGAGAAAACTGAGGCTTGGAGAGGTTAAACATCCTGGCCAAGGGCCCATGGCGTCTAAATGATGAGATTGGGACTCAAACACGGGTCTGTCTGACTCCGGGGCCACTAAACCCCACAAGTCATTAGTCTAGAGCTGCAGCAGCCAAGAGTCTTTTTCTCTGGGTCCCCAAAACATGCCCAAGAGCAGAGACAAAGTACACCAGGAGGGAGCAGAGGGGGACTCTCAAAGCCCAGCCCTGTTCCAAGGAGGGAGCCTGGATGGTCCTGGGGTGGCAGCGGGGCTCCTGGACTAGACATTCAGTTCTGCAGCCAGGATGAGGGGCTTGGTTGAGGGGAGGGGCTCCCAAACCAGGCCTGACCAGGTGCTTCCCTCCTGGGCTCCCACACGTCTCTCCTGCATCCCCAGACTCGGCCCAGTGCTGCCGAAACCGCGCCCCATCCTTCCCTGCTCTGGAAGAGCGTTTCTCCACGTCCCTCGCAGTACAGCCAAGTTACAGCACAGACATATCTACCCAAATGTAGGTCACGTGACTCCTAACCATTGTTTCATCTTTCCCCAAACCAGCACCGACTGCACAACTTTTACCCCCTCTCTCCTCAGCTGCCTACTGAGCCCCGTCACTCCCTAAATTTCTGTGCCTCGGAACACAGTGGGTCACTCATCCCTTCATTCTCCAGGCCCAGGCCCACTCCACACCCTCCAGCAGTCTTCCCTGCCCTGACTGGCCTGAAATTCATGGCCGATTGCCTCACTAACCGTAACCCTGAGCCCTCCTGCCCCCTTGGCCTTCGATCACCCCTGTCCTACCAAACCCCAACTGGCCAGCTTCTTCCCTCCTGTCTCCGCACCAGCTTCTCAAGGCTGTCAGAACGGTGTGGTGACCGTACGTGCCACCACCCACCCCAACCTTCAGTGCTGCTCCGTGACCCTTGGGACCCCGGTCTGCTCCCTCCCCCTTCTTCCACAGGCTTTCCCAAACTCCTGCAGCCTCTCCCCTACCACCTACCCCCTTCACACTCCAAAAGTGAGTTTGCCTTTCCTTCCTTGAGACCATCAAGGCCGTGGCAAGGCCCCGATGCCCCCTCCCTGCATTTGGTCCACCCTTCCCTCCTCCTTCTGGTTCCCACTGAGGGGAAGCCCCTCCTGCCTCCGGGGGCCCTTCCTGGGCTCTCTCTCTCCCTACCCCCTACCCGCTGTGTGCTGGAGCTGGCCCAGACCACCCACAGACTAGGCTGCAACACCTCCTCCCAACTCTGGATTCAGTGACGTCATGTTGGTAGCTTCCATGGACCACAGCACGAGTATTCACACCATGAGAATCAGCAAACGCTGCACATCAGGCTTCCCCCACAAGACCCCTTGTCCAGCACCGACCAGCTCACCACGGGACTTAAGCTCTCCCAGGGTGACCAATCATCCCAGTTTGCCTGGGGCCATCCTGGGTTTTAGTCTTGAGTCCCAGGCATCCGGGACATTTGCACCCGCCCCTCTTCACAGTAAACCGTGCTCAGGTCTCCCTCAGGTTGGAAAGGCTTCCTGGGAACCTCCGCCCCTGCCCAGGGCTCCTCCTGGTCTCTCCTCCCCTCTCCTGCCAGGATACTGAGACCACCTATTACAAGTCCTCCCCTGTCCTGTCCGACACTCCTCCACTATTGCAATCACCTCCTTCCCATGCCCCGCCCAGTGTTCTCCCTGCAAGGTCCCCAAGGACCCCTGAGTTGCCAAATCCCTAAGCATGATTTGCCCTTGCCTTACTTACTGTACCTTTCTGTAGCGTTCCACACTGTGGACCATTCCCCCACTTCTACCTGGGTTTCTGTGATACCTTTCTCTCCGGGCTGTCCTACCTCTGGCTCCTTCTTCTGGTCCCTTTCGTGGACTCAGGCCCTCAGTGTGGGCGGGCTCCACCACCCCATCATCAGCCTTCCTCTCTTCTCACATTAAACATTCTTTCAAGGGGAGCTCATCCAAACCCGTGTGCCCCCTATTTGCCCCAGTTCCAAAATCTGCATCCCCAGCCCTTGCCTGTCTCCTGGGCTCTGGGTGTGTATATTCAGCTGCTTGCTGGACATCTCCATGTGGATGTCCGTCAGTCACTTCAAATCAGCTAGTCTAAAATGGAACTGAATCCATCACCTTCTACTGCAATCTAGTCCTCCCCTGTACACCCTGTCTAGTGAATGACTCCCAGCTGCCCAAAATGAAGACACTGAGATTACAAATGCTGGTGAGGATGTGGAGAAAAGGGAACCTTGTGCACTGCTGGTGGGAATGTAAATTGGTGCAGCCACTATGGACAACAGTATGGAGGTTCCTCAAAAAATTAAATACAGAACTACCATATGATCCAGAAATTCCACCCCTGGGTATATACCCAAAGGAAATGAAAACACTATGTCAAAGAGATATCTGCACCCCCATGTCCATAACAGCATTATTTACAATAACCAAGACATGGAAACAACCTAAGTGTCCATCGATGGATAAATGGATAAAGAAGATGTGGCATATGTAATGTATAACTGAATCACTTTGCTGTACACCTGAAACTAACACAACATTGTAAATCAACTATAGTTCAATTAAAAAAAAAAAGATGTGGCATATATAAATAATGGAATATTATTCAGTCATTAAAAGAAAAATAAAAAACAGGGGAATCCTGCCATTTGTGACAACATCGATGGACCCTGAGGGCATTTTACTAAGTGAAATAAGCCAAACAGAGAAAAGCAAAAACTATATGATCTCACTTATATGTGGAATCTAAAAAACAAACAAACAAATCAAAATTATAGAAAAGGAGATCAGACTTGTGGTTACCAGAGGTGGGGAAGAGGGAGGGGGTATTGGAAGAAAATGGTCAAAAGGTACAAACTTCCAGTTATAAGATAAATAAGTACTGAGGATGTAACGTACAGCATGCTGACTATAGCTAACACTGCTGTATGATACATAGGCAAGTTGTCAAGAGACTAAATCCTAAGAGTTCTGGATTTAAGGAAAGAAAAATTTTTTTTTTCTTTTTTTACTTTCTCTTTTTATTGTATCTATATGAGATTATGGATACTAACTAAACTTACTGCAGTAATCATCTCATAATATGTAAGCTAAACCATTATGCTGTACCCCTTAAACTAATACAGTGATGTATGTCAATTATATCTCAATAAAACTGGAAAAAACAGAAAAACAAAAAAACTCTGTCCTATTAGAGTAACTCCTATTAAGAATTCTGTTAGCCAGTAAGCCTTACAGTTACATTTAGAGGGCATGAAGTACCAGAATGCTTTTTTATTTATTAAGTCATATTTAGTTAGTTTCAACTTGTATCTCGTCTGTGTTTTGGAAAACATGCTATCAATGAATTAATGCTAGTGAGTCAATGGTATATCAACTTACGGGCTTCAAGATTCGTGCCACAGCTGAGTCTTCTGGTCAGCAGAATCAGCATGTTGCAGCTAGAAGGGATTCCTTTCTCATTTTAGGGAACGTCAGTGTGAGGTCTTTATATGATAAAGGTATTTTTATTGATTGGAGAACTGTGATATTGTGATTTATAACAAGAAATATATATGTCTCCATTTCTGGCACAGAGCTCCTAAAACCCCTGGAATTTCCTAAGTGATGAGAGTGAAAAAGTATCTTTTGTTATGTTAATGAGGTGACATTTGGACACCACTTGAGGATGGGGGCTGGTTGCCAGGAGATCTGACCAGTAATCAGAGGGTTCCGGGAGAGGAGAGGGACTGGAGGTTGAATCCATCGCCAATGGCCAAGGATTTAATCAATCATGACTATGTAATGTAACCTCCATAAAAAGCCAAAAGGACAGGATTCGGAGAGCTGCCAGGTTGGTGAACACGTGGAGACTTGGGGAGAGTGGCACCTCTGGAGCGGTCATGGAAGCCCCTCGCCCTTTCCCGGTATCTTGTCCTCTGCATCTCTTCCATCTGGCTGCTCCTGAGTTACATTCTTTAACAGGTAATCTGGTAAGAAAAATGTTTCCTCAGTTCTGTGAGCTGCTCTAGCAAATTAATCAACCCCGAGGAGGAGGTGGTAGGGAAACTCTGATGTATAGCCCGTCAGTCATCCTGCGTTGGAGGGGGTCGTGGGAACCTCCATCCTTAGCCAGTGGGTCAGAAGCACAGGGAGCAGCCTGGGCTTGCCGCTGGCATCTGAAGTGGAAGACGGTCTTGTGGGACTGAGCCCTTCACCTGGGGAATCTGATTCTGTCTCCCGGTAGATGGTGTCAGGATTGAGCTGAATTCTTGAACACCCTTTTGGTGTCTGAGAATTGCTTGGTGCTGTGAGGGAAAACCCCTCCTGCCCACATTGGAAATTACTCTCAGAACACCAAAAGAGGAACCGTAACAGTAATAATTTGACTTTTGATGAGACTTTATCCATGCACTTTAACAAAATAAATTTTTGTAAACTTTTGGTTAAAAAAAAAATCTAAGCGTCATCTAAACACCTGCCTTCACCCACCGTCCCTCAGCCTCATCCAATCAACCCCTAGGTGTCCTGCAGATTCTGCCTGCTCCGTGTCTCTCGAGCCCGTGCCCGCCTCTGCGCCCGAATTCCCCCGCCTTAGCCAGCCCCCAGCCCTTCTCACAGGATCACTGCCCCGCTCAGGAGCTGCTCTCTGTGCCTCCAGTCTGGGTCAAGTTCCACCCATCCTCCGCACTGCAGCTAGAGTGATTATTTCTAAAAACAAACCTGATCAAGCTATTCCTCTGTTTAAAATTTCTCAGTGGCTCTCTGTTGCTTTCAGGATAAAGTTAAAACTTTTCAATGTACACACATAAGACCCTCCATAATCTGGTTCAGCAAGGACACCCCAAGGTCACTGACCCGTCCCTTGGTGTAACATCCCTGGGACAGTCACAGCTACGAGGCAGCAAGATGCTGAAGGAGGTGGCACTCCTGAATCAGACACCTGAGGTTCACGTCGCTGGTCCCTCCACCAGGACAGGTGGGATACAGGCTCCGCCACCTCAGCCATTAAAGGAGATGCCAATGGCACCTGCATGTGGGGTTGTTATAAGGACTAAACTAGATAATCCAAGGAAAACCCTTAGACACTGCCCGACTCTCAGTGAGTCTCCAAACAGTATCATCGTTGTAACTATTATCAGTACCTGGCCTGCCTCTCGGCCACCTCTCCCTCCAGGAGCCCAGCCATCACTCGCTGCTCCCTCTGCCTGGGATGCCCTCTGCCAGGCTAACTCCTCCTTGTCCTCTGAAATGCAGCTCAAGCTGTTTTGCAGGCACTGCTCCTCCTCCAGGAAGCCTTTCCTGCTGCCCACATCTGATTTCAGTGTCCTCTGAATGTCCCCATGGCCCCCTGCCTTGACCATCATGCTGCACTGTATCAGCTGTTCACTCCTCCAGCTCTACTACAGAATGCTGAACTCAGGAATTTGTCCCCTGTGTGCTGATCACAGGGCCTGGCATAGAGCTAGTGCCTCGCTGAATGAATGAATGAATGAATGAAGCAGCAAAACCAGGGCTCATCCCCTAGGTCTCCAAGCCACTTCCCTTTCCACTCCTTTCCAGAGAACATCTCAAAGCATTTAAATCCCCAAAAGAAACGCACCAAGCAGACTCTGTCCTGGGTCTCCAGTCGAGGAAGGAGTCTTGGGAATCTACTTGGGAGGGACTAAGGGCCACAGGGAGGCCAAGGTTGGTGCCAGAAAACAGAAGATGCTTATTATGAAGCCAGTGAAATGAAACTCAGGTTGGGGTGCAGGGAAGGAGACCACATTAGAGAAAGAAAAACGAGGGCAAAGCAAGCAAACTATTTCAGCAGTCAACGGAGACTCAGAGGGGAAGGACAGAATAAATCAAACCTCTGACAGGCAATCAATGGATATTCAATTAGCAGTTATCATATTACTAATTTACACAAAACGTCTAAGCAATACCCATTCCCCGCACTGCCAAGACCTTGGATTCAGTGCCTCCCAGCTGTTTGGACTTTCCCTGCCAACACTGCAGGGCCACCAGGCCCCGGTGCCCACACCTGGGGCAGACCCCATGGCAGTGGGTCAGCCAGATCAAAAGACGCTGGGGTGAAGGGGGTGCCTCCGCGAACACCCAGAGTTTGGCCTCAGGGCTGGGGAGAGGATGCTGGGGAAAGCGGCAGGGCCAGGCCACTTCTGGAACTGGGGAGGGGCAACCGAGGATTCAAAGAGGCCAAAATCAGAATCAGGCAACCATCTCTGCATCTGCAGCCCAGGAGTCCGAGCAGCCACAGGCCCCAGCTTGGCCTTTGGATGTCCGGCTCCCCGCAGTCCGTGGTGCTCGGAAGGTAAAATACTGGCCGGGTGCATTGAAGTCTTTCTTCCTGCTCAGAGCATCCGGAGATGGGGCAGGAGAAGGGTCTCCATTTGGGGGTAAAAGAGAGGAAGGGGGATGGTAGCCACTCCACAGGGACACCCCGAGGTCACTGACCCAACCCTTGGCATGGCAGCCGTGGGCCAGAACCTTGAGGCAGCAGGATGCTGGAGGAGCCAGGCAGAGCTCAGGTCTAACCATGACCTTGGGCAGGCCCCTCACTGCTCTGAGCCTCAGTTTCCTGCTCCAGTAAAATGGGACAATACTGGTGCCCACCTCAAGGCTGGCTGAGAACTTGTGTGCGGAGTGCTGAGTCCATGGGGCTGGTGACGCTTGGTCTCTAAGCACTGATTTGGGTGGCGCTGCAGAGCTGGTGTCCATGGTGGGGGTGGGGAGGGCAAAGGGAGGGGGGAGGGGAGGCAATGCCGCTCCTCGTCCCTCACTGCTGATGGATGAAATCTGAAAGATGTTGCCGGTACTACCTAGACACGCAAATCCCAAACCCCCTCCCATTTTCTAAGCCCTGCAAAAAGCCCAGCTTTAAGCAAAGCCATTTCTTGAGGGAAGCATGAGCGCTGTCTCCAAATATCTGAAAGGCTGTCATATCCCTTCGGCTTACACAGCCCTGTTTTCCCTCTTGATCCTATGAAGTGAGCCCAGTGGGTCTCATCACCCCCATTTTATAGATGAGGAAACTAAGTCACAAAGAGGCTAAATGACTTGCTCAAAGTCACACAGTAGCAGGTCTTATCTTTCTTAAATTACATTTTTTCCAGCCTGTGATGCCCCTGAGACACAGCAGGACCGAGGAGTGACAGGGACAGAGGTGCTGTCTATCGCAGGGGAGAGGGGTGGCTCTGAGTCCCCTCCGCTCCCCAGGGCCTGCTGTCTCTCTTCCTAATTCCCAGGCATTATGGAGCCTATGATATGTCCCTCCGTTTGTCTTAGAACCTTCTTAGGTCTCTGCCCTGCCTGGCAGAGCCCATCCTGCTCTATAACTCAGGTGTCAGAAACGGGGGCACGCATTGGATGGCAGGCATGGGACCTTGCAGGAAGCGGCTTTCCAAATTACAGATTTTAAGCACAGAAAACTGAAATAGACATTTGAGAGCTATTCCCCCAGCCAGCAGCTACCTCCTCAGCCTGGAGATGCTGCCACCGTTGGCAAATGTGCTTTCAACAAATTTTAACATGCAGATTAATGACTTCTCGAACTGGACCAGGAAAACGACCAGGTGTGGAGAGCTGCCCCGCAAAATTAGCCCTCCCATCCCCCAGCCCAGTAAGGAACCTGCAATGGCTTAGCATCCCTGTCACTCGTCTCCATGAAATATCCTTCCCGGCATCCTCTCCCCACAAGCCATTGACCAATTCATTTGCTCACCATTATTTTTAAAACTCAAATTTTATTAGCAGTGGAGCATGAGTAATAAATAATAATACGCTGTTTGCACTTGAGTTAGCCCTGCCTGTCCTGAGACCACAGGGCTATTTGTCAAAGCCAGACTTCCTCCCCACCCGCACTTTGTGGTCAGGACACAGGCCTTCCAAGGTCACGGACTCTCAGGGGCCAAGCAAGGACAGGGGTATGCTCTGAGGACTCACACTTTGGGGTTCCCTGACTCCTAAGCGGGGCATTGAGCTGCCTGGAAGGAAGAGCTGCTACAGTGGGGCTGTAATGCTAGAAAAAGAACTGGATCCTAGCTCTGCTGCTTACCAGCTATGTGACCTGGGGCATGTCGACTTAACCACTCTGAACTTCCGTTTCCTCATCTGTAAAATGGGCCAATAACACCCACCTCTCAGGGTTGCTGGGGGGATTAAATGAGAAACTGGATGTGAAAGCGCCTAAAAGCAATTTGCACACAGTGGGGACAGTAGCTGGGGGGGAGACTTCTCTCCACCAGGAGTCTAGGCCACCTGAGACCACCTCCATCCAGTTCCATGGAAGGATAAAGGATGGGCAGCACCTTTCCTGGTTGCCCCCAACTCCCCACAGGGGGCTGACACATTTGAACTTCCAGGCACATTTGTGGGACACTCTGATGCAGCATCTGTGTGCAGATGTCAGGAACTCAGCACTGAGCAAAACAGATGTGGCCACTGGTGCCCACACTGGGCTCTAGACTCCTGCCTCTACAGCTGTTTGGGGGCTCAGACTCAGCTGGAGGGAGTCATGGCTAAGGGCATTCCTTCCAGGGCAGGTAGACACAGCAGCTGGGCTCCCAAACTGAAGCGCTGGAACCTCACCCCTCACTTTGGTGCTCAACGGCCTCACTTCTTTCAATAAACATTCAGCGAGATCCTCTGTGTTAGAGGCTGTGGCACAAAAGTGGATGTGACGGCCCAATCCAATCCCTGGCTTCTCAGAGCTCGGTGCCCAGCGGGGGGGACTGAACAATGAACAGGCCGTTACAGTGCAGTCTGGGGAGTGCTCCGAACGGAAGGAGCGCAGGAGCGGGTGGAGCTGCAAGAGGGGCCCCCTTAGGCTGCAGGAAGCAGCAGGAAAGGGCTTCCTGGAAGAGGAATGGAGAAGCAAAAGTAGGAGTGGAGGTGGAGGAAGGGGTTCCAAGCAGATGAACAGCATGTGCAAAGGTCCTGAGGCAGAGAGTCAACTCCACACTGGGGAACTAGAGCCAGCACTGCAGACTGGTACTTGCTACATGGATGGAATCCCTAAGGGAGGTCCAGAGGAAGGGTCCTCCTAGTCCCTGCCTTCAGCCAGCCTCCAGGCAAATAGGGGTGACAGGACCAACGTACTAGAGATAGACTTAAGATAAAAACCATCATAAACAACCAGAACGTGCTAGTGTGTTTACTCTATTCACAGTGTCTATGTACCTCCTTGCTGAGGGCTAGGATGTAACCATCAAGAGCTGAAGGGGTGGGCTTCCCTGGTGGTGCAGTGTTAAGAATCCGCCTGCCAATGCAGGGCACATGGGTTCGAGCCCTGGTCCGGGAAGATCCTATATACAACGGAGCAACTAAGCCCATGCACCACAACTACTGAGCCTGCGTGCCACAACTACTGAAGCCCGCGCACCTAGAGCCCATGCTCCACAACAAGAGAAGCCACCGCAATGAGAAGCCCGCACACCACAACGAAGAGTAGCCCCCGCTCGCCACAACTAGAGAAAGCCCGCACGCAGCCATGAAGACCAAAAAAAAAAAAAAAAAAAAAGTATGTGAATTGTATCCCAATGAAGGTGTTTAAAAAAAAAAAGAGCTGAAGGGGTTTATCAGGGCAGTCCTCCCAGAGGAGGTGAGCGGCTCTGCTGGCACAGAAGCTGTCTGCCCTCCAGCACCCTGAATGATGCTACCGGGCCCTCGTTTTCCCATGTGATTGGAAACCTTGGACAACAATAAGGCTTTATCTGCTTTGCCAGTTGCATTTAACCTCAAACGCAATGACATCTCTCTCCCACTAGACAAGGGCACAGGGCAGGGCTGCTTAGTCTGAGTTCCGCTGACTCGCTTAGCCAAAGAATAAAGGCAAGGAAAGTGCCTGACTTCCCATCTTCCTCCCAGCCCCCAGCCCACCCCAGGAAGAGGCAAGCGTGCCCCAGGCTCCTCCTGGCAGCAAGGCCTCTGTGAAGGTGCAAATCCCCAGGCACAGGCTCTGGGGGTCGGTGAAGAAACTCGCATTATGCAGAACAACTCCCTCCTGCCCTGGCTGCTGGGAGGAGAAATACTGCCATTGTCCCTCTTACCTGGCAGGGATCTGCCCCGGAAGGTTTAAATTGAGCAAGGCATCATTTGCTCTGGACCCCCGACACAGTCCCCTCCCCTCCCCACCCCGCCTGCACGATCTAGAGGCTCTCCAGACAAATGCGTTCGTCTGGTTCCTGCTTCCCACTTACTCCCATTCTGGAGGCATCTCCAGATTGGGACCAGCTCGGGAACAGCGCTGTTCTGCATCTTCCACCACAAGCTGCGGGCCAGCGGGGCCCTGGTACCTTCAAGTTAAAAGACAACACAGACCCAGGAACCACCCCTTCCCCCCACCCACCCCCAGTTAGCCGAGGAAGGGGTCAGGGCAACATCTATGTCCTTCATGCTCTACCGAGAGGGCCGCTCTGGAGTCAGACCTGGTCTGTGTCCACCTCTGCCCCAGGCTGGCTGACTTTGGGTGACTTATACAACCCCTCTGAGTCTCAGTTTCCCCACTTGTAAAATGGGGGCTGTGGAAGGATTAAATGAGAAAATGCACGTGAAGTGATTAGCACACTGCCTGAAATATTCCACAGAAACCCGCCATGACTTCTACTAACGTCATTCCAGGTCTCCTCATGGACATTCCGTCAAGTGTCTGGCCGTTATAACCTGGCCATTCTAAGCATTACAAGCACTATTTTAAGAAAAAGTTTTGAAATTGAAGTATAATGTACGTACAGAAAAGTGCACATAAGTGTAGAGCTCAGTGAATTTCCCACAGAAACAGCTCTCAGATAAAGAAAGAGCATTATGAGCATTCTAGAACCCTCTCCGTCCCCCTTGTCCTCTTCCAAAGGTGACTGCTATCCTGACTTCTATTACCATAGAATGCTCTGCCTGTTCTTGAATCTTATGTAAAGTCGTACAATATGTACTGAAAGCACCTGACTTAAGAAGTCCTTCCATAGATGTTATCCTATTTGCTCTTCCCCAAGCCCTAGATTATGTGTTTTATTATCCCCATTTTATTGCTGAGCAAACAGAGGCTTCAGACATAGTAACAGACTTGTCCAAGGCTGCAGAGTAAGTAAAGAGGTGGGAACTCCAACCCCAGGCTGGCCAAGGCCCCCTCCTGTCATCTTTCTACCACACCAGGCTACTTCCCACACATCACACCAGCCCACCCTCCACCCCAAGCTGCAGGGAAGTCCCCTCCTCCAGGAAGCTTCCTGGGATTGCTCAGAGGAGAGCCATCAGCCTGTCCCACTCTGCCCATTTCAGCCTGGACACTGGGTCTTAACACACAGCTAACTGGGCATGTATGTCCCTGTCCCGGACGGGTGTGTGTTTACTGCCTGCTGTGGGTTTGCAAGACATCTCTGCCCGTCTCTTCTCCACATGGCTCTTGGGGTCACAACTCCCAGAGGGCAGGGCCTGCTCCCAGGCTCCTTCCCCGCCCTGCCCAGGACCGATGGGGCTGGCTAGCAGCTGGGGAGCATGGGGGCACCAGTGAATAGGGAGCAGTGGAGCAGGGCACTTGCTCCCCTGGTTTGATAAGAGACTCCTGGAGAGCCAATCTAGTGAGAGGCGTGAGACAAGGAAGAACCAGGGGCCAGGGCACCCCATTTCGAATCCTGATGTTGCAAGGGATGTGACCTCGGGCAAGTTACTGCCTCTCTCTGAGTCTTGTTTTCCTCACTTGTAAAATGAGCTGATTGGACTAAATCCGACTTGACAAATTTATTGCACCCTGTGCCCCTGGCAGACATCCAAGTCAAACCCAGGCCCCATCCCAGGGAGCCAACGCTCGGACCCAGACCCTTTTCAACCCAGCACTGCAGGCACCGCCACCAATCAGCAGAAGTGGGCCAAGGAGGAAACCCAGCAGACACCGCTGACCACAGCCAGCACCAGGCAGCAGGCGTCACTGGGACCCTGCATCCACGTGCAGCACCTGACTGTGCCCCAAGATCCAGGGGCTGAAAGGTCAGACAGGGCCTCGGCTCGCGCCCCAAATCCTGGGGCCCTCCATCCCCACGAAAGGCAGCCTTTTCCTAGGTCCTCTGCCCCGCAGTCCTTACGCCCACCCTGCCCGCGGCCCTTCCACGTTAACTCTACCGGGAAGAAGTGAATTCTGGAGGCATGCCGTCCCTGGCTCACACTGCGTGTGTAGGGGAGCACCCCTGGCGCTCAGGCCTCTGCTCCCAGAGCCTCGTCCTGACTCACGGGAGCGGCAGTGTCCCCACCCTGATCTAAAAGTCAGAGCTCTCACCACACGTGCCACCCCCGCTCCCACTAGACACCCCCGTCCAGTCCCCCTCGGCCCCTGAGGCCAGGCTCGGCTGGGTCTGAGGAGGGGTCGAAGTGCTTGGGGCCACGGTCCAGGAGGACCAGGGCTGCCCTTTGTACTGGTTCGGCTCCATCACGGGTTGTGTTAATCCCACTATCCACCGGGCAAATGTGCTTTGAGATCTACACAACTGACTCTTTGGTCCCACAGGTTTGTGAGCTGAAGCAGCCCATCCAAGCTTTCCAGAGCCGAGGCTCACTGCTAGCCCTGGGCTCTACCATCCAGGGCCTCTGCACACAAGGGGCTCCCCGAAGAGGCCATTCATTCAACAGATACGTATTGAGCACCTACTATATGCTGGTACCATCCTAGCTGTTGGGGATGCAATGCTGAGAAACAGACACAGGCCCTGTGCCAGTGGAGCTCATGTCCTGGGGAAACAGACAATGATCTCTGCTGACCTCCTTGAAGCATCTGACTGTGGCCTGGCTGGCTTCATGGTCACCTGCCCTTGACCCTCCCCCAGGTGAGCCATTTTAAGTTCTTCCCCTACGGGGACTGGAGGCTCAGGCAGAGACACCTCCTGGCTCCCTGGAGAGGCACCGACCACCAGGAGAAGCCGCAGGTATAGAAAAAAGGGGCAATGCTGTGGTCCAGCTGTGTGACCTCCGATTACCCGGCTCTCAGAGCATCCGTCATCTCCTGGGTCAAATGGAACCAATAATCCCTATAGTGTAAGTTGCTGTGAGGATTTGCCAGGACATATGAGGATGGACACTTGAGACGTGACAAGAGGGGTAGCATTCCTGGCCCAGGAACATGGGACAAAGGTCCACCCCAGTTCCTGAGGCCCAAGGTCAAGCCCTGAGTATCCCCCTCTGCTAACCCCCTCCCCAAAGGGTAGCTGAGGGGAAGAGCTAGCCCACAAGCCACCAGCCTGGCTGGCCTCATGCGATGGAAGCGCACTTCCTCAGCTGACTTGCCACTACTCGCCTCATGCAATTGCCTTGTTTGCTGCCGATCTGCACCCTACCTGGCAGATCTCATGTTCCAGCCTATTTACTCTGGACTCTGGCAAGACTCTTGCTTTGCAAAGGAGAATGGTACAGTCCTACTTTCCATACTCACCCAAGCTGGGTGAGCTTTCTCCACCTAGTTGCCCACCCTTAGATTTGGGTCATCTGAACTTTTCGGCCCTCTGGTGGGGGGTCTGCAGCATCACCCGGCCTCACAGGAGCTCAAAGGAGCAGGTGGTCACCTTGGTCCTCGGTCACCTTGGTCCTCATTCCCCTGCCCCCAGGATCTGAGGCCCAATATCCATCATCTGACAGATTCAGAAGATACTTCTGCACACATTTACTAAAGGCCCAGCCCTGGGGGAAGCCCACCCTGTGCCACTTTGTGTCCGTGCCTGGCACCTAAGAGGCACTCGGGCAATGTGTGCTATAAATGGACATGACCAAGGATCGGGCACCTCCCTGCCCCTGAGGCCAGTCCCAGCCTTGCACATTTCACAGAGCCCGCACGCCCCCCCCCCAGCTCCAGGCCATCATCTTCCTGCTAGGAGACTCCATTTGGGAAAGAGTCTTGAACAGAAACCCAGGTAGAAGAAGGCTTTGCTTCTTGCTCATGAGGTATCTTCACATCCCCAGGACTGGAAGGGGAAGAAGGGTAGAAGTGCCTCATGGGGCTCCAAGGAAGGGTGCAGAACAAGGACCCGTGGGAAGTAGATTTGGCTCGTATGAGGCAAAACCTTCTGATATTTTTGGAAGAGAATCACTAGCATTTCCTGCATACCTTCTACATGCCAGGCAATGTGCTGGGTGCTCCCACGTGCTCCCTCATTAACAGCTTCCCCGGGGAGGGATGGTCTGCCTCACGAGTGGTCAAAAGCGTGGCCCAGACTGCTGAGTTTATACCCAGGCTCCACCACTTACTGGTGAAAGCTTACCTTGGGAAAGCTATGCAACTCTCTGAGCCTCAGTTTATTCATCTGTAAAATGAGATGATAGACCCTACTTCATAGGGTTGTTGGAAGATCAACTTAATACATCTCAAGCAACACACAGTACACAGTAAGTGCTCAATAATGTTAGCTTTCAGAGGATGAGGAGGGACTTCCCTGGTGGCGCAGCGGTTAAGAATCCGCCTGCCAATGCAGGGGACATGGGTTCGAGCTCTGGTCCGGGAAGATCCCACATACCACAGAGCAACTAAGCCCATGCACCACAACTACTGAGCCTGCACTCTAGAGCCCGCGAGCCACAACTACTGAGCCCACGTGCCACAACCACTGAAGCCTGCGTACCTAGAGCCTATGCTCTGCAACAAGAGAAACCACTGCAATGAGAAGCCCGCACACCGCAGCGAAGAGTAGCCCCCACTCACTACAACTAGAGAAAGCCCACGCACAGCAACGAAGACCCAACACAGCCAAAAATTAATTAATTAATTAATTTTTTTTTTAAAAGCAAAGTATTATTAACAATGTTTTTTAAAAAAAAAAGAAGATGGGGAGAAGGAGGAGGAGGGGGAGGAGAAGGAGGAAGAGGCAGCTGAGGCTAGATAACCAGCCAGTGGAGATTCTGTCTGTGGACACGAGGAAGGCATAGGTAGGATGCTGACTGAATGATCTCAAGTTCCTTCCAGGAATAAGATTCTGCGATTCATTTAATCTCCCTGGGTTTCAGTTTTCCCAGCAATAAAATAGGCATTATCATTCTTGGACAAATGTTGCCTTATTCTGTGCAACGTTCTCAACCTGGGGAAGAGCAGGTGTGCCCTAGGACCACTGCTTCTGCCATCTGCACAGGCAGCGGTGGCCTTCAGAAGGCCTCAGGTGTGTGGACAGAGCCACGGGCAGGGAGCAGGCGTCCTGGATTCTGATCCAACCTCTCAACCCCTAACTCTTGTTTTTGGTTAGTTACTGAAATTCTGAGAGTCTGGAATGATAATTCCTCCCTGCCCCATCTACCTCTCAGGTTTGTGGCCCTGTGAGATCCTTGGGGGAGAAGCAATCACCAAGACATCACAAGTCTCTGCATATGTGATACCCACCAGGAAGTGGCACTGAGAGCCTCAGCTCAAGGGCCAGTTGTGCTGATGGAGGTTTGAGGTGGGGTGTGGGCCCGGTGACAAGCTCCACCCACGACCTCCCCCCAGGAAATGACTCCACGGGGGCCTTCAGCCCCCCCCAAACCTACTCTAGCTCTCTCTACTCCCGAAAAAGTCTTTGCTGCCTTTAGAAAGAGAGATGCCCAAACTCCCCCCGTCACCACCCTTGCTGGGGACGTTCTTCTGCTGTGATCTTATGAACCACACTTGGCCAGGGAGATGCTGTAAAGATCAATAATAACCACACCGTAACAGCAGGGTGCCTTCGGACTTTTTCCAGGCTCCACGATGCTTCTGAGAGTCCAAGACCCCAGGGAGATCCCCCCGATACTCTGAGCAGCCACGCAGAGCAGCCTGGACTGGGGTCCTGGGGGGATAGAGAGCACACTGACCCTGGCTGGTCTGGGCAGGGTTGGGCAGAGGACCTCGCGGGGCCCCGTGTCACCTGAGCTCCATCATGCTCAAACTTTTCGGCTCACGAGAGTCTTGCGAAGGCTTCACGTGGCTGCCTCCTCTGGCCTCCACCCCAGGCCCTCGCCTGGATGGCCTCCATGTTGGAAAAGACTGGCACACGATCAGGTACCACTGCAGAAGCTCTGTTGGGGGTGATCTTTCATCGTTCCCCCAGGGTTGCCAGTGCCCTCTTACTCAGGGGTCAAAGGAATCAGGCCAAGGGAAGACAAGCACCGGAGCAGCAAGAGGCCACTGCTCCCTTCCATGCCTGGCCTCCTGGCCTACAAGATGGGGAACAGGAGAAGTAGTGAGGGAGCCAGAGGGAGTCTAGGAAATTAGGGGAGAATCAGCACATATTTCACATACACGTGCATGTGTGCACACACGTGTATGCATCCACACACGCACACAGAAATTTTACCACCAGAGTGTGAAATCAGACCGCCTGGGTATAAATTCCAACTCTGCTTCTTACTAACTATGAGACTTTGGGCCAATTAATCACCTGCCCTGAATCTTAGCCTCCTCCTCTGTAAAATGGGTGTAATAATAGTACCTTAAAGTTATTGAGAGGATGAACCAAGATCATATATGGCAAGCACTGTGCATCATACTTGGTACATAATAAGCAGTCAATAATTATTAGCTGTTATTGTTGTCATTGGTGGTGGTGTGGTGAACTAATCTGTCCATTTAACAAGTATATACTGAGTACCTACTATGTGTCAGCCAAGTGCTAGAGACAAAAACCCAAGGCTGTATCCCTGCCCCCAAGGAGTGCACAGTCTGGTGCCTTAAAGAATCAAGATCATTCTCCTTCTTAGTTCTAATCGGATTTTGTCTGGATGCCGGGATGGGACCAAATGATTTGTAGAAGTCTCTCTTTTCCAGCCTCTCACTCCTGTGTGGAGGGCCACGAAGCCCAGTGAAAAGGATGCCCCAGCTCTGCCACTCCCCGCCTTATAACCTGGACAAGTGACTTAAGCTCCCTGACCCTCAGGGCCCTCCTCTGTCTGGAGCTTGGACTGAACTCACTCTAGACTTCTCTGATGATTTCAAAACATGCCCCTGCTGCCTCCCAATAAGGCCTTCCCACCCTCTCACCGACCTTGCTAGGGATGGTATTCTGTAACATCTTAGGAACTGAACAGGGCTGGGAGAGACTCTGTAAAGATGAAAACGTAATCGTACTTCTAACAATAGCAACTGCAACCATTTCACAAGCACTTAGAGCACCTGCTGAGACTCACAGAGGTGGGTATGTCGCTCCTCAGCCCCTGGCCAACACCATACGATGGGACTGGAATTGCTGAGATTGGATTCCTGTGCAATCTGATCCAGGAGTGGCCACCACCGCCCCACACAGCCTCTGGAGGAAGAACAGGGTGCCCTGCTCAGGCCACCCGACAGGCAGAGAGAAGCAGAGAGCTGTCCCCAAAAGGTGACAGCGGCACTTCATCCCTAAACCCAGCCTCCCCACTCAGGGGCCCTGCCAGGCTGGACAGCAGAAACCCCCTCAGCGGCCCCGGCGCCTGGGATGTGTCCATCCTCCTCGGCTTCTTAAACTTTTCCTTCTTATTAAGTGTGCTTTGTAGCCAGCCTCTCACTTACACATCTTAACCTCCTCTGGGCTATTGACTTCTCATCTTCTTAAATCCTCCGCTTTAACTCTGGCCCTTAAACTCCAATTCTAAATATGTGTTTTCTCCACAGCCACTCTCCCTGTCCCGGGGGGTCACACCCCTCCCTGCTCCCTCCTCCGGGGAGCCTCTACTCCACGTGATTATCTCACTGAATCGGGAACCCATGATGTCAAGTTTATCGTAGGCCCCAGATTGTAGAGAGAGGAACCTGAGGCAGCGAAAAGTAGCCTGGATTTCCCGTTTCTAAGCCAGTTCTCCCCCACGGGTCCACAGCATAGCCCCTCCCCACCCAAAATGCCCCCCGAGACTGTGCACACCCAGCTTCCCTTTCAGCCTCTCCATGGCCAAAATACCCCCCCAGCACCCCGAAAAGAGATAACCACCGCCACCTGGTTTTCTCTGCTTCCTCTGAGCAAACTGCTCCCTGAGAAAAGCAGAAGAAGGAATGAGGAGGCAAGAAGGGGACTTCAGGTGAGGGGCAGGGCTAACCCCCAGGTGAGGGGCAGGGCTAACCCCCAGGTGAGGGGGCCAACCCCCAGGTGGGGGGCAGAGCTAACCCCCAGGTGCAGGGCAGGGCTAACCCCCAGGTGAGGGGCAGGGCTAATCCCCAGGTGGGGGGCAGGGCTAACCCCCAGGTGCGGGGCAGGCCAGTCTCAAACCCAGGACTGAGTAACAAAGGAAGGCCTGCCGGCCTCTGGACCCTCGCTCCTTCCCCCACCACAGGGGCCCCAGCATCCTGGGGAACAGGCGGGTCCAGCACTGAGTGGGGGGCCATGGAGGGGAGGAGAGAGTCACAGAGATCAACGCCCAGTGTGACGGAGGAGCCTGGGAACCCTCACTCCCAGCGGCTGAAGGCCCACCCAGCTTTCCTCTCCCCTCCTCACCCACCGTGTTCTACAAACTTATCTCTGTAACAAACACTTACTAAACACGAGTTGAGGCCACTTAAATAAGACAAATATTTATTTAGCAGCCGCTCTGTGCAAGGCACGGTCCCCTGGAGCTGACAGGTACAGTAAGTGCTGGGCACAAGGGTCCCAGCGCCAGGAGGAGAGGACAGAGGGGTCTCCCAGGAGGCTGGGGAGTGAGATTCAGGCATCAGAACCGCCTGGGACCAGCCCCCTGGGCAGCCCATGCCCCTAGGCACGCGCCCTCGCACAGACGGGTGGGCTGCTGTCCAGGACCCCACGGCCACCCAAGACGACCCCCAAACGCCCCATCGCACCGCTCACAGCATGTCTGGGAACACACTTCCCAGCCTCCCTCAGACCCACATCCCCACCCTGGCCCCCGTGTTCCCGAAAGCGGCGTTACCATCCTCCAGACCGAGGCTGGAAATCTCGACGTTCCCTCCGACACTTCCTGCTCCCTCATCTGCGAGCCCAATCTGTCAGCACATTCTGCTGCTCCGTGGAAGTGCCGCTCAAGTGCACCCCCGTGCCGTCACCACCCTCCAGGCCCGCGCCCCGCTTCAGGCGCCGCTCTCCTCTGCCCAAGGATCCCCAACCCCTTTTCCTTGGCTCTCAAGGTCCTGTAGGCTCAAGCTAGTTCTGCCCCAGCCCCGCCCCGCTTCCTTCCCGCAGACAAGACCCTGACTCACCTGCCCCGTCCCTTCTGCCCATCACCCAATCCCTGGGACGCCCCCTGTCCCCACTTGACCTGTGCAGCCCCTCCTCGCCGGGAAGTCCTTCCTCCCATCCCTGAGCTCCAGCCCTGTCTGAACACCTGCTCAGCCGGCGGCCACTGCGCGTCCACACCCATGCCGCACGTGCCAACCGTGCCCTCCTGTGCTCGCCACTGCTCAGAACCCTGCTGAAGGAGGCCCTGCCTCCCCGAGGTGCTGGTAACCACGCCCCCATCCCCGCTGGGCTGCATGGAGATGACAGAGGTGCTCAGCTGTTTAAAGAAAGCCCGGGACGTATCTTTTTATAAAGAGCCTCTCCTTTCCTTTTTCAGGCCCAAGTCTAGGGGAAGGAAGTGGGGTTCTGGAGCCCTCCCTGGTCTGTGACATGGCACGGAGCGGGCTACACCTACACCACAGGGCCCCCTGTGAACCCCCTTCCTCACCTGTAAAAATGGAGATGATCACGTCTAACTCACAGGGTCTCGGGGGTGACTGAGTGAAATGAGCAGACTTCGCAGGCAGTAAAACGTTAAATTGATTCCCTCCTTCCTTCCCATCATTTACCTCGGCTGGTACTGTGGTTTAAAATGTTTTTTCATATTGGAGTTGCTACCTGTAAGGCATACCCTATTTTATGTAACCAAATATTTTTATCAAGTACCAACTATTTCTTAGTTCCTACTACGAGCAGGGGCCGATTTATGGGATGCTGACGGACAGGGCTTGCTCCATTGGAGCCAAGGATGTGAAAAGGCAGCAAGCCAAGGCCTTGCTCCTCACGGGACCTGCCGTCTAGGTGGGGAGACCAACAGGGACAGGGAATTCTCCAGAGCAGGCAGGAGATGGGAGCTAAACCACAGAGGCAGTGTGGGAGGAGGCAGCCGGGGATGCTCCCCGGACACCTCCTGGGCTGACAAACCACATTCCCATTCTGCTCCCATTCACACCCACAACAACCCTTTCAGGCAGGTGAGATTATCCCCATTTTACAGGTGAGGCAAGTGAGAGGTTAAGCCATTTGTTCAAAGTCACTCAGGGAGTGACACCAGGATAGGAACCCCAGGTCTACCCAGCACTTAGCAGCTGAAGCTGCCTCCACTTCCTGCTGGGACGGAAGGCCAGCATGGGGGCGGGTGGGGTCCTTCCCAGCCTGCACCTTGTGTGGCTCCAGCTGCACCTTGAAGGCTGGGAAAGGTGTAGTTGGGCAGAAAAGAGGAGGAAAGGAAAAGGCGAGGCATAGAGGGTGTGGGGTGAGGGGGGCAGAGGGTCACATCCAGAGGCATAAGGTCAGGGCCAGCATGTGGATGCCATAAACTCCAGGCCACAGTCTGGGAACTCTCTCCAGAAACCCAGGGTCACCAATGCGTTGGAGACCTGGTCACATGTTACAAATACCATCCTTTGCAGGAAGGCAGGTGTGGCGGCCAGGTGCCTGCAGGCTGCCCAGGGAGAAGGCTGTGTTACCATAACCCAGGGGTAAGCCACTGGAGTCCCAAGTGGGACAGTGGCCGGGGAAAAAGGTCAGGCTGGGCACCAGTGGGATGGGGGAGCCGAGGCTTCCAAGGTGACCAGGCCACGTGCCCGGGAGAACCTGGAACTCCCTGCAGGAGGGGGTCAAAAGGAAGCGATGGGCTGGGGTGAGGGCGGCAGGACAACCAGGGCACCGGAGCAGCCAGTCTACGGGCAGGGAGAGTGCAGAACCAAGGACCAGCCAGCTCCCAGAGCGGGGAGAGGTGCTGAGCTGACACTGGAGAACGTGAGGGCTCAAGCACGGGATGTG
Organism: Eschrichtius robustus; assembly: GCF_028021215.1. Lineage (NCBI taxonomy): Eukaryota > Metazoa > Chordata > Mammalia > Artiodactyla > Eschrichtiidae > Eschrichtius > Eschrichtius robustus. The sequence goes on from NC_090834.1 coordinate 12,571,168, forward strand.
GAGAGGAAGGGCTGAACAGCTGAGACTTTAAAAAGCAACAAGTAGTAGCACAAGAGCCCTGGGCTGGGAGCCCAGAGGCCTCAGGTGTGGCTGCAGAGCCTTGGACAAGTCACTTAACCTCTGTGAGCGTCAGTTTCCGGGGGATCGATAACAGCTCCCCGCAAGGCAGTGGTACAGACAAAACGCTTGTCTGGTTCAGATCAAGTGAAGTAATTTTTCTAAAAAGCATTTGGAAAACTGCAGAACTCAATCCCCACATAAGGGATCCGTACTATGCAGAAGCAACAAGAGATGTTTTCTTCCCACACATATTCCCTGCCACTACCCACTCGCACCAGCCACATGGCCAAAGGCTTCCTACTCGCTGTTCCTCCTGTTTTCCGCACAGTTTTTCCCCGTCACCCAGGACAGGTCATCCTGCCCTTCTTCCTTCCTTCCTTCCTTCCTTCCATCTCAGTCGGGCTGAGACCCACACTGGGGGCAGCTGAGGCCCACTGTCCAAGAGGCCTTGCACCCCAGCAGCTGGGACCTTCTCCCTGGAGTCTCCACTTCTCTCTCACCATGCAAAGTTCCCTTTCCATCCTCAGGGAAAACCACACTGGACAGCCAGACCAAGCAGCAGACCCAGTCTCTAGGAAGAACTTAGAGTGCTGGGGAAAATGCTAGCCAACGATCAAGATGCCTAGGGAGGTGGGGTGACAGGGAAAACACAGAAAACCAGAACCTCCTTTCAACCCCCCTCCACTAACAAACCCAGACACTGTAATGTATGCAAATGAGATTAACTCTCCAAAGGGTCGTGACCTTGAGGAACACATCCAGCCAGTGAGGAACATAATAAACCTGATTAATGATGAGGCATGAGCTGCAGCTTCAGCAAATACGAGCCTGATGATGCCCAGTGGAGTTCCCGGGGCTTCCTTTCCGGGTGGGACTGGAGCACAGCTGACCTCTCCCCGGCCCTCGCCCCATCGCATGAGCACAGACACTCAGGGAGCAAACAGGACCAGATTTCTCTCTCAGGTGCCCACTGCCAACCCAGGCATCCTCTATCCTGGGGGATACCACGCCTGCCGTTGGCAGGTGCTCCTGGAAGCACCCCTGTCACCCAGGGAGCTTAGGTGAAGGTAGTTCTCTTCGTTCCTGGCAGGGCTCCGGGCTCTCGGCCAGTCCTGGGACCTCTCGGTCTCGTCTTGACTGGCACCCACTGCCTGGCACAGGGGCCCAGCCAAGCCCAGAGGGCCCCTCCCCTTTCCAGACAACCCAGGCCCTTGGGAGACATGCCCAGGAGAGCCACTGGAGGGAGGCAGGGAGGTGGCACCTTGTGGCATCACCAGACAACAGCACCAGGAGGAAGATGGCAGCACAAAGTAGAGATGCCAAGAGCTGTGCAGTCAGAGGTCCGGCGGGAGGGAAGCTCGGCCGCATTGCCCCGCCATGGCCAGGCCGGTGGCCCAGAGGGCCCAGGTCCTCCCCTGCCGCGGCCTCCCCAGCCCAAAGGCCAACTCTCCCCGGGCTCCAACTCCTCCCCTCTCACTCTCCTCAGCTCAACGGAGCCAGAGGAAGAGACACAGGTGCTCTCGGAGCCCCGAAACCCCTGTCCCAGCTGTCGCAAGCTGGCCACCAACCCTGGCCAGGTCTGAGCCTCTCACCGCTTTGCCGGTCCTCACTGGAGAGAATCTCAGGCAGCTCCCCTCCCCCTCTCCTCGCCAGCCCCCTCCCGCATCATACGCCCAAATGCAGGTCTCTAGAGTTTCTCCCTCACTTCCCACTCGGGTGAACTAGGGTGGGATAGGTAGGAGCCTCATTAGTCCAGGGAAAGAGGGTCATTTCTCATAGGACGCTATTCCCCCGAAGCGAGATGGCGTGTAGGGTGGGGAGGTGGTGACAGGAGTCCACGGAAGGCGCCGGGGGGGGGGGGGGGGCAGTCGAGGCAGATGGCAGTGAGGAAAGGGGGAGGGGGCTTCGTGGGCTCCGGGCTGGGATGGGGCACTGGAGCCGGGGACTGAGGCGACCGAAGAAGCGGAGGGTAACGAGGTGTGGGGAGAAGCGCCGGGGTGGGGAAGGGGCCGTCATCCCTGCAGGGGGCAGAGGCAGAGCTGGGAGTTGTACAGGGGCAGGGGGAGGACCAGAGGGGGAGGACGGCGAGCCCGGAGAAGGGATGCGGAGGGAGGGAGATGGGGATGGAGACTGGAGGAACTACGGGCGCAGAGCGATGGGGGTTCGGAGCCCGTTCGGGAGACGCAGGGACCGGAGTGCAGGGGACACGCTGGCTGAAGGCGGGAGAGGGAGGGAAGGGCGCAGGGAAGGGGGTGGGGGCGGGGGCAGGGGAAGGGTGCGGGGCCGAGGCCCCGGAGAGCAGGAGAGGCAGAGACGTCAGAAGTAGGGGATCCGGGCGCGCGCGGAGCTCCGCGCGGATGGGACGCGTGGGGCGCAGGGGTAGCGCGGGTGCGGGCCTGGGGCGCCGCGGCGGGCCCTGCCCTTACCTGGGCGGCTCCGCACTCCGGGGGCTGAGCTGGGGCTGGGCGCTGCTCCGCTGACCGCCGGGCTGTTGTTTCCCTTTTTTTTCTTCTTCCGCAGCAGCCGCGGCGGCTCCAGCGCGATCCGCTGGCAGCTGAAGGCAGTCTGTGTCCGGCTGCGAGCGAGCGTGGAGCCGGCAGCGCGGGAGGAGCGCGGTCGAGGCGCGGGGCGCCGCCCGGCGGGCAGCGCGGGAACTGCGACGGCCCGCGCACGCCAGCCGCGGGGGCGCCCCTTCGGGGCCCGCGCGCCGGGCCGCCCGCCCGCCCGCCCGCCCGCCGCCTCTCCCGGCGCGCCCGGGGCCCAGGCGCTGGAGGAGCGCAGCGGTGGCGGGGCCGAGCGGCCGGGGGCAAACTTGCCGCCGCCCCAGGCGGGGGACCGAGGCCGAGCGGGAGGCGCGGGGTCGGAGACGCGGCTCCGGGCAGGGGCGCGAGGGGCGCGCGCGACAGAACGGCCGCGGGACGAGGTGCGGGCGCTGCGGTTGATCGACCTCTGGGGGACCCGGGCGCAGCCCGCATCCTGCACTGCCCTGCGCGAAGAGCCGCCCACCCCGGCACCAAAGAGTTCGAGCCCGGCCTGCTTCGGCGGGCAAAGGACGCCTCCTGGTGGGGCTTTCGGGAACAGCTCGAGGGACGAGCGAGCTGGTTACTGGAGGCTGTGGCCTCAGGGGTAGCGAGGATGGAGAGCGCGAGGTCTCAGGGAGAGAAAAGACTAAATTGTTCCAGGTGGCTGGAGAGAGACGGCTTGTATTTAGTAGTTCCAGGGCACTATTTTATGAATACAAACATCTTTGGAGGAGCCGTCATCCTCATGTCACGGATGAGAACCCCGAGGCTCGGAGAGACGAAGGGACCAGCCCAGGAGCCCAGGGCTCCACGTGAACAACGCAGCGAGTGGCAGCACCAGGAGGACAACCAAGCTTTCTGACACGCGGTCGTGGCTCATTTTACTATATCACAGCTGGCCTCAGGAGGAGCTGGGGAATCGGGCATCTTGAGGAGGGAGGTCCAAGGACACGTGACCTCCTCAGACGTGAGTTCCTCCTTTCCCACCCGCAGGGTCTCTGTCTGGGGCAAACACCGAACTGATCACAGAGCCCTCCCATCGTCAACGTCTTGGGCCGCCTCACACAACTCTCTGCCTACCCACAACCTAGTCAAACTCTCAGTGAAGTGTTTGTTCCCAGACATCCTTGGTTTGGTCTTGGGCATGAAAGGCTGACATCTGGACTAGAGGATATTCGATGACGCTGCGTTCCCCAGGGAAAGCTAACCACCCTGCTCTTCCCACTTCTCTGCCACCCAGGCTGCAGGGAGGAACGTGGGTCACAAGAGTGCTGGCTTTCCATGCCCACCTCCGCACAGTGGGCTCGGTGAAAGCTCACTAGGGAAAACACCACGTACCCCTACTGGGTGCTAGGACTACAGCACTCACACAAGTGTGGTTTCCAGTAACCTTCACATCAACTTTGCAAGGTAGGTGTGAAGGTGAAACTAACCTCATTTCACAGATAAGGGAGCCGGCTAAAGTGTAAGATCCCCCTTAAGGCAGCCACACCTGGGGTGAATAGGCTACACAGAACTATCTAATTCCAGCTCTGTTTCCTCACACGGGGCCTCATTTGCAAAGAGGACAAACAGCAGCGTGGGCCAAGCAGACGGGAGGAGTGAGGGGCACCCCTGGGACCCCCAGCAAGCTACTTCACATCTCTCCCCTTCAGTGTCCACATCCCTAGATGCGAGGGAAGCAGACTGAATAATCTCTGAAGTTACTTCAAACTCTGAAAGGCCAAGCCTGCGTCCTGGGCCCTTTTTCCCGGAAAGATGCAAGATCAGCGAGACCATAGAGGCTTAAGTGTTTGGAAAGAAAAATACCATCTATATGAAAAGCTTTATCTTATTCCTTTGCCTCCTGATAACCTGGGTGGGGGGGCGGGGTGGGAAGGAGCTGTCGGCGAGATCAGAGGGATTGCCGACGGGTCTGGAGGTAGCCTGGGCTGTGGCCTAACGAGGACCCCAGTTTCTCCCCTTCCTGCCAGGATGATTCTGACTTTCTTTCCCTTCCTTAAGGCCTCTGACCCTAGAAGCAAGGGGCCCACTAGCAGTCAGATGGTGGGCAGCAGTGCCAGAGAAGCCAGCCTCCAGCCCCACCCTGCTTGTCCCCCATCCACCTTGCTGTCTCTTCCTTCTGCTACTGACCTCGGAGTTCTTCTGACTGATCACTGCTCTCTGTGCACTTTCTTTACTCCTGAAAGTCAGTGCCACTTGTCAATCAAAACTTAATTCCAGGCAAGCTAAGTTCCCAACTCGACTAGGGGTGGGGATGGGGTCGGGGAGGTTGGTCCAGATAAATTTTGGATCCCACAGCAGGGCTGGGTCGGAGGGGAATGAGGCCGGCCCAGCTGAACTACCTCGGAGGCTGCAGCCTTGAATGAAATAGCAGAAGGGTTGGAAATGGGGGTCCCTCCCCGAGAACCTCTCGTCTGAAGCATCTGCCACAGCCAGCTGCTGGGCTGGGCTAGACAGACAGGGTCCCGGGTGCTAGGGTATCATGGTTAAATCTAGTGGGTTCGAGCTCTTTGGTGGCTGGAGCCCACAGGAAGGAGTTTGTTCTTCTGGATTTATGTTAGCAACTTCCTTCTTTGTATTTGCTTCAGGTATATCCTCGAAGAATGCTTGATCTTAAATTTACCAACCTGTCTTTTCCAAAGGTCCATTTGAAGGTTCATCACAAGTTCATAATGAACCCATTGCATAAGTAGGGCCAACTCAGGCACACGGTGACTGGGTGATTTGTCCTCACTTGCTTAGGGGCGCATGCCATCCTCATGTCACTGTCTCTTAGAAACTATTGCAACAGTCTTCTAACTGACCTCTCTGCCTTTAGACCGGCTCCCTGCAACACGTCCACAAATGGCTGCCGTTTAAGCTACTTCACGCCCTGGCTTAAAACCCTTTCACGACCCCAGATGGCCCCTAAGGTAAAACTGAGTCCCAAACTGCCTAGCACAGTCTAACAGCTCCGCTCACTTCTCCTGTCCATCCGTCTTCCGCCACCGCCCCTCTCACCCTCCATCAATACCAAACGCTTACACTTAGTCCTCTGGTCCTCCTAGTTTATGCCTCTTTGCCTTTAACACATTGACTTCTGCCTGGAACCCATCCCCCCACTCCCACCCTGCAACCCTCAACACACAGATAGACAAGGTCATATTTACCCTTCCCAACTCAGTTTAGGAATCTCTTCCTCCTGGAAGTTTCTCCTGACCTGCCATCTGGTCCCTTCCCAACAGAATTAATCACTCTCTTCTCTAGACTTTGCTTGCACTTATTAGAGCTTATGGCTACTCACTTGTTTCATGTCTGCTTTCACTAAGAGACTATGAATTTGGTCTCCTGGATTTATTTTTCTCTTCTTCTTCTTTGTATTTGCCTCAGGTATATCCACAAAGAATACTTGATCTTAGGTTTACCTACCATCTCTTTTCCAAAGATCCCTTTGAAGGCTCATCACAAGTTCATGGTGACATGTTGCTGTATTAACAGCACAATGCCTGGGATGGTAGAGGCGAGTAAATGTGTTCAGTGAATGAACGGCCATGGAGTAAGAGTTAGTGGGTCTACAAGTCTGGCAAATCAAGTTGGCTTCTGTGGTTGGACCAAACAAGTCAGATGAAATGACCTAACTGGCAATATGAAGCGTTGGTCCCCGCTAAATTGAAGCCTTTACGGACCTAAGCTAAAGTTGGGGTTCACGTTTGAGGGAATGAGGTTGAAGGAAGCAAGAGCCTGATTGAATAGCCTTCTTGCCACACAGTATTAAAATGCAGCAATCCCGCCAGAGTACTGCACTCAAACTCCGGATTAAATGAAAATGATTCTCTGTGTTCTTCTTGCCACCTGTTTGGGGATGAATGGTTCCTTCCTAAAGGATGATATCTAACAGAACCAGTTTAGGAGCAGAATTGAAATTGGAAAGAGAACTGTTCTTTGACTTTGATTTTTACTCATGCCTTGAAGGATGAGACAAGCCGTGGTTTTGCCTAATGACATTGTGGCCAAGTGTTGGCAAAGAGCAAATATACACGCATGTGAGTTTAGACTTCTGTAGCCTCCGAGCCTCCTAGCAGCAGGTCGCTCAGCCTAGCTGGCTACAAAGACTCCGTCTAATGTTAAAAAGCCCCACCTCCACTTGACAACTACATTATCACGCAGTTCCCTTCCCCCAGTGCCTCTTGTCTCCATTTTATAAGTCTAGGCGTAAAGAATACTGCTCACATTGAAATTAAAATGAAAACTTGGATCATCCCTGATCAGAATACAACCTGCAGCCCTGCTCTCATCCCTGATGGGAGAACCTAACTCATCCCACCATGTATCTTGGTTTCCATTTACCACCCAGCAGAGGAGATAAGCCGCCATGGCAATTACTTCTTCTTCAAGAAATCGTTGGTGCCTATTATGTGCAAGCACTGGAGACAAAATAGAAAACAAGAAAAGAGACAAATCCAGGGCTTCCCTGGTGGCACAGAGGTTAAGAATCCGCCTGCCAGTGCAGGGGACACGGGTTCCCCTGGACATGGGTTCCCCTGGATAAGGAATTCCCGTATCCCTGGTCCGGGAAGATCCCACATGCCGCGGAGCAACTAAGCCCAGACGCCACAAGTACTGAGCCTGCGCTCTAGAGCCCACACGCCACAACTACTGAAGCCCGCGCGCCTCGAGCCCGTGCTCCGCAACAAGAGAAGCCACCGCAATAAGAAGCCCGCGCACCGCAACGAAGAGTAGCCCCCGCTCACCGCAACTAGAGAAAGCCGCGTGCAGCAGCGAAGACGCAGCGCAGCCCAAAATAAATAAATTTATTTAAAAAAAAGAGAGAGAGACAAATCCAGGGCTTGGCCTCTAGGAGTTCACAGTCAAGTGAAAGATATGGGAGAGGTAGAACATTCTCCTTCTAACAGCTGTGGTCCGTTCTGACATCAGGTATCTTCTGTATGCTATTTCACGTACAGTTAATTCAGTTACATGGTCATAGTCTAGGTTGGTTGACTGGGTGTAGGTGGGGAGCAGACTGCAGGGGCGTGTGATTCATGGCAGTTCCGGAGTTGGGACTGAGGACCTTCAGCACACACTGGCTTGGGTCCACACCCAGAATTCTCAGCCTGGATCTTCTACGGACCTACGCTGTGGCTGGAGGCTGCACCTTGGTGGGAAAGAGGGACTGGATTCACCTGCACTAGTAAAGGCTTGTAACCAGTCCCAAGATAGTAAGACTTCTATGCCCATGTCTAAAAGCAGCATTTTGCTTGTGATGGACATTCCACATCCACCTTTCCTCTATGATCTCCCGGCTTTCATCATACCATGTGATAGGTATATATCACTCAGTAAGGAAGTAGCAAAGCTGGGTTAAAACCTGGGGCCTCTGGCTGCGGGGTGAGGGCAAGGGAGCATGCTGCTTGAAGGATGCTGGTCAAAGGTCATTGTGAGAAGGGGTTAAACTCATTTAAGTCAAATTGGGTAAAATGTTAAGCAAGGACTAAAGAAGTTGCATTTTTGCTCACCCTCTCATTGTTTTCCTTCTCAGGCTCCAGTACCGACCGAGAGCAGCTGAAGAAGCGACACAATTGAACAGGAGGAAGAGGCAGGAAGGTGAGGGATAGGATGGCGATATTCTATCTGGGAGCAAAGCAGAATCACTTTAGCAATGGAAGGTTCATAGAAAAGGGTCTGCTTTCTTCAGGCAACGACCTCGGGATGTAAAAATAAGATGACACTTTTCACATCACCCCACGTGTTTGGGATTTACAGTTTATCCAGAGAACAGTTTTGTCTGAACAGTGGCATTAAGTCTTCCTATGAATTATTATAAAATGACTTTGGGATATTATAAAGGTTAAAAAAAATATGTGTGTGCATATGTATGTGTATATATGTCTCTCTCTCTCTCTATATATATATGAACACATATGTATTTCACATACATTACATATATATATATCTCCCAAATACATATATATTTCAACATAATGTTGACCAGTTCTCTTTTTCAGCTCAGTAGAACAACAATTCATCCAGCAGCTTCTATCTGCCAGGTAGGATATTAGGCACTATAGGGGACAGAAAGAAAAATTGAACAGGGTTTCTACTTTCAAAAAGTTTACATTCTGGTGCATTGAATTTTCCTTTCTAAAGGAAAACCTTTAAATTTTATCTCAAAGCAATTTTTAGGAGCTTGTGCCGTCTCAAGGAATTCCGAATAGCAACAGGAAGAAGATAGCAGGATTTCTATTCACCCGGGACAGATTTCTCACGGCTCCTAGCTAAACGAGGCATGGGTTGCATTCAGGAACTGTACTACAGAGTGGGCTCTGCCCAAGTTTGAAATACTAGAAGAGATGCCTACCTGCTACCTGCAATTGCAACAAAAGTATTGTGTTGGGTATTGCATGGTATTAATGATCATTTCCATTCCTGTTCTTCCAGATTCCAGGCAAAAGTCTTAATTTAAAAGACTCTAGTTATCTTAATTTGGAAAAGACTAAAGGAAGATGTTGCAGCTGTCTTCAAGTACTTAAGAGCTTTCCTATGTTGCTGCATAACCAGGACCAATGGACAGAAGTTACAGGCTGATTTTAGCTCAGATAAGAAAGAATTTATGAGTTGCCTCAGGCAATAATGAGCTCCCCAGCATTGGAAGTATACAAGCAGATGGATGGCCATCTGCTAGGATTGCTGTAGAAGGTATTCCAACGTTGGATTAGGAGGTTGAATGAGCTACCTTCCATCTCTAAATTCTTGGGTTCTTAGTCTGTCTCCTTGGCCAAAGGCTAAAAGGAAATTTCAATCTTTGAAGACATGTTAATACTTATTGTTGAAAGTAAAAACATGCCGCATGCATTTGGGCCTTTCTCTTTAGATGCATGGACACTTTTCTTTAAATGCAGTGAAGACACTTAATACTAGAAAATGCAGTAATTACTTAAATGCCCTCTTGACAAAAGTGATATTATTGACACACTCAAGTGTTACTAGGTAAACAGCATTAACAACCTTGTTCAAAAAAGGGAATGTATTTACATGAAAGGAAGATAGTTCCAAAATAAGGCCAATCTGAATAGATGAACGTGGTGCTTGTTTTTTAAATGACTTCTTATAACACACACACATGCATACAGATGCAGGAATGGAAACAGTGAGTGGAGTAAAAGGAAAAAGTATCTCAATGTATCTACTGCTTTTAAGGCTCCGAATCAGACTATATAGCTCCTGCTAGTGGAAGGATGGTTTTCTTCATGCATTTTCAAGCACTTGGGTGAAGCTTGGCACACACAATAATACCTTGTTCTTCAGCATAGAAATTGACCCCAAGTCACCCTTCCCCCAGTCTGGTGGATGCACTGCTTTTCAAATGCTAATTAATTAGGCGCACTGTAGCGGTGATTATGATTGACATAAAAATTTGGTGAGGAAAGAGGAATAAAGAAAGTGAATTGAAAAAAAAAACCCACCACAACAAGAAGAAACAAGTAGATCCAAGCAAAATTGCCTACACAGAAAGACATTTAATAACCAAAACAGGAAGCAAGTCTTCCCTGACCCAACTCCTGAGTACAAGATTTTTACTTTTCCATAGTGCTCTAGGGATCTGGTTTATGGAGTAGTTGCATAAAGCGGTAGTTGGGGGCAGGCGTGAGAGAGGTTATTAAAGAATAGAAGTTACTGCTCAGGATGTGTTTTCAATCTTCAGCTGGGTTTGGTGAACAGTTGCTTAGTGGCTACTACTAGGCACCAGGCCCTGTCCCAGAGGCGGGGGACACACATGGTCCCTGCCTTCCAGGAGCTCCCTCACCCCTGAGAGGTCCAGAGAGTCAACCCCATTGATTCCACTCCTCTTCACAACACTGCTGCCCCTGCACCTTCCTCACTGAAAGCAAAATAAATCTGAATTCAGGAGTAAATACATTTGGATACATTTCTTACAGGTAAACATATGCATATGCAAAATGTTTGGATACATTTCTTACAGGTAAACATAAGAGTTCTCAGAATAAATATTCTTCAATTCTGTCATCAGGTAGGTGCCTAGCCCATCTCATGACAATTAACGTTTGTACAGCACTTCCCAGTTTACAAAGTGTTTTCATGGCCACCATCACATGGGTTCCTCATCTCAGCCCTTGTGACGCTGTTGTGTTATCTTCATTTCAAAGTTAGGAAAGTAACCTGTTTAGTAGTAAATCATGAGCCCCCAAGCTGTATTTTCTGATTTTAAACCAGAAAATTCCCCTTCTATTATGGTTATATTTTAACTCTGCCCTCCTCATTTAATACATACAGAACCTGTGGCATAGGAGAGTGTAACTGGCAAAGCTATGCCACTTCTTGGTTAAGGGATCTACAGTCCAAACTCCTGCTCCTTAAAGTTCCAGGCTTTCTCCTTGTTAACCGAGCCAAGCCACCAATTTTGCCTTGGGCCAAATGAAAAGATCAAACTGTTCTTTGTGGAATGAAAAACGAGGTGAAACCAAAATAGCTGGGAAATTCAACCTATCACTTGAAATAAGAGCAAAAGTTAAATCTTACTCTTAAATCAATCTTACTTTTAAAGTAAGTTCCCAGTGTATTTTATTTCTCTCTCTTATTTTGTGCCTTGTTTTACATATGTCTCCCCCAGGGGCAGGGTCTCATGTTTATTAATTTAATAGAACATATTTGGAAAACACCCCCTAGGATGATATGCATTGTCCACTATACCTTTTTTTTTTTTTTTTTTTTGGTCATTAGGGCTAAAACTAAACTCACATGCACTCTAGGTTCTTAATCCAGACAGAACTATGCTATTCTTCGTGTTTTACTGACCATATGGTTGACAGTTAATAAATGTTAGATAATAAAAATAGAAACAGTGCTTCAAAGTAACAATATCTGAACATCTCATTAAGCACCAAGTAAGGTAAACAAGCTGCCATCACACATCTGGATCTGCGTACATCCCTAGGCTGTTACAAAAGACACACACCAGTTGGTATCCCACCGGACGTGCTAGACAGCATTTTTCACTCACTGCCAAGGAGAGAGAAAGAAAAACCAGCCTCTTTTGTTCAGCTCTCTTCCCTAATTATACCTTGGATCCAAATAAAGAAAATACAGCACACATGATCAGAAATAATGGAGAAGTAAATGAAAAGCAACAGAGTAGAGGGTTTAATCACATTATCAGTAGCAGGGTCAGAGGAAATGGACAGATGGGAGCGTCAAATTATCTACAGAGGCGTGAAACGGAGAAAGAGATTCAAAACCAGAGGAGATGACTCAAGAAATTAAGCTTGGTTTCCATGTTAATTCATGGAAAACTGTTTGGGGGCTGAAGGAAGGAAGAAGCAATGGTAACTCCAGCAGGGAAACTGCTCATTAATATCCTAGCAAAACAATAACCTCCGATAATAGGAAATATTATGATGTCTCCAGAGAACAGAGAGAAATTCAGATTTACTCTCCCATCCATGGAGTTCAGTTTAATAGAGTATATTCAACACAGCTGAAATAAATACCAACAAGAAGGTTAAAACATTGATTAGGGGCAATACTTCACACTCCTGACATCTGGAAACAAACAAACCACTTTAAGAAGCAGGCGAGGACACTACTACATATAAAATAGACAACTAATAAGGTCCTACTGTATAGCACAGGGAACTCTACTCAATACTCTGTAATGACCTGTATGAGAAAAGAATCTAAAAAAAGAGTGGAGAGATATATATATATGTATAACTGATTCCCTTTGCTGTACACCTGAAACTAACACAACCTTGTAAATCAACATACTCCAATAAAATTTAAAAAAAAAAAGAAATCTTAAAAAAAAAAGCAGGCAGGGAGATTTAGTTTCTTTTATTCCTCTGAAAGTAACACTGGCTGCTGTTCCAGTTACCCAGCAGGGGGGAATGAGGTAGGGGGTGGGGAGTAGGAAGCAGAGGGAATGAGAGGTGGGAGTCGACGCTCCCTTGGTGCAAAGCTCTTGAAGGCAGCTACTACTGGGTTTATTACAGTATTTTATGAAGCAATACAGGAGATTACCCAGACATCTTCAGCTAACACCAGGATTGCACTAGACACGTAATATGACAAACGGCTTGTAAAAGGTTACCAAATATTCTGGATGATGGAACCTGCATAAATTGTCTCCTGTCTAGGATTTGGTGCCCCATCATTTCAGAGCACTTGTCTAACCTTCGCCAAAACAAGGATAAGAAGGCTGAGGTTAGGACAAGAATCTAGGAAACAACTCCTTGTTGCTTTCACACACTTTACCAACTATCTTTCTGTGTATGTCTTTTAATTACCAAAGAGCGTTGGGATATTAGGAAGGTTTGGGTCAGCTGCCTTATGCTAAATAAGACTACTGTCAACCCTCTTAGTGCTATTGGATCTTTGGGGGAGAATTTAATGCAAGCTCCCCGGCATCTTGCCTGGTCACCATACCGCTGTCGAGATCCCAAAGCACCTCGGGTCCCTTGCCACATTGTGCAGGTGCCTCGTGAAGGGAAAAACAAAACTCTTGGCAAATTGACCTCATTGACAGTAAACGCATCAGTAGAGCCTATCAAGATTCCTAAAAAACAAAACCAACAAAAAACCATCCTCACAGCTTGTTCCCATAATGTCATTGTCCTGTGTTCCTCAACTTGGTGCTCTAGACTTTTGGGGCTATTGGACCGCCAAATCATTAAGGGTAGTAATTGGGCCCTTACTAGGTATTCGGTGCTGTTGAAAGAGCAGGCGATAACAAAAAACTAAGTGTTACCACTTAGAGAGTACCGACTCTGCGCTTTACATGCATTGTTTCATTTCCTCAGTGCAACCCTGTGAGGCAGGTACTATTATTTTCCCCATTTTGCAGATGATGAAATTGAGCCTTAGTGAAGTTAACTAACTCGCCCAATGTCATGCAAGTTAGTAAGTGGCAAAGCCAAGACTGTCTGATGTCCGAAGTCCGTGTTCCATATCCACTATGCCACATACACCAGTTAGAGGTCCAAAAACATGGAATGAGTTACTGTGTGAGAGAGTAAGTTTCCCATGACAGGAGATATTTAAGCATCTCCAGTGTAAGTAGAGGATGGATGAAAGCATTGAATCCCTCGGTGTGGGGACAGAGTAGGTGATCTCCGAGGTACTTTTTTCTTCCATTTTTTAAAAGGTATAATTCACATGCCATAAAATTCACCCTTTTAAAGTGTACAATTCAATGGTTTTTAGTATATTTGCATTGTTGTGTAACTATCACCACTATCTAATCCCAGAACATTTTCATCACCACGAAAAATTCTAGAATATTTTAACCACTCCATACCCTTAACAATGTCTCTCCTCTCCCCAGCCTCTGACAACCAGTAATCTACTTTCAGTCTCTGTGGACTTACTTATTCTAGACATTTCATATAAATGAATCATACAATATATGGTCCTTTGTAACTGATTTCTTCACTTAGTGTAATGTTTTCAAGTCCATCATGTTGTAGATGTGTCAGTACTTCATTTCTTTTTGTGGCTAAAGAACATTCCATTGTATTGATATGCACATTTTGTTTATCCATTCATCAGTTGGCGGACTCAGTACTTTCAACACTTAAAATTTATGAACACAAGGCTCCTGTCCTTAATCCAGCTGGGACAACTCACATGTATGACTCAACTCAATTCAGCTCTGGGACTGTATTTGCAGCTTCTTGGTGGACATTCCCAAGTTGATATACTGCTGCCTAAAACTCAACATGGCCAAGTTAAACTAATTCTCCCCTCAAAGTCTCTCTCTCCTCCACGATTCCCGACTTCTGTTAAGGGCAATCCCAATCTCTTAGGTCCACGAAACAGTCTTTTTCTATGTGTGTTTTTTTTTCTTTTTTACTTTTTACATTTTTTATTTTATTTTATTTTTTGGCCGCACTGCACGGCATGCGGGATCTTAGTTCCCTGACCAGCGATTGCCCTGCAGTGGAAGTCTTCACCGCTAGACTGCCAGGGAAGTCCCTTTTTTCTTTTCCTTAAAATTGAGGCATAGTTGATTTACAATATCGTGTTAGTTTCAGGTGTATAGCACAGTGATTCAGCCAGATTCTTTTCCCTTATAGGTTATTACAAAATATTGAGTATAGTTCACTGTGCTATATAGTAGGTCCTTGTTGGTTATCTATTTTATGTATAGTAGTGTGTATAGGTTAGTCCCAACCTCCTAATTTATTCCTCCCCCTTTCCCTTTTGGTGACCATAAGTTTGCAAAACTGTTTTTTTTTTTAAAGCTCCTCCCTCTCCTATATGTTGCATATTAACGTACATGCCAACATCTGTAAATTCTATCTTAACTATACCATTTTCCCCCCATTCTGTCACTTAACCAAATTGGAGCTTCCTGTTGGATATTACAGCAGCTTCCACTAATCTCTCTGCCTCCAAACACTCCCATTTCTACTCTACACAACTCAGTGTAACTCAGTTGCTGAATTCATCTTTTTTATGTTCAGCTACGTCCAAACCACTCCCAGGGTCAAACACCTTAAATGACATGCAAAGTTCTGGCCCTTAGTCCAGTGTTAAGTAACTGCAGTTTAGTAAGGGAGAAAGGTAGAAAAGTGATATTCATGTATTTGTCTTCGCTATTTGATTGTAAACACTTTTAGAAATAGTGGGGTGTCCTTTCCACAGTGGAGTGATAAAGACAGGCTTTGGTGGAAGACAAACCTTGCCTTGAATTCTGGCTATTCCACTGGGAACATCATAATCACCACTAGCTTCAGTTGCCTCATCTATTAAAAAAGGGGAGAACCACTTAGCTCTCGGGGTGCTTGTGAAGATTAGGGGTAGCGTACAGAAAGGGTGCAGCACCTAACCCCATAGTTCGTACTAATAAACTGTAGCTACTCCTTTCACACTCATGGTGGAGCCCTCCCAAAATGTGGCACCCTGCAGTGTACAGAGCGGGCCCTGGAGCGGGGTACAAGGGAAAACCATGACTGCAGGAAGGGTTAGGCCAAGGGAACAGTAACTAGTGGTTGCAGGAAATGACAAGGGTGAGCTGGAGAAGAGGAGCAGGATACAGTTAGACAGAGAGGAGGACCAGGTGCATTTCAGATGACGGACGTAGAAGCAAAGGTTGAGGCAGGACCTGGATGCCAGGTGAGGAAGACGGGGAGGAGGCTAAACCCTCCTGGAGAAGCAGGTTCATGGCAGGCAGCAGAGGGAAATAAGGCTGGCTGGCTAAATCATGAACATCTCCGACACTAAGCAGAGTTTAATCTCGGTACAGCAGTAACCGTAAAGTCATCGCAGGCTCTTGGGCAGGCAAATGCTGCGATGAGTGCAGTGTTTTCGGAAAACCGGATGGGTAGCCGCGTGTGTGGCAGATGGGAGAGCACGGGAGGCAATTCTCGCGGGGTTTTAGACATCCACACGTGTGGCAAAATGACCTGGCTACAGCGGGAACAGAGCAAGGGCTAAATCAAAAAGACATTTTGAATGAACAAAAAAAAAAAATCACAGGCCCTGGGAACAGGTACTGTAAATGAGCTTGATCCCTATCCTCCCTTCCCTAAGGCCTATGTTGTATTTTTTCCCATTTCTGACCCTCTGCTCCTCCAAGTCTTTGTTTTCTGAAACAAAGGTGGGAATCAGTTGACCAATTAATCAATCAACTCTTTAGTCGCTGCTGCCAAGCTATTCTGGCCCAAGGCAGAAAGATTCCTGCTCAGAACTTCTCTGAAGAGAGAGGAAGAAGGAAGTTGGCAATGTAAGTTAATCCATCATAACTCGTGTCTGAAGACCCAGAACCTTCTCCCCACACTCCTCTTAGAAGGCAGATACCCGTCCCCCTCCCCTCCCCGAAGCAAACATTAGGCTTTATAGGTACTGCAGCTAAATGTCACTGACTGCTGTAGCAGGTTAGAATGTATCCCAAAGAGCACAATTTCTAAAAGAAAAAAAAGTGAGTCAAGAATATTTGAGTCTTTTACTTTCAATAGGTGGCATGGCATAGGAACAGTTTTGTCCTTGAGCTGTTAGTTTATAAATATTGGATTGCATGAAAGCTTCCAAGTTCTCTGGGACTTCTTCTTGTGGCTAGACCCGTTTTTTTGATAGTGCGTTTGCTTGCTAAATAATCGATCCAGCTAGCTCATGTTGTGGGCACTCAATCACTGTAAATTCTCTAAGTTTCATAAACCTTTCAGAATAGGCCATCACTTGGGACATAAGCTGGGATGGAGATAAGATCTGTCAGCCTCCCCTCAGCCGATGCTCAGAAAGTCTCCTCTAAACCAGGAATGTCAGATCGTCTTCCAGAAAAACCCCCAAGTTTCTCGTAAAGTGGCAGCGAGATCAGGACAAAATAAAAATGCAAATAACACTTCATCAGACTATAGGTGATACTGAACTAGAGGAAGCTATCAAAATAAGAAGATAAATATTCCAAAGGATAGGAGGAAAAGAAACGTCCTTCAGTGAGTGATGATACTAAAATTATACTCTTATTTGGAGCAACATACGAGGTGGGGAAAGGATAGAGCCTCCCTGAGACTAGCCAGCAAGCAAGAGGTAAGCTGCCTCTATGTTCCTGTGTAATCCATTTCACAGACTTGCTCAGTGTAAGATGAGAAAACAGAGGCTCAGATAAGGTAAGGACTTATTCTAGGTTAGACAACCTGCTAATAGAACAGAGTGGAAGGAACTCAAACATGGTGTGGTCCTGCTTCCCTGGCCCTATGTATGGTCCTCTCCCTATAGATAGGAGGGAAGGCAGAGAGAAATCCAGAAACCCTGCCACACACTGGACTTCAGGCCATGATGTCTGGGTTTGGGTTCTCCAGAAAAGGTCGTCTTAAAGTACTATCATGATTTGAATATGAAAATCACTCATGTTCTTTAGTGCTGTAGACGTGATGATCAGTGCATTTTCAGGAAAACACAAACTCTCATTAAAATTACCACAATATAACTCATTCTCCCATTAATTAAAAAGAATGAAAGCAGTCATATATTTTAAGAGAATAAAGATGTTTCAAAACTGCCAAGATCTAGCTTTAAATGGAAGATAAACCCAAGTAGTAGTAGCACATTGCATTATAGAAGGGGGCAAGATGAAAAACCACTAATTCCACATGATTACTGAAATTTCTGGAACATCTACTACCACCACACTCCACCCCCTTATAACAGTAGCATCAAAACAGCACAATACACAGGTTTTCAATATACAGGTTTCTCTAAAACTGCACAGGTTTTTTGTCTTCCTTCCTTTCCTTCCTTCCTTCCTTTCCTTCCTTCCTTTCCTTCCTTCCTTCCTTCCTTCCTTCCTTCCTTCCTTCCTTCCTTCCTTCCTTCCCTCCCTCCCTTCCTTCTTTCTTTCCATTCAGAAGAACAGTTAGGTTAAACAAGTATATTATTATAGAGGTCAGCAACCAATTCTTTAAAAATGAACACACACATCACACACCCTAAGAACCTAGGGTTTAGACACACAAAACCATTATAAAACATGAAATATGGCTGTATTGGTAAGAGATATTTTACATATTCTAAATTTATTAATCATTTTTCACCTTTCCTGCTTTAAGTACTCAAATCCTACAATGAAAAAAAAAACTTTGGAGAGACACCAGTTACATATTTGATGATTTCTCACTTACCAATTCTTCCAACAATTGTTAGGATAAGTATTATTTACGCCGATTTACAGATTAGAAAATGGAAACTGAGACAGTAATCTGCTCAAGGTTGCACAGCAAGTAAGGAGAAGAGGTGGAATTGAACCCAGATCATCTAAGTCCAGGCCCTTTTCACTACATCAACAATTCTGCAAGTGTGGTCTGCAAGGCTCCGGGGGTCTCCAAGCCCCTTTCATAGTGTCCAGGGAGTCAAAACTATTTTCACTACTAAGCGTCCAGGGAGTAAAACTACTAAACTACTAAAACACCATTTGCCTTTTCACTATGTTAACATTTGCACTAATGGTGCAAAAAAGCAATGGAGGGTAAAGCTGCTGGCATCTTAGCCTAAATCAAGGTAATGACACTAAAGTTCACTAAGAGTCACTGCTTTCTTCACTGCCACTCACTTGCAGTACAAACACTGCCAGTTTCACTTCAGAATGCACTTGATGAAGCAGTAAAAATTAAAAATTTTATTAAATCTCAACCCTTGAGTACACATCTTTTAACAACTCTGTGACAAAATGGGAAATGTGCATAAAGCACCTCTGCCACATACAAAAGTACCACAGTTGCGTCTGAAGGAAAAGTACTTGTGCAATTGCTGGAGTTGGGTGCTAAACTAGCCACTTTTTTTTTTCCCCAAATGGAGGATTATTTGAACTTGAAAGAATGACTGGTACGGCAGTGCTATTCAGATTTGTGTATTTGGCAAATATTTTCTCAAAAATGAAAAAAGTGAGCCTGTATTTGAAGGAAAACAACTGTATTTGTTGCCAATGATAAAATGTGAGCCTTTAAGCAAAAATTAAAAGCTTTGGAAATTTGTATATACCACCATGAGACTTTTCTGATGAGATTGGCTGTTGATATTAACCAATGTGATTTTTTTGATATTATATAAAGAAATGTGTTAACATTTGAAGACCTGACTAATTCAGTAAACCAATATTTTCACAGTGATCAATACAGGGTATTACAAAATCATGCATGGGATGGGAAAAATATTCCATTCTTTACACATTTAAAGTATTAAATGGATTGATGCATTTGACTGTGACAAAGTACAACAATTTCATTGATATGGCTTCAGATTCCACACTGCAGCTATGTTTTTAAAAAGTTACCACTTATCAAATTTCAGTGTAGTATCAAAAAGAATATCTAAAATTATCTGAAAAAGCTATTATTTTCCCTTTTATAAATATATGTCTGTGTGAGGCTAGATTTTCCTCATCTATTTCAACCAAAACAATGTATCATACCAGACTGCACACAGAAGTAGATATTAGGATTGTTATCTTCTATTATGCCAGGTCTTAGAGATTTGAAAACTATGAAACACTCTTCTAAATACTTTTATTGTGGAAAATATAGGAATTTTTCATAAAAACCTGTAATGGGTTTACCATTATTTTTAAATGAATTAATGTTCTTATTACTTTACTCATCTCATAAATTTTCATTTTAATTTCTAATAAAGTAAATATCGATAGCTATAATAATCCACATGAACTTAAGTTCCTCCATAAGGTCAATAATTTTTAAGAGTATAAAGTGGTCCTGAGATCAAAAAGATTGAGAACTGCCACATTATATCATGCTAACTGCCTTTAATATTTAAAATAATAAGATAGTAGAAAAAATTTCTCTGTATAGACATTTCTCCAAAATTTTTTAAAAGATCACCAAGATGTACCGTAATTATTGTTACTGATCAGAATGTGTTCAGGCAGCCCCAACCCTGTGGTCACACCTACAAAGAAAGGGATCCTCTGAAATCAAATGCTGTAAAGGAAGCCTTAACTTACGGGTTCAACAGCACCCTAGTCAAATGAAGGGAAAAGGCTAGAATAGAGAGCTCTACCTACCTTAAATGATTTCAAACCAAGGCCTCAGCTGATGCTCAGGGAATGATGATGTCTCACTAGTAATAATAGGGGGAAAAACAAAATATTCCCTTGAAGTGTTTTCAATCAGTCACAAGAATTATACTCGACATTACAGGAAAAAAAGGAAAACACCTACATCTAGCTATTTATCTGTAATGTTTTATGACATTCGTCATAATAGGAAGATATCAAGTTCAACTGAAGAGCGAATTTTTCATCAGTATAGATCCTCTTATCTTTCAAGTTGGTATTAAAACTTTGGTGAACCAGTCATTTGGCTTAAAGAGGATGGCAAAAAGTGGAAGTAATTGCTCACATGCAAAGACAGGGTTTGACCTTCTCCATTCCTGTAAAAAGATGGCTGTCTAGGAGCAAATGGGAATAGTATGGGTATTTATTTCTTCTATCAGTTACGTTTATAAACAGAGCTAAGAGTACAGACAGGTTAATTTCTGCAAAGTACATTTGACAATTTTTTTTAAGGTTTGAAAGATCTACAAAATCCTAAGCATTTTTATTATTTTTTATTTTTTGGCCGCACCATGGGGCTTGCGGGACCTCAGATCCCTGACCAGGGACTGAATCCAGGCCACCCCAGTGAAAGCCCAGAATCCTAACCACTAGGCCACCTGGGAACTCCCCCTAAGCATTTTTTTTATTATGCTTATTAGCTCTATCAGCCAAACGCACTGCTGAATGACTGGAAACTAAACTATTATCCCAAGAATAAATCAAATTACACCTCTATGTCAAAACCAACATACAAAAAAGGCCAAAACTCAAGGTTTTGAAATAGGAGAGTTGAAATGGGATCCATAAAAGCACAGAAATGTTGGTAGTCTAGGAAGTCCAACATTGAGGATAAGAATGGTAATAAAGATGTCTTATTTCATTTAGGGTAGCATTAAACCAAAGTTATCTTTAAGTGAGTCATAAAAGCTGCCCCATTTATCCCACTAAAGTACACTTAAAAATTTCATGTTATATATATTTTACCACCATTAAAAAAAAATATATATATATATATATATATAAAAATCATTGAATTGTACATTTTAAATGAGTAAATTGTATCTTATGTGAATTATATCCCAATAAAGCTGTTAGAAAAACAACAACAAAGCTGCCCCAGATGCTGGGGCAATTCCAGCTGTGAGTGTCCTCATGGAAGTTCATATATTACAGAGATCAACTCGCTGGTCTCACTAGTAAAGATGCTCTAACAAGCAGGAAGATACTAGACAGTCGCTGCCAGTAAGATCACTTGAGGCCTCCTTGGTGCCAAAACTTTTCTAATATAACTTGTATAAGACAAATCAAGAGGAATATAAATAAAAAGTCACATACTTGGTTCCTTTAAGCATATTTAATATTTGAATTCTCATTTTCTATTCTCCCAGACCCCAGAAAACAGAGTTTTTAGATGACCAATATTTTGTTCCAGAAACGTACAGCCTTATCAGCTAATTCATAAAAGAGCTATTTTACAAAGGTACATCTGGATAATTAGAACAATAAAGTCTTTTAGGCATTTCAAAATGTGATCAGTAAAAATACATGATTATTAATAAAGTTTTTTTTAAGATAGTTCCAGATTTCTTTAAAAGTAATTTCTGTTAAAGAGTACATGATTGTATGGTGAACAAGGAAAATAAAATGTTCTAGCAGGAAGAGGCTGATTAAGAATAACCCACAGTGTGCATTACAGTTATGTTTGCAGTACGTCTGCTTAGCCATTGGCACCTGCAAATGGTGGACAGGGCTTCCTTCTAGGAGGTACAATTTTTTCCGACCAATTTATTTTCAAAACCATCAGTACCAGTGGGGAAGAATGAGGCAAAAGAACCCTTTTCTTGAGGAAAGAACAATTTTTCAGATCACTTTGAAAAGGGGCGGAAAAGTCAGCAAAAACATGATTTACAAAACAAAAATTGTAATACTGGGGGCCAAAAAACTAGCCAGCAGAAAGTTGACTGGAAGGTCCTGCTAATTTTCTGTTTGAGGTCTTCTGTACACAGTTCTGAACGGTGCCCCCCATGACATATAGGGAAGGAAATATTGACCAAAGCTCTAGTAGCTCAAAATAACATCATATACCACCTTCAAAGAAGACAGCTTCCAGTTTGAAATATAGAAGCTCCACGTAATACAAATTTAACAATATCAAAAAGAAAAAAAAAGTATGCGAGGAAAAGACAACTCACAGGAAGCATAATTATTTTCTTTAGCTTTGAAAATAAGGAAAAAAATGGGCTCTTCTCCTCTACTATCCCACTAGCTCCCCACCCGCTTCCATAAACACATTAACAAAAAAACTTTAGAGGGACTCATCCTTTCTAACAGCTGTTAGAGTTGTTTTAGGGAAAAGAAAGCCAAAAATCTTATAAAATATACCTTCTGTGCAGCATAATGTAGTAGTAACCGTTTAGGTCCTAATAGCCAAGACAACTCAAGCAGTCCAAGTTAGCTAATTTTAAAGTATGCCAAATATATCGTTTCTAGGGCAGGGATCATGATTTTAAATTACCGCACTCTGGGGGTTTGTTGATTTGCCTTGATTAACTCTGTTCTCTGAAAAGGAAGGAGACACTCCAAATGTAATTTGCCACTTAATAACAAAGGAGCCATTAGGGCCACATGAGAGAGCACAGGGTCACGGCAGGTCACTACAATAGCTAAAACCCAGCTCTCCTGCTCCGGGAAGGTTGCTTTGTCCACCACCCTTGGATCTTTCCGTATGGAAGTAGGTTCCAACTTCTAGTCAGGTAACTTTGAGAAAATGGCTTTGATGGTAACCAGCCTCAGTCAAAGACAGGGTGAAATATCTAATTCCATCGTTCTGAAAGGACGGTAGAGTATCAAAGTCGAATGGATGTGATTATAATGGCCAAAAGAAAATAGAGGGTGTGGGAGGGCCAGCATGAGAAGAAGGGAAGAAGTTAGGTTGGTAAGATAAAAAGAACACTCAAAATTGTGGAATATTTTCAGAATTAGACTTCATTTCGGGGCTTTGTTTGACAATCTGGATATGAATTTATTTGGAAGTACGAGAGCTATGGTCAAAATATTTTTCCAGTTAGCCCTGTTTCTGTTCCAAGGAGAGGTTAAACTTCAGGAAAAAGAAAAGCTAATAGTTGCTAAGGACCAGGGAATGGCTGAGCTAGAAGAGAAACCAAAACTCTGCTAACAGACAAAACTTCTTAAAGGAATGAGTGCTAGAGAATTCTGCAATTACCCTGCAGCCTCTGAAGTTAAGATGAAAGTTCTATTTGTATTTACCTTTCTCCTGATTAACTGTCCACAGATGGTATTAGTGTCAAGTAACTACAGGTGTAATTCTTTTTAGTTGGGAGTGACTACATTATTTCCAGCAGCACAATGTAACCATTTGGTTTTTACTTGCTTCTCTTAAGAGATACAGAAAGTTCAAGTCCCAAGCTTTACTTATATATTAGCCTCTGCTTCTAAAAATTTTAATCCCATTTTGATTTAATTTATACTTGGGCTACAACTCAAAATAAAATTCTAATTTATAGATGAGGTCCAACAATCCAAGTTGGTCTACTTAAAAACACAGATCAGTTTTGGAAAAACAGAAGCAGGAATCTGGACATAGAGGAGCTTGTTAAGTTGTAGTGGTGTTTGTAAGAGTAGCTGGGAAGCCTGACCACTGTGAGGAGGGGAAAGTTTTATATATATATATTATATATATTATATATAATATATATATATATTTTATATATATATATTATATATATAATATATATATATATTTTATATATATATATATATATATATTTGGGCAGAGGGTGGGGGGATGGCAGGGAAGAGTAAAATTACATCCTAACTACCCACAGAGTTCAGAGGGCACTACTGAAAGATATGAGCAGTGGACGAACTCCTTGCATACTAACAGAATTTCCATATTTGACAAATGATTTAGTTTTAGTTGGCAAAAATACTCCCAAACATACATACCTGATGCACAAAGAAAACCACAGAAAGCCGATAGAACTGAAGGAGTTCTCAAGTTACAGTTCTGACACATTTATCCTCTGGAGGGTGCTGCCAGTACTACTATTCATTCTAGAGCAGGCAGTTACCAATGCCTTGCCTGCAGTATCCAGTGTATGTTCTGGTCTGCAATTTTTAAGGTCAGTCATGCACCAGTGTGGAAAAAGCTCCAGCAGTGAAGTCAGAGGAAGTGCTTCTGGAGCTGGTCGGAGCAGCTCTGCCTTCTCCACCACAGCTTTCTCCGCTCCACTCTCGGCTCTCTCTTTAACTCAAAGAGCCCTTTGGCACCATCAGTGCAAAAATTAGAGTCAAACCTCCAGGTACTAAAATGTTACTGGCCTTATAATCAGCAGTACCCGTGGCTAATGAAAGCCATTGTTCAACTCAGTAGTGATTCAGTTACACAACCTCCCCAGACTCTCACCCGCTCCCACCCCACCCCTCCTTCAGCGACCCCCACCCCTGCCACCACCTGAAGCATCGCCGTTTGCTTGTTTTTACTTCCTGCTCAATCTGCAGGGATAATTTTACACAAGTGCCAAAGTCTAATGTATAATTATAAAAATGAAACAATACCAAGAATAACAAACTTATAGTCAAGAAAATAAAATTTGCTTTCCTCTCCCTCCCAAATCCCAACCCTCAACAGAAAAGGAGACAATAAGAGAAAATACACCCATTTTCAAGTGCCTGCTCTTTAGTACATTGAGGATTCCTGTTCATTGGGAGTGGATCCCAGCTACAGAGAAGAGGTGCTCGCCTCGGGTGGGAGGAAGCCCTACCTGGGAGCACAGAGCTCAAGTCCTCTGCGCTTAGGGGTCCCAGCAGACTACGCTTTTGAGGTGACCCTCAGGCAAGCGGCCTACTGGGCAGCAGAGGGCGTGGGATACAGTTTGGTGGAGGCCACATGCTCCTCCCTCCCCTGCTTACCCCCTCCTCCTCGTCACCTCTCTACCCCACCTCCTAACACCCCATCCTGAACTCTTTGCTTCGGGAGCAATCGACGCTTGGGTGTACTAAATACAGAGGGCTAAAACTCTCACTACTCAATTAAAACAAAACATGGCAAAATAAAAATTAAAATGTGCTTTCAAATACGGAATGAAGTCAAATAAATACATCTGATTTTCTCTTTTTCTTAAGTCTAAGTAAAATTTCATATCCTACACCCAAAGCTCTATACATTTGGTTTTTGTTCTGAATCAAAATGAATTTCCGATAGTGAGGAGAGCAGAGTGAGAGAACAGATGTCCCCTCACTGACAGACTAGTGCAGCTGCCAGGCTGGGAAGAACCAGTCCCGCTCTGGGCCCCTGGGGCGTGGCTACCCCAGGGTGTTCGCAGGCAGATCCTCTGTCACACACTCTCTCTGTGTCCACACTGGAGCCAGGACGTGGTGATACAAGGCCGATGCTCAAATCCAACAACCTGCAGTCACCTCCAGGACACGCGGCTCTAACTTTTATCTGGGAAGAACGAGGAGATGTGGAGATCAAATTAGGAAGAAAGAACGAAGTAAAATGAACACTTAGAGAATATATCTGAAATCTGTGGACACTGTTAACATCTTTGTTTCTGGATCAGAATAGCCTCATCCAAAAGCATGAAAGCAAATGAGTACAAATTGCTGCACTGAACGCAAATCCATCTGTAGCCACAGGGGGACACTGCTTTCGCCGTCAGGGGAGACACAAAAGCACAGCAAGACCTGAGGAGGACCTGCCTCCACCACTAGGGAGCCTCAGTTTCCTGGGCCCACCACAGCTCTGCCTTCTGCTTTTGCAAAGGTGAAGAAAGACAGAAGGCGGGTGGCGTGGGGACTGACAACTGCAGTTTCTCTTAGAAAACAAGAGCTGAGTCAGCAGACAGCGGCCTCTGCTTGATATATGATGTTTGGAAACAAGCAGTTTTTCTAAGAGAGAGAAGAAATGGAATCTCAGAAGGTCTCCACTTTAAAGAATAATAAATCATTTCATTCAATGCACTGTTCAGGCAGGATGATTCTTGAGTCTGAAATCCACAGTTTTCACATACCTGAGTGCTTGTCTGTGAGGGCTGATCCAGCCAGCCTTTGGCAAAGAATGGTGTAACTTTCCTCCACCTTCTGTAAAATAAAACCCATAGGTTTTTCATTTGAACATCATGAGAAATTTATTTTGAGAATAGGAAAGAAGGCTTTTTATACTATAGGGACATGCTTCCAAATTTCAACATTAACATCATTGAAAATTTTGTTAGTAGGCGAAAAAAGTAAATTTCATTCCTTTTACCTGTTTCTCTCTTGAGTGAATAACTTAAAATGTTCCCATATAGAAGAAAGTAGAGGAGAGGGCAACCTATAGAGGTGATTATCCCACTGCCCCGCCTCCCCACCCGGAGTCACCCTGAAAATGGTCCCACATGCGGCATGAACTAAATTAGGACCAACGTGCCCTCAGTGGCCTTTTAGAATCTTATCAGCCACAGGATGACCCTACATATAATCATATGACGAAGGGAAAACCTACCACATGAAGTTAAAAGAAAAACTAAGGGAGACCAGTCTTCAGCTAAGAGGCTAAGGACACTTTGAACTCTGTCCCTGAAACCTCTACTAAATGATGTCATGACAAACATTTGGGCTCTAGCAGCTGTGCCTACTGATGGCAAACTTATAAAGTCCTGTTGTCAGAAATGACCACACAGGTCAGTTTTGCAATGGTGGCTTATGCAGTGACATCTTCAATTACCAATTTACAAGTCTCCCACTCACAGGCAGGCCTTTAAATTACAGGAGCCACTGGAGACAATTTCTGTCTGTCACAGCACCTGGGAAACTACCAACGTCACCTAACAATTCACAGATAATTAATAGGTTATGGCAAGTTAAAGCATTTCCCAGCCTAGATTCCTAACTACACAGACCCCACCTATCTCAGCTTACTGCCCACATCTTCTCATGGAGGCCAGCCAATCATCCCAAATATATTTAGGTTCTTAAACTTAGAAACCCATACAAACACACAGTTTACAGAGCTACAATTTCTTCTGTTCTTGTGATCGGATAAAAAATGCTGATCTCAGTTTTGCATCCGGGTCTATTCACAGACAATCGTCAGAGAAAACATTCAAATCTAGACCCTGAGCAAGGTTACTGACAACAGCATGTTAATCATTCTACACTTCCTCTCTGTTAAATGTGTTTTTTATATCCGAGTCCTACGGATGTTGAAGTCTGAGGTACCTTTAAGTGTTCAAGGTCAGCCTCTATCTTACGAATGTACTCCATGATCTGGCTTTGTGAATCTGCGCAAGAGGAGGGACTCCGGAGCTCAAAACAGGAATCCTCCATAGCTCCCCAGCGCTGCTGGACCAGGAATTCTGGGGTGAAAGGTGAAACTGCCCCATCAGAACGAGCATTCTGGGGAGAACGCTGCTGCCGGCGGGTAGAGTCCATAGAGGGGGTGCCTGTCGTGGGCTGCGGGGGAAGCGAGGGAGCCACCTCCTCATCCGTGGAGCTCTCCTGCACTGCTTCATAGCCGTCAAGCATCAGATAGGTTCCTATCGATAGAGACAGAACAGTCTGATGAGATTAGTGCCGCCATCATCACATCAGCCAACAGACGTGGGGTGATTTGCCGACAACTTTAAAAGCTATTAAAGAAGGGGAAAGGCCATTCATTCCCAAATTCCCAGGTTAAGTTTTCAGTGCCTCAGAATTTTCTTACGTCAGGTTAAAGGTGAACTTAGCAAACCTTCCTGGTAATTTCTGAATAACTTCATATTCGTTAGCATTTTAAAAGTGAAAAGCTGAAAGCTACCGAGTCCCTACATGATCTTGCCACCACCCTCCCTGCCAAACACCTGCCTTGCTTCATCTCCCACCACTGTCTCCCTCACCCTGCATGCTTGAACCACAGAACGCCTGCTCTTGCCTCGCAGCCTGTGCGCTATCCTTCTCTGCTGGAACACTCTACCTCCAGGTACCCACGTGGCTTCTTCCTTCACTTCCCTTGGGTCTCTGCTCAAATGCTACCTCCTGAGAGGCCTTCTTCCCTGATCACCTGGTCTGCCCCCATTACCCTCTGCCCCTCAGGCTGACTTATTTTTCCTCCTAATTCTTACTATCTGACATCTATTTATTTGTTAACTCATTTACAGTTAGTTACTCTTTCCCCAAGTAGTGCTTAAGCATCATGACAAAGGTGGATTTTTCCGTGTTTTATTCCATGCTATATCTCCCAGCACCTAGGATAGGGTGTGGCATAGAGTAGATTCAGTATTTATTCATTGCATGAAAGAACACATACTGCACGCGCGCACACACACACACACACACACACACACACACACGAGAGAATGCTTGGATACCCGAGCGACATCCATTTCAGCACATAGGACAAATAACAGTGATTGAAATCAAAGTTTAAATGTGAAAGGAACTTGCCTGAGATGCGCAAATTAACATCCTTCTCTTCCTTTTTAACTGCTCCATCACCTTCTGATGGATTATCATCACTATGTGCTTCACGGGCATCAAAAAAGTGCTCTCCACTCTCATCAAGACCCCCTTCTGGCTCTGCGGGAGGCATCTCTGGGGTCAGAATCATGCGGTCCATTACTAAAATGCTACTTGCCTGGCTATCTTGGAATGCCAGTACCACTGAGTCCCGTGCAGCAGAAGGTTCAGTTGAAGTCCGTGCACCGTAACGAGCTGAAATGTCACCAGCGCCAGTTCTAAAGGGCATCTGTCCTTCACAAGGACGACAGGCCTTAATATTTTCAGGGTTCTGGGTTCCACCGTAGGCCTGCACCCCCAGAGAGGCTGTCCTGCATCTTGGGAAATGTGGCCAGTCTTCCTGAGCGCTCTTCTCAGTCAAACCCAGCTGTTGTACCAGCAACTGCTTCAACAAACCCACTGAAAGATTTAGGAAGGGGGGAAAAACACATGCATTCACAACCATAACCTCAAACTGACAGAATTAAATTAGAGGAATTATCAATTCTCTCTTAAAGTAAGTACCTTTTTAGTAACATACAGGCAAAAATACTAATTTCATACAGTCATTTTTTGTTTTGAGAAATGAAATAAAACACCATCTAGAGAAAATTTAACATTAAACTTGACTTCAAAAAAATTTAAGAATTCTCAGTGGGGGATTCTCCTATTATTCTCCTCTATGCCTACCTCCACATTTTCTACCATATAACTGGAATAATACCCCAAAGGTACTTCTTAAAAGGATGTTGAAAAGCCGTGTTCATCTAGACAAAAGAACCTGAAAGTTCTGCTTTTTCCAGAAGCAGACACTATCTACATAGGCATTATTTTTTTCTAATTTTATTAGACACAGAGAACACTTATTTTATCTATAATAACCCAAAGAATCTCCTTAAATGGTGAAGAAGAAAATAAAACTGCCCTGTAAATTTAATTCCAATGTTTGGTAGCATGCATAATTTCAAAGGATAAGAAAATATTTATTAGTTTTTAAAAATGACCTCACTAGTACCACAGCTTCCTTTGGTTGTTGAATATAGAATGGATTTAATTTTAAATGGGCAAGTGCACGCTGTGAGGTCACTCACACAATGAGAGGGTCACTGGGACAATGTTAGTGGACCCATCAGAAATCATTACCACTGTTAACTCTCTGAGTCTAGAACAAATTAGGTTTTAAAGAACTTGACCAATTCCGTACTTTCGACTTGGCCTTAATTTCTATCTTCTGTCTCTTTAAATAAAGTTTCCACATAGGTTTGGGTCTTTGACCCTCCTTCTTTTTGCTCTGCAGTCACTTCCTGAGAGACGCTATGAACACTTATGGCTTTGACACTCAGATCCATCTCTCTCCCTGACCTCCTCCAAAGTTCCAGTCTTAAAACTCTCAACTTCTGCTCATCCTTCCTCTTAAATGGCTTGCCATTCATTACCATAATCTCAACATGTTTTAAAATTAAGCCCATAATCTATGGCAAAGAAAAGAAGGAAAAAAGAAAGTGTAGCAGTGGTGGTCTTTTCTAATTTTTATTTCTGACAAAAATACTGAAATTATCTCTAAATAGTCCCTTACCTTTGCCCTTGCAGCCAAAGAAGTCAATTGTTTTAAGTATTTGTTGGTTTCTCACTTTATTTTTATTCTTCTAACACCATTCATTCTAGCCCAAACCCTTTTAGCCTCAAGCCCAGACCACTCCACTCCAACTCTATTTCCATTCAAATCCTTTCGCAGCTCTCAGCCGGAGTAATCTTTTTCCATCAGTCATACACCCTAGCTTAGCAACTTCAAATGGTTCTTTCTCTGCAGCTAGAGAAAAGAAAGCAATCATTCTCAGCCTTTTTCCCACCTCCAATACACCTGACGCGTGTGATCCACTCCCATTTGTAACAGTGGTTCTCAACCAGGCTGGAGAGGGAGTGGGTGGCTGACCAAGTGGCAAGGACCACCCACTCGTGTGTGTGTGTGTGTGTGTGTGTGTGTGTGTGTGTGTGAGAGAGAGAGAGAGAGAGAGAGAGAGAGAGAGAGAGAGAAGGATGGGTCGTGGTGAAGAATACTACAATCTCCACAAGAAAACAGAAGAAGATCTGTAGCCTGAATAAGTCCTCAAAACCCTGCGGCCTGCCACGCTTCAAGTCCGGAGGACTCAACCTGCTCTTCAAGTTCCACAACAGCTGGGCTCAACAACGCGTCCTCCACCTTCCTAACCTTGACCCCCATGACCCCTTCAGCTTGTGCGGTCTGCCCCAGGCCAGCTGCTCTACCCACTGCTCTCTGAACACCCTCAGAGTTTTTGCCTCTGTGTTTTGGTCCTATTTGGTCCTACCATTTTTCTTGTCTGACTGACTTCTATATATTCTGCTAAATACCTACCTGAATCTTACCCATTCTTCAAGGCAATAATCACATCTCTCTTGTTTTCTAATGCCTCCCTTCTCTGGTCACGCCAACCAGATCAATTTTGACATACCTGTTTTGTTTTTTTACTTAAGAAGGTGAGGGAAAGTTTTCTCTCATCTTCCCAACTAGACTGTAAAATTCTTGAAGGGAAAATTCATGGTACATTATAAAACTCTGGTGCTTAATAAGTCTTTGTATTAACTTATGAATAAAACTTACAATTCCTTAGTGCATCCAATGCCCACCGTTCTTCTGAGACAGGCAAGTGTGGATCTGGGATGGTGATTTGATAATTGACTCCAACTTCCTTTAGAGTGCCATCTGCATGCTGCTCCTTTGCAAACTGTCTCTCAGCCACAAAGAGATCATCCACCTCCGATTTCCCAGAGGTATCCAGTGAATGAGATTGAGGTTTTGACGACATTAAAGGAGACTCTAATCCCAAATCTCTGTCTGTTCAATGGAACAGAAAAAGTAGAACGTATCTTAACAAAACTTTTAACGTGAAGCATTCAGGAAATATGTGGGAAAAAATAACCGCATGAGCTACAGAGATTGTCCGCTAAGTAAAATACATGGCACTTAGTGCAGTGTGATAATGGTACACAGAAAGGCGCACAAGCAAAGTTTGTTAAAGTGAATAGCTGATGCCAGATCCTGCATAAACCAAAAGAGTTAACGTTTCTTCACATTTTATTGAGTAATAGGTAGACTCCATTCTTCCAGGTTAACTTAACAGATCAGTTTACCTGGACTCTGCAGACCAGTGACTGAAATGCCATGATGTTCCACTTTTAATTTTGGAGGTTCTTCTTCATCATTGTCTCCTCTATGGAAGGGGAAAAAAAAAATCTTTCAGCTTCATGAGGTGCCTAAACATCAGTGCAACAAAATGTTAAGAATTATCCATTCTTTCTCTGACCAAAACCACAAAGCCGTTCCTACTCGGAAGCAAAGGCACACTCACTCGCAAGGTGGTGACTGTGGCAGTGGGATTGGCTTTGTGGACTGTTCCTTCACCGATGCAGCCATCCGACAGATGAGGTCCTGCCAGCTGCAGGGAGTTTGAAAAGAATACAAAACACAGGAGGGAAAGGAAAAAGAAACACACTTTAAATACACTCAGAGAGCAAAAATAAAAACTAACAAGCCATACAAGAAACCAAACCAAACCAACAGTCAAAAAACACTATTTCTGCCAGAGAATATCTTTATTTTGGTGACATACTATTAAGTAGAGATTATAAAACCTAACAACATTATGGATACACTACCCATGAAAAAAACTTCACTTGACGCTTCTGAGAATTTTTTCTTTAGAAAAGATACTTTCAATAGAATAGAACCAAAATAAGAGACATCCATCTAAAAAGGAAGAAATTCTTAGAAGAACACCTCTCAAAGAATATAGAGGAAGTACTTGTTTCCACATAGTTTTTGGTTTTCAAAGTCCTTTTACAAAAGCAGTTAAATTGTGGAATATTATGTTCAGGATAATAAAACATATTAGAGCAAGGTAGCTATATCCAGTACATACACAGTCTTTTCAGAAACTGTCTGTGCCACCAGTTCATAAATTTGGGCTCCATTGTCAGACATGGAGATGACGAATAAAGCTTTGTTATCTGGGAAAACAAGACAAAAATTACTCTAACAATATGACCCACAGAGGCTGGGAAAGATGTTTCTAGGGTCCTGGTATTATTCTGCATCTTAATCTAGGTAAAGGTTACACCTGATCACTTTGTAAACACACATTCACTTTGCAAAACTCATCAAACTATAACTTAAAATTTGTGCAAATTATTGTATGTTATACTATATATACTTTAATAAAACAAAGATTATAAGAGCTAGCACTAATTCCACAGTAATTTATTAAAAACAAGAAAGTGTCAATGTATCTAAATTACTGAACTATAAACACTATTGCTCTTTTTGCATTTATTCTGAATTGCCCTTTTGCTAAATGGTTAGTCAGTAACATTCAGTGGGTGTTGGAGAAAAGAGGTCATAAATTTATCTCACCACTATGGAACTAACAAGTTTTAAAAGAGATCTCGTTATTAGTACAGTTAATATGTAACTTCCTAACTGAAACTGATTTTTAAAAACCTAAACCACACCTATTTCTTCAGTTTTTGCCTTTTCCCCACCATATCAAAAAATGAAAGCCTTTTCAATGGTATTACCTCCAATTCATTGTCTTCACTAGTGTCATCAATGATTTGAACATGACATACAGATAAAAGTAATATGCAGAAAATTTTCAAATGCAGAAAATTATTCAGAGAATCTAAGCATCCTGCATAATTTTGGGGTATTCACGTTCTAAGCAGTAAATAAATTTCATTTAATCTGTATAAGAATATAAAAGGAACAAAACTCTACGCCAGTTGTGCTACTTCAACGACACTGAGTATCTTATGAAACGTTACGATGAACCTGGAGGTTAGCGTCATGCAGCGGACATACTCGCCTGTTGCCACTTGTCGAACCAACACTGTATTCAACTTGATGACAGGGCTAAATGTGTGTTTGCTATCACCTGTAGATGCCAGAATCTTACTATGACACCTTAACACCAGTCTATCGTCCTGCTTTTGTAACAATACAAGAATATCTTCCAGCAGCAAAGTGTATAGATCTAGAAATAAAAATGTAGGAGAGGTGATTAGTACAGAAATTGAGATGTGTTTTATAAACTTTATAACAATTTGACATCAAAAACTGATTTCTGTTAAATCTAGTAAATTTTTAAAATGTACTTGCTATTGTATTTTTTTATTTCATTTTTTAATAATTCATTTTTAATGTATTACACCAAAGTGTCAGTTTGTGACTGACAAGAGATAAAAAACACTGGTTCTTCACCACAGATAGTTTGAGATACAGTGGTTTAGAGGAAGCTGAGACTCATTAGAATACAAGGATGGAGACAGGACTGAATCATGACAAAATCTTCTGCTTCATCCCTAAATGAGTATTTAACATGCTTCACATATAACAAAATAACATAAGCAGATCTTCCGTAAATGAGTAATAACACAAAGTACCATTGCTAACTGCTGTCACTGAAAAATGTGAACGGCTATCTCTTCTCTTTGGCATAAGGAAAACTTCCTATTCTTTTCCTTTCTCCACTCTCCCCCAAACCAACAGAAAGTACACCTACCAATAGTTTTATCTCTGTTCACCTTCCAAACCAATGGCCCTTCATGAATCATCTTCCTTTTAGTTAAATCCAAATTCTGCCAAAATAAAGAGAATTACACACAAATTATTTCCAAGCACTTAGTGAGATGATATTCCATTTAGTCTCCTTTCCAGAAATTCTTACTATAAAAGATACCATTTACATTCACTATTATTGATATCTGTCAACTACTGAAAATGGAATAAAAATCAGGTTAAAGTAAGCTGCATAACATTTTCTAGAAAGGAAAAAGCATCTTGTAGAAAAACATTCAGGAGTACTGTCTTCCAAAGTTCACTCTAAACAGATGGTAATAGCTAATGAAAATGAAGCTGCAAATATTCAGCCACTAGATTCTCAACCCCTTCCTTATTTTTTCTATGAATAACTAACTAGATGAGGATGATGTATAGCTTATCTATAAGAAGCCTCTGACCTAGGCTCTCATTCCAAAAAAAGTTCTAAGGAAT
Source organism: Eschrichtius robustus (assembly GCF_028021215.1). Lineage (NCBI taxonomy): Eukaryota > Metazoa > Chordata > Mammalia > Artiodactyla > Eschrichtiidae > Eschrichtius > Eschrichtius robustus. Next base: position 12,605,837 of record NC_090834.1, read on the forward strand.
AGCATTTCACAGAAGTCCAGGTAGTACTGAGGCTTGCTCTAAATATTAATAACCTAATAAGAGAATCATCTTTTAGCATTAAGTAGCTCTAGAAAAATCTCATTCTCTGGAAGTTAAGGGGCTCAGCATATTAGCATGCTTTTTGATAAGCTCTTAAAATAAGTACATAAAAGTCTATTTTAACAGCCACCAAATAAATCTGCCAGAACAACCAGTGAAACAGTACAAGAAAGACTTAAAATCCTAAGTTACTCAATACAAAAGCTCCATGTACTAGAAGGGGCAATTAATAAATATTTTACTATCATTCCTATAATGGTTTCAACTTTTATGCTTTTGAAGAGCTTCATAGAAAAATAATTATCTTCTTTTACTCAAAAATCTGGCAAGTTCCCACAGTAAACAGCCTTACTCTTATTCAAACTACAGAACACAATAAAATTAATTTTAATAATAAGTAATGTTCCTTAGTTTCCTACAAATCCTTGTCACAAAAAGTTAGTTTCACATAAAATATTCCCCTACTGAAAGACTAAAGCAATCCTCACACAGACCAAGACATTTAAAAGGAAGAATAGAACCATAAATACAGACAATCTATGATGCAAGAACTCCTTCAGGTGATGTATGTTCCCACTGAGATGTTAGTTACCTGCCAAGTCTTTAGCAAATTTTATTTTTTAAATTATGATTAGACCGTCCCTTACCCTGAGCTCTTCAACATCTGGGTACTCTGACAACTTCAGATTGGAGGTATCAAGGCGACGCTGATAATCTTCTAAGCGCTGAAAATGAGACAGGACACAGCTAAGGTGACTGCTTTGGATATCAATGACCTCCCTGTTCCTAAATCAAATGGACACTGTACCTGCATTCTGCTGAACTCTCTGCAACATCAGACACAACCGACAACTCACTCTTCCTTAAAACACTCCCTTCTTTTGGCTTTGGTGATATTATCCTCTCCTAACTTTCCTCCTACCTCGTTAGCTGTTCTTTTCCAATCTTCTTTTCAAACTCTCTGGCTGCTAACTAGCATATATTTACTTTCTAAATATGTAAATAAAGTACATGGTACAAAATTCAGAAGGTAATATAAGGCACACAATGAACAGTAAGTCTCCCTCTAACCCTGTCCTCTTGCCTTCCCAGCCCCAATTTTCCCTAAAGAAGAAATCTCTAACACCCATTTCTTGGGTAGCCTATGAGAAAAACTCTAAGAAAAAAGAATACATATGGATGTAAGCCCGCTTGGCTCTGTTGCATGTAGATATAGCTTTTTAAAAAGAAATATATGGTAACATAATACATTCATATGTGTATTACTCATTCAAAAGGTAATGCAATATATTCATATACACATTTCTCTCTCTCTCTCCCTGTGTGTGTGTGTGTGTGTGTGTGTGTGTATCAGTCATCAATATATCTTGGAGACTGTTCCACACTAGCACATAGAGAGAGAGTAGTCTATTTTTCCAGTGGCTGCATGGTATTCAACTCTGTGAATGAACTATAGTTTGTTTAACTACACCTTACTGATGGACATGTATATTAGAATAAATTTCTAGAGAAACAACTGTTAGACTAAAGGGTACATTTTCCCCCAAGATTATAAAAATTTCCAAATACACAGAAAAGTCTGAATGTGTATAGTAAACACCCATATACCCACCATCTACATTCCACAACTAACATTTGCTATATTTGTTTTATCATATACCTATCCATCTATTCATCCCTCTATCTATCCATCAATCCATCTTGTATTTTGGATGTGTCTCAAAATAAGTTACAGATATAACACACTTTATCTCTAAACATTTTAGCATACATATCATTAACAAGAGTTCAATATTTATTGACAGTTTTTTTTTAAATTAAAATTTACATACAGTGAAATGTACACATTTTAAGTATACCTTTCCACCAGTTTTTACCAATGCATATGCCTATGTAATCAAGCTCCTATCAAGATATGAAATATGACCATCGATCACCTCAGAAGGCTCCCTCATACTTCTTCCTAGCTAATCTCTGTCCCCAGATCCCCAGTGACAACCACTTTTCTGATTTTTTCCACCATAAGTTAGTTTAGCCTTAGAAATTCACATAAATAGCATTACATACATGTACTCTTTGGTGTCTGGTTTCTTTCACTCAGTATAACGTTTGTGAGAGTCATCCATTACTGCTAGTAGTACTTTAGTTTATGACTATATTTACATTTGGTTTATGCTATAAACATTCTTGTACAAGTCTATGGGCACGTATCTTCATTTCTCTTAGGTAAATCACCAGGAAGAGAATTGCTGGATCAAAGAATGGACGTGTGAATACGTACATTTTTTTTTTTTTTTAATAAATTTATTTATTTATTTATTTATTTTTGGCTGTGTTGGGTCTTCGTCTCTGTGCGAGGGCTTTCTCTAGTTGCGGTGAGCGGGGGCCACTCTTCACCGCGGTGAGTGGCTCTCTCACTATCGCGGCCTCTCTTGTTGCGGAGCACAGGCTCCAGACGCGCAGGCTCAGTAGTTGTGGCTCACGGGCCCAGTTGCTCCGCGGCATGTGGGATCTTCCCAGACCAGGGCTCGAACCCATGTCCCCTGCATTGGCAGGCGGATTCTCAACCACTGCACCACCAGGGAAGCCCCGTACATTTTTAATTTAAGTATAAGTTGCCAAACTGTCCTCTGGGGTTTTTATCATTTTACACTCCAAACAATACATTTGGAAGTTCCCGTTTTTCTACAGCCTCACCAACAGAGTGAATGAATGAGCAAACAGGCAGCTAGAGATGCTCAAAAAAGCCAAATACAACTCTGATGTTCTATCCCAAATTGATCTGGACCTACCTACTACGTGAATAATTAACAAATGTCCCGCCCTTCAATTATGTAATAACAGCTTCAATTAATATTTAACAGATTCCAGGTAACACTAATATAATATTCTTATTCTCACTGTCATCCTGTGTCTTCTTGCTTTTTCCTTCTTACCTGTTTGTTTTCTGCCTCCTTAACAGCCTGATTTACATAATTTAAGATCTGACGACAGTGATCTGCAGCTTTCTTCACCTTCTCCCTTTCTGTTGGCCATTCTAAATATGGCAAAGAAATCCAAAATGTAAAATGGAGGAAATAAGAAAAGAATGTAAGTATATACATAAATGAGATATCACTTTATTTCAACAGTTATAAAAGCATGCTAAGACCTTGAATATTTTATTTATTTATTTTAACTTTTATTTTTTATTTATTTTTTATTTTTGGCTGCATTGGGTCTTTGTTGCTGTGCACGGGCTTTCTCTAGTTGCAGCGAGCGGGGGCTACTCTCCATTGCAGTGTGTGGGCTTCTCATTGCGGTGGCTTCTCTTGTTGCGGAGCACAGGCCCTAGGCGCACGGGCTTCAGTAGTTGTGGCACGTGGGCTCAGTAGTTGTGGCTCGCAGGCTCTAGAGCGCAGGCTCAATAGTGTGGCGCACGGGTTTAGCTGCTCCGAGGCACGTGGGATCTTCCCGGACCAGGGATAGAACCTGTGTCCCCTGCATTGGCAGGTGGATTCTTAACTATTGTGCCACCAGGGAAGTCCAAGACCTTGAATATTTTTATACCAGGCTAAAATCCTACAGCAGAATCTCAATTCAGGTAGTCTTTGGACAGGTAAGACTTCTTATCATAGTACTTTAAGCATCAATACTAACCTTTAAAAAAGAAACCAAATCCAAGGAGAGATGCTTTATATCAAGTATCAGGCCCACCCCAAGGAGTGGGTTTCATTCACATTGTAAGCTATATAAATGGGACCCCTTTTCCCCTATCAAAGTGCATAGCCTACATGACTATGGACGGCGGACCCATTAAACAATATATTTTGAATAATAAAACAATTCAAAATAACTCCAAAATATGTTTCTTTGAATTTGGTATTATATTAAAGAAAGAAAATAGTTTACAACATTTATATCATTAAAAGAAGATGAACTTCACCAAAATGTGTTGAGATTATGTTGAGGTTCTATTTTGGTAAAGAATACCAAAATCAGAACATTCAAAATTACAATCCTCCAAACAATAGTCCAACTATACTGAATAAATATATTAAAGTATAAAAGTTAATGTGTATGAGTATTTTCAAATTCCCAAGCATAAGAAACAGGCGTTTGACTGCATAGAATTATTAATGAGAACTAAGTATAAGAGCCTAAAGGTCAATTGAGAAACTCAGATTCACTTCACGTTTCAAAACAGGAGAGTTGGAATGATAATGCATTGGTTGGACTTAATGAAAGTACATATATAGATACAAAACATCTCTGCAACCCAGTATACGCCTTCTTCAAAGCAAATATGATACATGCTAGAGGAAGTAGTGGTAAACTTTTTTTGTACACTTTATAGGCCAACTGGTCTTTGTCACAACTACTCAGCTCTGCTGCTGTATTACAAAAGTAGTCAGAGACAACATTTCAACAAGTGAGTAAGATTATGTTCCAAAAAAACTTTATTTACAAAAATACATGGTGAGCCAGATTTAACCCGTGATCCAGAGTTTGCTAAATCCTGTGCTAAAGCTATTAACGGAGTACATTAAATCAAATAGCCCAAAGAAGACTGGATTGAATCTTGTTAGAACATCTTGCCATACTATTTGGAAATTCAATGTCCAGACACCAGGATGCTGTGAGAGATTATTCAGCAGAATATGTGTTTTTGTTTTTGTTGTTCCTAAGCTCTTTAATTTCAGTGAGAATGCTGTACCTGTGTATTTGGCAATGTTATCCAACAGAAGAGGGTACTTAGTAAGCCTCTGCATTTGGGTGGGAATGATATCTTTCAGCTGCAGACGACGACACAGTGGATTACTCTCAGCATCCTAAAATTAAAGTCAAATAAGTGAATTTGTAATTCTTATTAGGACTATGATTACCCAACACATACCACATATTCATCATGTAACTGTCTACAGCAACACAGCTCTGGTTATTAAATCAAGACTTAAAACCTGCCAAGACATACCACTGCCACACTACACTTCTGCTTTCTCCTTTAATCACATAACGTTGTCTTTATCACTCAGCCAATGGCTTCTGTGTTATCTATTTAAGCAAAGACTGAGAGCATCCATAATCAACTCTAAGAATTGCTTTCTTGTGAAAAAAATTTTATCTTCACATATTAAAAAAATCTAGTTACATTTTTCAACGACTGGCATTCCTACCAAAAGCTAGTCAGTTAATTTGCTATCTGCCACTCCAAGTAGGCACAATAGATCACCAGTCTCGATATATCAGCTCAACTGTAATAGGGTTCTGTAAACTTTTCAGTAAAGTGCCAGAGAGCGAATATTTTAGGCTCTGCACGCCATCCGTCTCTGTCACAACTATTCCACTCTGCTGTTTTAACACAAAGCAGCCACAGACAATACATAAAGCAACGAACTTGGCTATGTGTAGTGAAGAGTTCTAAGATGGCCTCCAAGATTCTCACTTTCTGGTGTACACACTATATAATGCCCCCCCCACCCCCGCCTTGAGTGTGGACAGAACCTATGAATATGATGGGATATCACTCCTGTGATTAGGTGACTATCAGTTAACTCTGAATCAATCGAAAAGGAGATTGTCCTAGGTGAGTCTGACTTAATCAGAGGAGCCTTTAAAAGAAAGCTCTGTCAGAGAGACACATTCCTACTGGCCTGGAAGAAAAGGACACATCCATCTTGTAAACTGCCTACAAGAGCCACGTAGCAAAGAGATTTGGGCATTCGCTAGGAGCCGAGAGCAGTTCCTAGTCAACAACAGCAAGAAGACAGGGCTCCCGGTTAGAGTTACAAGGAAATGAATTCTGCTGACAACCAGTGTAAGCTTAGAAGAGTGGCAGATGAGAATTGCAGCTGCAGGTGATACCTTGATTTCAGCCTGGTGAAAGCATGAAGAAAGGACACAGATAAACTGTATCTGTACTCCTAAACTATAAAAGCTGTGACATAATACATTTGCATTAAGTTGCTACATTTGTGGTAATTTGTTATACAGCAATAAAATATAAACTGTGTAAATACAGCTTTGTACACCTTATTTACAAAAACAGGGAAGAGGCTGGATATGGCTGGCGGGCTGTAGTTTACTGACCCTTGATCTACACCAATATATACCCTAGTAAGCATGACTGCTTTTTATGCTCTTCCCTGGGCTTGATATAAGGCCATTCTGATGTTTTGACGGTATTATTTTAATAGTGTACACGGGCCATTTCCTGACAGCATCTCCATGGCAATGTGGACTTCTACGTCAAGTATTGTAATCCTGCCATATATTCTTTATTATTCACCATTCCAATATCATCTTTATATCCTCCAGTAATTTAAGAGAAAATGTATGGCTTTCAAAACGTAAACATAGATATAATCCTTGTAAAAAGTTTAGTCTTAGGATTCCCCTAGTTTGTTCCATAATTGATAAAAAATTGCATTTCTTTTTTCTTACATGACTCACTCAACTCACTTGCACAAAAGTCTGGAATCGAGAGTCCTTTTTCTGACGAGACTTGATCATTTCCAGGGCAAAGGGTTGGTTACTGCAAAAGGTAGCAGCGGCATGTTTCAACTTTTCCTCCCCGGGTCCACTGAACTGTGCCAAGAACGCAAAGAACACAATAGAGAATGGGATACTGAGCTTACATAAGGCCAGGCAAAATGAGAGACAGCCACGATCCTTCCAAAATTCCAATAAGTATCCTCAAGTGACAAGAAACAGAAATCTACACATTTTATGTGGATTATCAATGATTCTCCATTAAAAAGGGTCTGACCCTGACATACCCAGACCTTTTCTGATCACAGTCTAATATTTTCTTGCTTGTAGGCTGCCACAACTTACTTGCTACTTTTTCAGTCTATTCCACTTCTAAATCAGATAGAAACATTGACACTTGGGCAATATGAGACACAAAATGCTTAAAGACTGTGATTAAATTTGATTTTCTTAGAATGTGACACCGTCACAAAAATTACTGTCTTACTGCTCTAGGAAGAAAATCCTTGGGATTCTAGCTTACTTTCTTACTGTGAAATCCGGGGCAGGTCATAACTTTTCTGGGTCACAATAAAATTAAATCACTGCTGCATCACCTATGTAGAAGGTAGGGATCCATCCCTTGAATTTCTCTTGGGGAAGATTCATGAGCCTATGACCCTCTTTTACTAAAAATTATACATTTTACTGATATTTTTCATTTGTAAATTTAAGTTTGTATATGCCATGATTTTAAGGTTTCTTCTAAGACACCTAACAAGTGCTTCACTCATAATAGGTATTCTTATAAGTACGGGTTGAATAAATGATTTTTAAAACCACCTTTACATTTGTAATAATTGCTTTATGGTTTATAAAGAAACTTTTCATAAAATCTCCCATTTAAAGCCATATTTCCAAAAGCTTATACACGAAGGTATTTTGTAAAAAATCCTTCCGTAGGGCGTTTGTGATAAATTCAGAGTATTTTTTCTTCAACGATGACACCTACAAAGTGATATTTTAATAGGTTGCGACAATGTTGTTTTCTTATTCTATTATAAATGTAACACTCAACATATTTAGAGATGAGACTGGCAGCATTTTTGGTACGTTAGTCAATCCAGGTGCCACGCAATTACTAACAGCGGCTGGGTTTACAAAAGAAAATAACGCCCTGGCCTCAAGCAGTTTTACAGTGGTTTTACTAGCAGCATAAGTATATATAAGGTGACCTCAAGGGACCAATACTGGAAAAATATTCTCCAAAACTATTTTTTAAAAAATAGAGTAAACCTAGACACCTGTTTATGATTTTTGCTTTTAGTATTTCTGGCCAACGCTTTGCCCTAAATCAACCCTTTGTACCTAGCAGCTACTAACCAAATTGGTTAGTCCATTCTGCTTTTCCTCAACATTTTATAGGCATATCACATTGGTCAAGAATACAATTCTTTTTGAATGTTCTAAAATAAATTTGTGGCCCCACTTTTAAGAGGTATCTCCACTTTATTTTACCATGTAGTAGATTTATGCAGTCCAAAGGACTGTGGTACGAGGACCAATGTACTTCTGTACCTTATTAATGATGAATCTCACTTGACACTTGGTGTTAAACATTATTTATACGAGATGCAAATTAAACTGCTTAGGAATCAAGATTGATATCGTTAAGTCCATATGACTTACAACTTTTTAAGCCAAACTTAACAAGAAAATTGATGCTACGTTATGTCATACTACTAATTTTCTGTTTCAAGTTGAGTAGGGTGCTGCCAAGGCAACAGAACTCAGAGATCAAGAAACAAAATGAGTCCCACCATCACAGAGTAGCCACAGAATAAGCTGGATTTTTCAAGGAAGTTAAGTCTCCTTAATAACAATGATGCCAGCGCAGGCCTAAGGAGAAAATGCTTTGGAAAGTTCAGTAAATGCAAGATGAGACTGGATTATGATTCCCTGATCTTGTTCTACGTGTCAAGTGGCTAATGGCTAAGAAGAGCTCTACTAACAGATTAGTAGATTCTGAGTCACGGTCTCACCATCAATGAAAGGAGTAGGATCAAGATTGTTTTAGGCAACTTTCTAGTGTTTAATCATTGTAAAATTATCAATCATTGTAAAATTACCAAAAAGTTATCATTGTAAAATTACCAAAATCTTGTGACATTTCCTCAGTCTACATATTGAAGTAAATATCTGTCGGCATAGCTTAACAGTTCTTGTTCAACCAGTGTTAAAATTTTGAGAACTACATCACATATTTTACTATTATTCACAGCCTTAACTGTAGTACTTTCTTTAAATGTCTGGATCAAACCCACTTTCCCCCAGGAAGATTTTCTGTATGTTCCAGTTTAGGTCTCCTTGCTATCTATTCCCATAATAACCTGTATTCTCCCCTTTTTGTAACACTAATCACACTTGAAATAACTAACGACTGTTTTTTAATTTTTTTTTTCCCATTGACTATAAGCTCCACTAGGGCAGGAGCCATATGTGTTTTGACTGCTACTGCATCCCCAGTACCTAGAACAGTGCTTGGCACATAAGTATATATTATGGAGTATATACTGATAAAGAGTCAGCTGGAAAGATAAATACAATTTGACAAACAGCTGCTATAGTCTCTGAACTCTTTCTTTGTACATAAGATTAAGTAATTTTCACTTTTCTACTTTTGTGATGGTAGTTCTGGATCTACAATTGCCTAATGTTTTACAGTACAATTCTGAGATTTTGACAACAGAAGATAGTTAAAATTCTACATCAGTTAAATTATTTTTTATCAATATCCATGTTACTCTACATTCTTTTAAACACAAAGAACTAGTATCTTTAATTTGATGAGAAAAGAGCATATAGTTGATTGGGCACTTATTAGAAGAATAAGTAAGAATATGCAGTTGGACCCCTTTTCATCTTTACATTAGCTTCGCAAAATGGATGAGTTTGCATACTTGGGAAGGTTAGCAACTTAACCTTGAACCTGATCAAGTGTCTATGAAAAATTTTAAATTAAATAGCAAATCTCCTCACCCAAGTCAGCAAATCTTCCCCAATCTGATCAATAACAGATGTCTCATTCCTCTTTCGAACAGCCTTCATTTGCTCATTCAACCCAACTAAGGGAGAAAAAAAACAATGAAAAAAAATTAAGCATACATTCATTTCAGGCTGAGATACTGGTAGTACCACGAACCTAAATTTTCAAAAAAAAAGAGGATTTTCAGAGTAGTATAGCTACTTCTGATCGCCTTAAATATAAATCTGGACCCAATTCCTATACACCTAAATGTTTTGAGTTCTATCTGAAAAACAGTTGCCAAAGCATAAAACCATGTGGAAACTAGCACATTATACACAGTATAGGTGCATCAAATACTCATTTAACCTCAAGACTCCATCTATAACCAACCATGTTCATAAAAAACAAAGTTCAATTGTACAGGTGACTCCGCCCACTGTTCCTCTCAAAATATGTGTGTTCCCAGGCAATGGACATCATCATGCTTGAACGTGTCCGTGCACACTGGTGAGACCTAGGATCACCCACAAAGGAGCAAAAGGCAACCATTTGGTGGGAGGGTGTTGGTAGGTGGTGATGGCATCCTTGACGAAAGAAAAGACTGAAAACTAAGGGTCCTGGAGAAACAGTGACTTAAAAAGAGAGGAACTGATACCACTGTCTACAAAAGTCCAAGATAACTACAACCAGGGAAAGCCAGCAAGACAGATTTTTTATGTATTCACTCAAGCAACAAAACAATAAAATAATTTAATTCCTGAAAATTTTCCCACCATGGGATTATATGCTGTATACTACTATTTACAAAATATATTTATACATATATTATTATATAGAATATATTTTTTAAAAACATATATATTGTAATCAATAGGGAATTTCCAAGGGTAATTTTAACTATTCATGTTTTTCATCTTAGGCACTGACTTTAGGCCCTAAGTCCTGTGTTAAAACTTTGTATAAAAAAGGCTGATGGGGGGGGTGGGGTGGGGGTAAAGGGTTGGGGAGAAATTCAAACATCCAATCATTTCTTTATGTTATGCTCACATTTAGTTATATAATTTCAGGAAAGCTAACACATGGATACATTTATAAGATTTTACTGTTATGGTCCCTTTACATACTCACAATCTTTTATCTATTGGAAATGTTAGGGACAAAGATCAGAGTCAATTTCTCTTACTGTGAAGTTGAAGAATATCTTCTAAGTTTGAAAAAATTTTCCGTAGTTCTGAAGGTGACAGAATTCCTTCTCTGGAAACTCGCTGATAGAACACTTGATCTAGAACCTTCAATGTTCGAACATGAGCTCTTTCAGTGTAGAACAATTCTAAGCAGAAAAAAAGGAAATATAAAATGTTACCTTACTTAGAATGGGATCAAACAGAGGCTTTAGCTGAAATTAAGTAGCAAATGAGTTATATAATAATTATTTATAGTTTTGAAAGGATATAGTATCTCTGAAGTCACTTCTTGATTACATGAAACTCTCCTGCATACTGGCTCTAAGAGCTATAAATACTGGCAAATGACAAATATCATCAAAACTATTTTGTACTTAAAACTTAACAATGTATTCCAAAATCCATTGGTTGGTAGCACCAACCAATCACAACTACAGCATTAGAAAACTGTAAGCCCAAATAGCATATAGACTTTGAATTGAACCCTCTTCAGAAATAATAGCACTCTGTGTTACCTAATTTGCCTATAAACCCTTATTTCTGAGGCCAGACTTTATAGTCTCACTGTGTCTCAGTGCTGCTAGAGACAGGAAGGATATTTATTCATATCACAGCCTAAAGACAGTAGCAGGTACACCTCTCTGTGACATATATGCTAGGATAAAATAAAGAACATGCACGAGGATAAAGGAAGACCAAGATTCTAGTTTTCTTCCGATCACTTATCAGCTGTGTGATCTTGACTAACTCAACCACTCATCCGGAGCCTTAGCTTCCTCATTTACAATCTATGCCTAAAAATAACTTAGCCTGAAAGTAAAGTGATGGGACAAATGTCTCAATGATTTTTCAAGTTTAAGATCTATAATGCTACGAATCTTAAATAACCTGAATGCTAAATACATTTTCCTTTCAAATTATCAATAAGAATCATACAATCATTTGCATTTTTAAGTTGGAAAGTTCACAGATCATCTATCTATTAGTTTAATTTCCTCTCTGTTCAAAACAAAAGGCTAGCAGATACTTCGAAGCAAACTCCAAGGCTCCGGGGTTGGTTTAACTCTAATAAAACTCAATATATGTGAATAACAACAACAAAAACTAATTAAACTCACCATTAATTACTTCCTGTCTTTTGATCTCACAAGGCTTTAGTGCCAATAACACTTCTCGACTAACGAGCTGTTGCCAGTTGGGTGGATCTGTCTCTAAGTCATTTTCAAACTGTTCATCCTCACTTTGACTTTCTCCAAAAGCTATGCTGTCAAACCTAATGAAGAAAAAACAATGGATTCTATTTGAGGATATCACATGGACAACGGGAAATAGCACAAGTCTTTACACTACAGTAAATCAGTCATATTTCTGAAGTACTGCTTAGCACAGAGCCTGAAACATAATCCTCTCTCACAAAATAGCTTACATATGTTATAAATACATCATCTTCTCCTAGAAAACAGCTTACTTGTGTTATAAATACCTCTATAAATATCTTTTAAATAATTGTGTTTATTAAGAAATTTCTTTTATACTATCTAACAGATTTGTGTACAGGGTTTCTTTTCCTTTAAAACTAGGACTTTGGGGAAAAAAGATATATTTCTTAAAATATGCCCTATTGAAAGCTACTTTAGGGATACTTACTTTCGAAAGGGCTTTGGTGTCCCATGTTCAGTCACCCTAAAATGACGGAGAACAGAGAGTCAACACAAAAACAAAACGGTAATCAAGAAATTTATGACAAAGATACTCAAAATTGTGTTAAACTACAGTGGCTGATAAATAATTCTGGATATTGCAATGATTTAGTATCAAATAAATTAAAAAACATTTCAGTACCTATCTAGTATTTACTACCAGTAAGTTCTACTTCTTCCCTCAAAAAACACATGGGGGAAAAAATGCTACAGAGTATAGGCATACTATACAGTGAAGAACTTTTAAGCAATGTCCTAAACGCCCCTAAGATAGCACTGAATTACCTTTCCACTTCCCATTCCTCCTCCTGCACTTGGTCTAATGGAGGAGGTGGGAAGTCAAAGATGGTACTGGGAGTACGAGGCGTGCCATCTAAGGAGTCTCCAGATGCTGGCGTTTCTCCAACTTGCTTTGATCCTGAAAAGACGCAAGTCAGACATTCACATGGTGTTACTAAAGACAATGATTAAAAAAAAAAAAAGAGTTAGTAACCCAGAAAGTTTCAACCTCACCCATAGCCAAATTCTTACTTAAACAATTGCAGGTTAGCTAGAAACAAAATTCTAATATAAAAATTTTTTTTTTAATATTTATTGAGCATCTACTAGGTACCAGGAATCCTTTTATTTATTTATTTATTTATTTTTAACAGATGAATGAAATGGATGGCTAAATGGGTTTTTATTTATTTATTTTTGGCAGTGCTGGGTCTTCGTTTCTGCGTGAGGGCTTTCTCTAGTTGTGGTGAGCGGGGGCCACTCCTCATCGCGGTGCGCGGGCCTTTCACTATCGCGGCCTCTCTTTCTGCGGAGCACAGGCTCCAGACGCGCAGGCTCAGTAGCTGTGGCTCATGGGCCCAGCTGCTCCGCGGCATGTGGGATCTTCCCAGACCAGGGCTCGAACCCGTGTCCCCTGCATTGGCAGGCAGATTGTCAACCACTGCGCCACCAGGGAAGCCCCCTAATATAAAATTTTTAAATGCACTAAAAAATAAACAGGAAAATCATTTTTAAGCAGGTTTTAAAAAATCAACATAAAATATGGCAACAACTCAGAAGGGCATATGATAAGGAGAAACATTCTCTTACTTCATCCTTTTTTACCCCCAGTGCCAATCTTTTTCATTCAAATTTTAGTTATTATGGGGGTCCACCTCCTAATAATAACCTCATACTTCTTTTTCTGGACTTATTATATTTAGGTAATATCTGTCTCTTCTTCCTCTGAGGATTTTGCTCACTTATATGCCCCATCTTCACTTCCCTCCCCTTTTTCTTCCCACTGTTTAATAACTATATTATTATTCCTAGTTGGCTTATTTGTTATTCCCTAAGCTTAAATGATAGAATTATATATATATCTTTGTTCCAACAAGGCGTTAGTATCTTAATTCTCCTCTATGTCAAATTAGGTATTTAGTGTCCATATCCTTCTCTTTAATTATATTTCTTTCCTTTTACCTTTCATTTCTTTCAATTACATTTTTACTTGTATCATAAAGAGGATTTTTTACATTTCCATTCTGATCTGCAGCCACAACTAAATATTCTGTGCTTTGCCCATTAGGTTGATCCTAAAAGTCTGAAAACATACAGTGTGCTTACATTATTATGACCATACACATACTGTAATACAACATACATATACATATTATTCATGCCAGGTTAAGAGGCATGTTAGTTAGGATTACGTTTTCTTTTCTACTGGTCCAATGATACAACTCTTAGCCCACTTGAAACAGAGTATTTATTACATTAAAGTCATATACTCCAACAATTACTTTAAGATTATGCCATTTTTAAATGTTGCTTCATGTTCAAATCATGACTTTCTTGAACGATTCTGTTCTTCTTAGCATTTCTAAATGCCCTTCTTGTATTGCTGTCAAAGTAATATAATTTTATCAAGTCACAAACTTTTTCATCTGTTACTATCAACTGCTTAAAATCTCCTTTTCTCTTATCCCCTAGGTTCTTGTGTTCCAATCTGGAGCAGCTGTTCCCTTGGCCTGTGACACAACTATCATCCTAGAACTGCCCTTCACCACTTTCCTGGGTTGTTTCCACCGCTTCCTGGACCCCATGAGATTTTCTTTCTTAATTTGTCTCTCGTTTTGCTGGAGTGTGTATATTAAATTATTTTCAAGGAAAGGGTGCATTTCAGTTAAACTCTGAATCCTGGAGTATCTGAACATGTCTTTATACCTTTCTTCATATTTGATGGATAGTTTGGATGGATATAGGATTCTAAGTTCAATACCATTTTCTTTCAGCAAGTTGAAGCCATGGCTCCTTTGTATTCTAGCACCTAATGTTATGAGAAATGTGACACAGCATAATCTCCATTTTCTTTCTCTTGAAAGCTTTCAGGATTCTTTTTCTTTATCTCTGATGCACTGACGTTTCCAAAGCTACTCTAGGCATGGGTCTTTTTTTAAAACGTTATTATTCATTGTAGTTGGTTCCGGGTAAGCCCTTTCTGTTTGAAGACATGTATTCTTTTTCAGCCCTGGGAAGCTCTCTTCTATCATTTCTCTAACTGCCTCTCCTCCAATTCCTCTGCTGATGTTTTGTGAAAGAGAAGATGCTGAACCTCTGTGGTGGTTCTCTACGTAATTCTTGTCTCTCCAATTTCTATCTCTTGATATCTCTGGTATAGATTCTGAAATGTTTCCTTGACTTTATTTTTAGGGACTTCTTTTTTTTCTTCTTATTTAATTATTAGCAGCTGTGGTGGTCTGAAAATATGTCCACAAATTCTTTGCTACTCCTCCCTTCAGCAGTGGCACCTAATTTTTTTCTCCTTGAATGTGGGCTGGATTTAGTGACTTGCTTCTAACTTGCTGAAATAAGGGGGTATTATCCATACAGACTAAGTCATAAAGAAAAACACTGGGATTTCTTTCTTGCTCTCCTTTGGATCACTCTGGGAAAGTCAGCTACCACGTCAGGGAACACTCAAGCAGTTCTACGGAGAAGCCCATGTGGTGCGGAGCCGAGGCCTCCAGCAAGGAGCTAAGTCTTCCTGCCACCAGCCACCTGCGGAAGCACAGAAGAGGTCTCCTGGCCCCATTAAGCTTTCAGATGGCTGGCTGACATCCTGACTACAGCATTATGAGAGACTCCAAGCCAGAACTGCCCAGCTAAGCTGCTCTTGAGTTCCTTACCCACCAAAAATGTGAAGTAGTAAATATTTTTTGTATTAAGCCATTCAGTTTTGGGGTAATTTATCACAAAGCAATTAATAACTAATAAAACAGTTATTATATGTAATAGTTACATTAAAACTTTTTGGTGTCTGCTCCTTTTTTATAACATCCTATTCTTGCTTTAGATATAATAACCTCTTTAATTTCTTCAAGAATACTATCTAATTTAGAGGTATTTTTATAAGTTCTTACTTATTACCTAAATTATTTTCTGCTAGTGGCAGTTGTTGTGTTTATTTTCTATTTTCTTTTTTATGCCACTAATATGTTTGGCATTATATATTATCTTAGGTCTGGACTCTAATAACTTTTGCCAAAAGTGGGTAATGCTGTTCATATGTAAGAATAAAAGACTGGGCAGCTGACTTGGCTTTCCGGTCTGCTATGTGGAAGTAGGGCCATTTCAGCTGGAAGCTCCTCAGAGCAGGGTAAGCCCCTGGCATGCCTACTGTCATGCTCCAGGTCCCCTAAAGTGAGCTCCAGGGCACTAATACCATGGAGGACTTAACTCCCTATACAATTCACTCAACTTGTGTAACAAAGAGCATATTCATTTTCTTCTGACACAGGAATGATAGACTGCTTATATTCTACAATGTAAGGATCAGAAGCTGCTGACATAACTGTTTGGACTACAGACCTTCAATTAATTCATCATTTTCAGCTTTACTTCTTACTCATGTACTCTGTAACTTATGCCACCTCTGAGCCCAAAGTCTCTCCTGGGTTCTAATGGACAGACTGGCTCCCACCTTGGACTCCTTAAACGATCTACAGGCTCCGACTTCCTTTATGTTGTTTTATCCATCAAACCACTCCTGCCCACTTTCAATCTCCCCAAAATTTGTGGAAATCTCTTACTGAATGATAATATCTTTTCTTCCTCTACTTCTTTTCTCTTCATGATTTTTGTTTATTCATTACCTACCATGCTTTTATTTCAATGAGACATGAGAGCCATGAATTAATGCATTACTCAATCCAACATCTTCAGAATTCCATATAAGACAGAACCTCCAGACTTCTCTACAAATGTCACCCCTACTTCTTTGTCTTAAGTAAAAACTTTCCTATGCCATGGAAGGTAACCTTTTCTGCTACAGCCCTCTCAAACAGAGACTGATGTTTCGGTCATACACTGTGTACTGCAGGGTGGAGATGAGATAGAGACTCTTCTTTTTTCTCAGTACTACTTTTAGACTATTATCTTACCTTCTTATAAAAATCCCTTGCTCCACTGAGGCTCTCACTCTCTGAATAATATCACATGTTCTCCCCCTACCAACAACCATCTAGCAACACTGAACCTTTGGCTGCTGGCTCACAGTTTTCCTCTCTGTGCTACTATCACACGCAGTGATCTCAAAGTCTGTGTGTATAAAGGTATTCAAACCCTTGGTTCCTTGGTTCCTTACCCTCTTCATCTCTAGTAACCCCCTCTTTGTCACCTTGGTGACCACTCCCACAGATTTATCCTTGATCTTGTCATACCAGAAATTGAACTGCTTCCAAAATCACCAATATAGAGGCATCTCCTTCTCCAAATAAAACCACCTAATTCTTCCAGCTCACTTGCTTCAGAAACCCATTATAACAAGTATGAAGGAATATGGTAATAAGCTCTTTTCTCTATTATCTACAATTACTTCCTATCTTTCTTTACTTTTCAAATCCCCTTGCCCTTCTCACTAAATCCTAACTCTCAGCTAATAACCTTGCCCTTCACATACACCCCACATATCATCACTTCTCTCCTTCTCAAAACTTTGTTCTATTGGATACATAGTCCATCTCCCGCATTTTCAACCTCTTCCTCTCAACTGGCTTCCCCTTAGCATTTAAAAAAAAACAAAACAACCCTGGTAATCTCAGATTTTTTTTAAAAGTCTTCTTTAGATGCACCCCCCTCCCCGCATACACACATTTGCCTCTAACTTCTGACCAGTCCCCTCAACACTCCCCACGATTTGAAGTTTTTATTTGTATGACTTATCTTCCCAGAAGACTAAGCTGCATGGGGCAAGAATCTACGTATTATTGTATGCTAACATCTGGCACAGAGCTAATGCCTGACAGAGAAGTCCATAAATATTTTTTGAATGGATAAGAACTCAAAATTACCATTCAGCACAGATTTGTCACTGGTTATAGAATATTAAAATATTAAAACTAAAACTGGCATTCAGTCTTGATTTAAATAATCTGCCACTCAATTTCTTAGTATAGTTGTTTTAAAATCCTGATACTTAGCTAAGTTGAACTACAGCATTAGCTCACCCATATCATTCTCTTTCCCTCCTTCCTGGGAAAGAGTGGCCCCTGAAACCGTGGAGGACATGGAATTGGCTGGCAGGTACCCAGTGTCTGCTCCTTCACTTGCTAATCCACTCTGGCGCAACTTAGCAGAGTCCTGAGGTTCAGGACTCACAGATGAGGGTGTGGATATGTGCTTAGGGTGGCGCTGCTTCTGTAGTTCCATGGCTCTGCCAACTGAACGGAAAGCAATAGTTAATGATTCATGCTGCAAAGCAGCTTAAAAAAAAAAAAAGATGATGAAAAGAATCTAGAAAAATGTCTGGAATATGGTGGGCCTAGAAAAATATAACATGAATTATTATACAGAGTGAGGGATAGATAGATAAACAGATCGATAGATAGAGAGGAAGGGAGAGAAAGGAAAGAAAGGAAGAAAGAAAGAGAAGGAAGGAAGGAGGTAGGAAAGAGAGAGCAAGAGAGAGAGAGAAAAAAAGAGAGAGAAAAGAAAGAGAGAGAGAGAAAAGAAAGCGAGAAAGAGAGAAAGGTAGGGGAAGGTGAGGGAGGACGAAGAGAAAAGGGTGGGAGATGGTAGAAGATGAGGGGGAGAGAGAAGAGGCAGAAGAAAAAGGGTCATGAGAAAAGGAGCTGAGGAGGGCAACAGCGGGTGGGGGGAGAGGGGATGCCGAGAGCCAGAGATGGACACATACGAAGCTGTGTTCATTTATAAGAGAGAAGACGAGGCCTTTTAGCTCTGTGAGCTCTTAGCAAGCCCCTAGCTGCTCCCTAACACTCACAAGCCCGTCATCACGACGTGCCTCAGAGACCACGCAGGGTAATCCCTAAGCTGCTCACATCAGTCACCGTGAGAAGCTAAAGACTCTCAGGTCACCATCCCCCATAGCCTGGCGCGTCTCACACAGCTCTGTACATCTCTAATCCTAAAATTCCTCCTTCCCTAATTCCTACAGTTCCTCTTCTGTATCCCTTGGAACTCATGGTCAGCATCTGTGAAATGCTCTGTTCTCCTCAACCTCTTCCCTAAAAATTTCCTTCACCTTCTCAGTGTTTCTCAGCAAGGGGCACCACTGGCGTTGTGAGTGAGAGTTCCTCATTGTGTGGGACATTCAGGTTCACTGTATCACAATACCCCCCCAACTCCAACCATGCCAGTATTTTCAAATGTGGTACCTGTCACCTTGAAGACCACTATATGAGCTAATTTCTCTCCCCGCAGCAGTACGCCCGCCCCTACTTCTCCTGCGGCCCTCTCTAGGAGACTGACTCTCCAGTAGGCCTGAGGGTGGAGGGACATCAGGAAATAAAACACAATGAAGAGGTGGAAAACCTGCAGAAGTATGGACACAGTGAGTAATATATGTATAAAGAGGTAAAACAAAGTATGGTGGAGAAATCCATGCACATTTTGTTTTATAAATTTAACAATCAGAATTTGAATGCAAACAAAATCAGAACAGGTAAGTAGATTATGTTATGGACAACTAATGGAATACTCTATTGACATTAAATAAGATGTGTATGACAACTGTGAAGTCACCCGGGGGTTTAGTTCAGAAGTGACATTGAATAGAAACAACGGAAGTTCAGTGGAAACATTCCTAGAACACCTTTCTCCAGCAACCCATTCTAGCTAAATGAGCCTAAATGTAAAGATGGCATGGAATGGTGGGAATGCAGCATTTTAAACTTCAGCGTACTTGCACTGTTGTCATGACGGCTTGGTCTCCTTGGGGGTCCCAAGATGCTGGGGAATCCTCTTCGCTTCCCTTTTTCTTCGCCTTCCCTATCTTTCTTCATACTTTGCTAGAGTTGAGGTACAATCAGAAAGATAAGAGATACGTAACAGAGTAGACTTCTTTCGTTGCTTTTAAACAGAAACACATTCTAATGGTCAGTTGAAAGAAATTGGTTAAATGTAAATGAAAGACACACACACACACAGGGCACTCATTAGAGGCTGGCACACAGTACTATGTACACACCAAACTCAAGATGCCTTTTCAAACCCTTCAGAACTGACAATTTTGGAAAGTAAAAGGTAGGTTTATAGCACATTTACTGGGAGCCTGTTCTAAGTAATTCACTCATCTGTTGAACAATATTTACTAAGCTAATAATGTACGAAGGCACTATGCTAAAAGCTGGGGATACAATGAAGGAGGTCCTTATCTTCATCCAGATTTACAATCTAACAAAAATGAAACCAAAACATACATAATTACAAACACTGACAGGTACCATAAAAGAAAAGTATAAGGCCAGAACAGTTAGGGACAGTTCTCTGTGTAAACTACTAGTTTCACTTCTCACACTGTCTAATAAATCAGTTTGTATGGCTGGATTTCTCACTAGATTTTGAGTTTCTTGAGAACAGGGACCATATCTTATTCCTATTGGTATGCCTAGCACTAATTTGCTGAAAAAGTAAATACTAAGAAGAAGGAAAGCACTGCAATCAAATGTAAAGAAGCACGGAGACCTTAACACACTATTATTATTCTAGTCTTACCTTGATTTTTGGAAGGAATCCAATCCGACCTCGCTTGTGCTCCAAATTTCGAGGTTCTTTCACTTTTACTCCTAAATGCTTCATGTACATGAGAATAACATATTGCATTGTTGAACTGAGGGAGAAAGGATTAAGTAAAATAAGACTTCTGGGAAGGGATGGTGGGTAGAATAAAGATATCAAATGACTTCTAAAACCCCAATGCTGAAATTCTTAGACTTCATCAAGTGAAAAATAAGGAGCTATCTATTCACTGTGAATAGTAAAGGATTCTACTCAAGATACTAGAATATTCGTCAAGTAAAATACAGGCCACCAGAGGGAGACAGTCTATATTTTTATGTTAAAAGAAAAAAATCATAATTTAGGGCAGGAGACAAGATCGTTTCTTTTTTCCTTAAAATTCTAGGAAAAAAATAGTTATATTACCTCTTATCTTCTTCTACAGCCTGAGCAGTCATCCTAAAAATAAAAACATTTAAAAATGAAATATTCAAGTTTAATAAAAGAGTTGTTATTAAACTCAGATATCTAACGGAAACAGCAGAACAGAGCCAAATGCTTTGGGACCCACCCCAAATCTCTGTCACCTGGAATAAAACATCAGAAAAATTCTAATCCCTGAAGGAACCATATGCTTTTCACACTCATGTCATCAACTGTAAATGTTTTATAGCAAGAAACATTTCCAAAGACTGTGAATTGAAGCCAATATAAGTATCCAACCTGTTTTTGATCAGTTAGAAATTTTAGAGTTACTCATTTTACCAATACCCAGGAAAAGAAATACAGGAACGTCATCTAAAGTATCAGAATACATTTAAAATTCCAGCTCCTCAAGTATTATGACAGAACAAACAGCTCCGCATAGACAACCTGACCCCCCTTCTAAGTTTGTTCACTTCAAGCACAGTTAGCATATTAGTAGAGAGGGCCTTTCAACATGTATTTCTGTTACTTACAACACTTCTTCAATTTTGGCAACAATCTGCTCTGCACATGCCCGTTCCTTCTCCAGAGTTACCCGGTCCTTGTCTCTCTCTGCATCAATTTTAGTCAGTTCGCTTTCAGCCAAGGTCAGTCCCATGCTACGTTTCTGTCTAAAGGGAATAGGAGAAATTTCCTGAGGTAGCCTAGAGAAAAACTATCTCCCTCTGGAGATGTTTCGTCAGAGTTTCCATAGCTGTGAATTTCTAGCAACAGGCAAAATGTCAGTTTTCTATCTGGGGGCCCATGCCACCTAGGACACTGGAGGAAGACAATTTTAGAGGCAATCACTCAACAGAGCACATATCCTGAAGGACACACTTAGCACAGAGTACTAATACTAAGCACAATTCCTGACAGCGTAAGGATTGGGGACTATGCACTCTCAGTACCATGCCAACCTTTTGACTGCAGATGTGCATTAGGTTTTAGTAACAGTGCGAAAGACGATATGCTAAGCCAAGGACTTAATGTATAACCTTTTCCTACCTAAAAAGAAAATTAATTCAGAACAACCGTATCAGCTTACCACCGAGCTTACCGAAAATCTTCCAAGTGCCTTTGAACTTCTGGGTGGACTCTTTCTTGCATAGTTTGGATATAGTGGCGATGTAGATCCTCAGGAATAAGCTCGGGTCTTCTTTTTTCTGCATAAATAGAAGAAGTCACCTGATCTAAGGCATATTTTTTGCATTATAACTGGCACTATTTGGTGCAAACTTAACTTGAAGTAAGACAAAGAGAAGTTCAACACATTTTATGTATTTCATCTCAGAATTCATCTTTCATTTACCCTTAAATGTATTATAGGCTTTTTTTCTGCTGTGATTCATATCACCTACTAGTCACCACGTAACAGACAGAAACCTTAGGGAGGAGCTGAGCTACGTATCTATAGAGATGTAATTCTCCAGCATATTGGTGCTCCAGACTTACCTAGATCTACTGATATTTCATCAGGAACAGAAACTTTCAGGTGCTAAAACAAAAATGCAAACAAAAAGTGAAATAGTACTAAGAGTTTTTCAGGATGCATATAAGGACTTACACAAAATAAAGAGATACAACTTGAATATCTATTTTTACAAGAATATTCATGTATAAGCTCATTTTTTCGGTTCCAACCATCTAAATTTCATAGCTCTGGAATGTTCTATTGTTAAACTTGAAAATAAGCCTTTTTCCCAAGGATCATGTTATAATGGAAACATCTACAATCGTTTTACTAGATGACTGAATGCTTCTGTGCCTTACTTATTCCTGTTGGCTTTAGTTTTCTAGAATGAATCAATATTGGCTTGGGCTTTCTAGAATCATTGGTTAAGATAATCAGTTATACATCATTTGAATCAATATAGGTAAAACCTCAACTATGTGTATATCGTATGAAAAATTTACTCATATATAATGATGATTTTTATTTGCTGTATTTGATATACTCACACTACAGACCATGATGTTCCCAAGCATTTTGCTATGTAAAGCTAAAGAACCCTCACAGTAATAGTCACACTCCCAATGAGAAAGTGTTGGATATCAGTGTTGAGGCTTTGGAGTCTTAAATCTCTAGTTCTTTCATGTGTAGTTCTTACTCTTGAACTAAGACGACTGTGTCATAATTTACTTCTTCTTAGCTAGGATTTGTTCACACAATAACTGCAGTTTTTGGTCCCATTACCAGATAATTATCTCCTGTTAATTTGGGAAATGTCTTGGAAAAAAATTGTTTTGCATTTGCAGAAAATATATTAACTTCTTCATGTTTGTATTATACACCTACTTAAGTCATATCCTTCCAGAATTTAAACAATTAACATGAGACCTGAAGTTTTACATTTGAAAATAAGTCACTGCTAAAAATTATGAGATCTCTACTATTTATTTGAAGAACAGTGAAATGGATTTCAAAGCTTTCTCTTTAACTGAAGTTGCCATAAAGTAGCTCAAATCAACTTTCCTAAAAGTATTTCTAGCACAAATGCAAAAAAGTATATATATGTTCATTTCTGTATGTGGGTATTTATATGAAATAAATATGACCTGTGGCATAAAAGAATAATTAGCAAATTAATCTATCAGGGTTCTTATACTTTCATTTTGAGAAACTTATATAGATCATGAGCAGCAAAATATAAAGTTTTGACTTAGCATGGAGCAAGCACACTTAAGAAATGTGAAATTCAAATATACTGTCATTTCTTCATGAAAGAAAGTTATCTTAATAAATACATTGTGTAATATTTTAAACAATAGCAGTATAATCAGAACCCTAACTAATCCATTCAGTAACTATCTGAGTGACCACTCTGCAAGGATCTATTCAGTGATGGTGAAACAGCAGTGAACAAACAGAACAAAAATATCTGCCCTGATGGAGCTTACATTTGGGGTAGAAGAGTAGGAATATAGACAAAAAATAAATAAAAAAAGAAAATATAAATTCTATGGACAAAAATAACATGGGAAAGGTGACAGAAAGTGGGGGGAGATGAAATTTTAAGTAAGTTGGTCAGGGAAGGCTTCATTGAGAAGGTAATTGCATTCAGCTATGTGTAGGTGTACAGGTAACTTTGCAAAAAATACAAAGAAAATGGGGCAAGTGCTGGAGGAAGAAGTGGAGCCAAAATGTTTCTATGTGAGTTTGTTTGTTTTAAGATAGGAGAACTAACCATGTCTGCATGCTAATATGAATGATTCAGTAGAAAACAAAAAAACTGATGATGCAGGAGAGAAGAACTGCTAGAATAACTAATCTTTAAGTAGGGAATAAGAAAATACACTCTGGATAAACAGGGGAAGAGGTGCCCTTAGATAGAAGCAGAACAATCCCTACATAGCATCAGGAGAGAGAGCAGAGCATATGGTATGAGAGAGGTAGGATGATATACCTGGTAGAAGTTATCTTCTGTATACTTTAAATTTCTCAAAGAAACAGCAAGGTCATCAGTTGAGAAAAGAACAGGAGAGGAAGTGATGGAGACTTTAAGAGAGAAAAGGTGTGAAACAGTCATCTAAGAGAAATGCAAATATGAAAGAACTAGGGACATGCAGCATGATTCTTCAAGAGGTATTAAGGGCTAACTGTTATTTACCCTATAGCAAGGCTAATAATAAACCATATTAGACCAGAAGCAAGAAGAACTACAATCCTGCAGCCTGTGGAACGAAAACCACATTCACAGAAAGATAGACAAAATGAAAAGGCAGAGGACTACGTACCAGATGAAGGAACAAGATAAAACCCCAGAAGAACAATTAAATTAAGTGGAGATAGGCAACCGACCAGAAAAAGAATTCAGAATAATGATAGTGAAGATGATCCAGGACCTCGGAAAAACAATGGAGGCAAACAAAGATCGAGAAGATACAAGAAATGTTTAACAAAGACCTAGAAGAATTAAATAACAAACACCTAGAAGAATTAAAGAACAAACAAACAGAGATGAACAACACAATAACTGAAATGAAAAATACACTAGAAGGAATCAAGAGCCGAATAACTGAGGCAGAAGAATGGATAAGTGACCTGGAAGACAGAATGGTGGAATTCAATGCTGTGGAACAGAATAAAGAAAAAAGAATGAAAAGAAATGAAGACAGTCTAAGAGGCCTCTGGGACAACAATAAATGCACCAACATTCACATTATAGGGGTCCCAGAAGGAAAAGAGAGAGAGAAAGGACCCGAGAAAATATTAGAAGAGATTATAGTCGAAAACTTCCCTAACATGGGAAAGGAAATAGCCACCCAAGTCCAGGAAGCTCAGAGAGTCCCAGGCAGGATAAACACAAGGAGAAACACGCCGAGACACATAGTAATCAAACTGGCAAAAATTAAAGACAAGGAAAAATTATTAAAAGCAACAAAGGAAAAACAACAAATAACATACAGGGGAACTCCCATAAGGTTAAGAGCTGATTTCTCAGCAGAAACTCTACAAGCCAGAAGGGAGTGGCACGATATATTGAAAGTGATGAAAGGGAAGAACCTACAACCAGGATTACTCTACCCTGCAAGGATCTCATTCAGATTTGACGGAGAAATCAAAAGCTTTACAGACAAGCAAAAGCTAAGAGAATTCAGCACCACCAAACCAGCTCTACAACAAATGCTAAAGGAACTTCTCTAAGTGGGAAACACAAGAGAAGAAAAGGACCTACAAAAACAAACCCAAAACAATTAAGAAAATGGTAATAGGAACATACATGTCGATAATTACCTTAAATGTGAATGGATTAAATGCTCCAACCAAAAAACACAGGCTCACTGAATGGATACAAAAACAAGACCCATATATATGCTGTCTACAAGAGACCCACTTCAGACCTAGGGACACATACAGACTGAAAGTGAGGGGATGGAAAAAGATTTTCCATGCAAATGGAAATCAGAAGAAAGCTGGAGTGGCAATATTCATATCAGATAAAATACACTTTACAATAAACAATGTTATAAGAGACAAGGAAGGACACCACATAATGATCAAGGGATCAATCCAAGAAGAAGATATAACAATCATAAATATATATGCACATAGGAGCACCTCAATACTTAAGGCAAATGCTAGCAGCTATAAAAGAGGAAATCGACAGTAACACAATAATAGTGGGGGACTTTTAACAGCTCACTTACACCAATGGACAGATCATCCAGACAGAAAATTAATAAGGAAACACAAGCTTTAAATGACACAATAGACCAGATAGATTTAATTGATATTTATAGAACATTCCAGCTGAAAAGAGCAGATTACACTTTCTTCTCAAGTGCACATGGAACATTCCCCAGGACAGATTACATCTTGGGTCACAAATCAAGCCTCAGTAAATTTAGGAAAATTGAAATCATATCTAGCATCTTTTCCAACCACAACGCTATGAGATTAGAAATAAATTACAGGGAAAAAAACGTAAAAGACACGAACACATGGAGGCTAAACAATACGTTACTAAATAACCAAGAGATCACTGAAGAAATCAAAGAGGAAATCAAAAAATACCTAGAGACAAATGACAACAAAAATACAACAATCCAAAACCTATGGGATACAGCAAAAGCAGTTCTAAGAGGGACGTTTATAGCAATACAATCCTACCTCAAGAAATAAGAAAAATCTCAAATAAACAATCTAACCTTACACCTAAAGGAACTAGAGAAAGAAGAACAAACAAAACCCAAAGTTAGTAGAAGGAAAGAAATCATAAAGATCAGAGCAGAAATAAATGAAATAGAAACAAAGAAAACAATAGCAAAGATCAGTAAGACTAAAAGCTGGTTCTTTGAGAAGATAAACAAAATTGATAAACCTTTAGCCAGCCTCATCAAGAAAAGGAGGGAGAGGACTCAAATCAATAAAATTAGAAATGAAAAAGGAGAAGTTATAACAGACACCTCAGAAATACAAAGCATCATAGAGACTCCTACAGGCAACTCTATGCCAATAAAAGGGACAACCTGGAAGAAGTGGACAAATTCTTAGAAAGGTATAACCTTCCAAGACTGAACCAGAAAGAAATAGAAAATATGAACAGACCAAGCACAAGTAATGAAATTAAAACTGTGATTAAATATCTCCCAACAGACAAAAGCCCAGGACCAGATGGCTTCACAGGCGAATTCTATCAAACATTTAGAGAAGAGCCAACACCCATCCTTCTCTAACTCTTCCAAATAGTTGCAGAGGAAGGAACACTCCCAAACTCATTCTACGAGGCCACCATCACCCTGATACCAAAACCAGATACTACAAAAAAAAGAAAATTACAGAAAAAACAAAAACAAAAACATATTAGTTTAAAAACCTTACTAAGATTTCTATTGGTAAAATTACTATTATCTATTATCATTTATACTAGTAAGATCTTTTCCACCATTTTTCAGTTAAACTTGTGCCTCCAAACTTCAAAGAGGCCAACCAGAGTTCAATTATACAAGTATATTGCCCTTTCGATCCTAATATATATATATATATGTATATCATTTATGTTCTCTTTTTCACTCCCTCATCCTAAATATGCACATGTATAAACCCAAATATACGTATATATCCCTTAAAACCTACTGTGAGAATTCATCTGCCTACAACTAACTTAGAAATGATAAACAAAATTATAGTCAAGAATAATCAGTAATTGAGATATAATACAGATGTCAGAAAGCACAATGAAGTCCAAAAACATGGGAGGGAAGACTAGAAGTAGGAGGCCAATACTTCAATGTACTAAAGCAAAGATTATAATATTAACTTGGTAACTTACTGCAGATCGATCCAGGAAGAACTGATGAAACTCAAGGAAGACACGACGAGTCTCCTTGGAATTGGTCTGTTTATACAGGTCTGAATAGAGATAACAGAGCTGTAGTAGAGAAAGAAATGGGGGAGAAATCATGAAAAATGTAACCTGCTAGATCCTCATTGAGTAGGAATGCCTTGGACAAGTAGGTCACCATAAACAATGTAGTTATTACCATATAACCAAGTCTTATAAAAAATAAATTAGTAACATCTTAATCATCTTTCATATCTAATATGTTTAGAAAACTGAAAGAAGTCCATCCACTCATCTTGCTGAAGTGAAAAGTTTTATGGCATATGAATCAATGTAAGAACTCTGAATTGGTGAAATCATAAAATATATTACCAATGTTGCAGGGTCAAACTGTGAAACTACATGGTGTAAGAAAACAGCCAAGTGAGCAGGGCGAGATTTTAGCAGTTCAATGCTCTGGAAACAGCTGCACTGCCCATTGATCTAGAAAAAGAAGTAATTATACATCAATAATGACAATATATAACTGCAAAATGTAATGTCAGCTCAATTAAACGTAACTATCCAAATTTCACTTTAACCTACCCTAAAAAAATTCAAGATTTAAAAAAATTTCACTAGAATTTATTAGCAACACAGGCTATGGAATCTCCTCCTCTGAAAGTAATCTCTTGGGAATAGGCTGGAGGGAAGACCATCCTGGGAGAATAAAAGTCCAGAAGATGATTATCAAAGAGCTCACATGTCTACAAATCAGTATGCAAAAAATCAGGCTAATAACCCTTCTAAAAATGTAATGGAAGGCTTTTTGCCTAATAACAAAATAGCTGTCTTCCTTTCGAGCTAATCGTAGAAATGGTGGTAGGAAAGGGAGCTGTATGATTTTAAATAAGACAACTCCTAGAATACTTGTATATTCCCAAACTACACTGAACACAGAAAACAGCAATAGTTAAACTTAAGGTAACCTAGAATCACATAAGTTAATCTAAACAAATAATACCAATTCTATACAATCTCTTTCAGAAAATACAAGAGGAGTAACACTTCTCAACTCATTCTAAGAGTTCAGCATTACCCAACTATCAAAACCGAAGAGATTATAAAAAAAAAACAAAACTACAGACTAATATCCTCCATAAACCCAGATGCAAAAATCCTCAGCAAAATAATAGTTAATTGAATCCAACATTATTATGAAAAGGAAAATACATTATGACCAACTGTGGTTTATCCCAGGAATGCAAAGCTGCTTCAAAATGCTAATAATATCAATTAATGTAATTTACCATATTGAGACTAAATTTAAAAAAAACAACATATGATCATCTCAGTCAGTCAACAAAAGTCAACATCCATTCATGATAAAAACTCCTATCAAACTAGGAATAGAAGGAAACTTTCTCAGTTAAAAAAAGAAGTATCTACAAAAAAACCTATAGCTAACATCATACTTAATAATAAACGACTGAATGCTTTCTTCCTAAGATCAGGAATAAGACAAGGATGTCTTGTCTCACCACACCGATTCAACCTCATACTGGAAATCCTAACTAGTTACAATAAAGGTAAGAGCAAGAAATAAAAGATAAACAGATTGGAAACAAGGAAATAAAAATTGTCTCTGTTCGTGGTTGTCTATGTAGAAAATCCTAAAAAGTTACTTTAAAAAGCTCTTAGAAGTAGTGAGTTTAATAACAAGATCATGGGATACAAGGACAAGAATAAAGCCAATATATACCATCCTATATACCATCAATAAACAACTGGAATTTGAAATTTTAAAAAAAATTTATAATAACATACCCCTCCCTCAAGATGAGATACTTAGGTATAAATCAATGACTTCTTATCAGCTTCAAAAGCAAAGCCATTTGTATTGGTCAAAGCTAAAATAAGCAATTAACCCGGGCAATTAGCCAATTAATTAATCTTAGTTCTAAGATTTTAGCTTCAAATCTTTATAAATATAATTTCAGTCTCCAGAAAGTGTTCATTTTTGCAAGAAATCAAACATCTCAGAAAATTAATAATTTGTTTTTTAGAAAAATGTCATCACCTGTTCATGTTCAGTACCAAAGTCATCATCCTCTGCTCCAATAATATGAGGTGCTATACGGGTAGAGGGACTCCCAATAAGTGATTGAGTGTCCTGGTAACATTCAGAGAAAAGGAACAGAAAAATTATCTGGTGGTCAATTTCAGAGACAGGATAAAGCCAAACCATCAAAAAGACATGGTTCACTAAACTGACTGGATTTCTTTTTATTTATTTTCTTTAGATACTTTATTTTCAAAGCGGTTCTCAAATTTTCCAGTGTTGATTGTTTCTTGGGGGCGGGGGGCGGGGGAGAACATTTCTTGGGGGCGGGGGGGCGGTGAGAAATAATAAACACCCTTCGCTTACTACACCGTTGGTTATCTGATTCTAATCCCTCTCTGTATACTTCATTTATTATTTCATACATATCTAGACCTCGTTACAGAAAGAAATAAAGCTGGCTTACATAAATAGTTAACAATTTTAAAAAGTTAGATTAAAAGTGAATGAAGACAACAGGACAAAGGAAAAATGAGAATAGACGTAAGTTTAGCAGAGAGGTTAATACAAAAATTTGTATTAAGGTCATAATTGAAAGCTGTCACTGAACCTTAATTTTTTCATTTAAAGTTCATTTTCATAAGTACATAATGCAGGGTTTTCAATCCCGGTACTGTTGACATTTGGGGCCAGATAATTCTTTGTTGTGGAGGCTGTCATATGCATTGTAAAATGTGTACCAGCATCCTTGGCTTCTCCCCATCCACTAGATGCCAGGAGCAGCCTCGAGTCATGACAATCAAAAATGTTTCCAGGGCTTCCCTGGTGGCGCAGTGGTTGAGAATCTGCCTGCCAATGCAGGGGACACGGGTTCGAGCCCTGGTCTGGGAAGATTCCACATGCCGCGGAGCAACTAGGCCCGTGAGCCACAATTACTGAGCCTGCACGTCTGGAGCCTGTGCTCCCCAACAAGAGAGGCCGCGACAGTGAAAGGCCCGCGCACCGCGATGAAGAGTGGTCCCCACTTGCCGCAACTAGAGAAAGCCCTCGCACAGAAACGAAGACCTAACACAGCCATAAATAAAATAAATAAATAAATAAATAATTTAAAAAAAAAAAAAAAAAAATGTTTCCAGACATTGCCAAATGTCCCCCAAGGGACAAAATCACTCCTAGTTGAAAATCACTGCCATAATGCCATAAAATGTTCAAGTAATCACACAAACACTGCTATAGAAACAATGACAAGACTGTAAAAATAAATTGTAGGTCGGCAGATCTCACTCCCATGCAATAGCTCATCCATGTGTCAATTCACTTACAAATTTGGATTTCACATGAAAAAGGCAGTGGTGGAACATTACTGTATAGTGCAAAAAATATGGGATATTTGAATACTGCGAACACTGAAACCAGAGACCACACGGTATTAAGAGAAATAGAAAATTTGGAACAAATACGAAAAAAATGAGTTTGGCTTAAATATGACACTAGTTGAATGCTGTACGATCTGGATTTGAGCAAAGAGAGTGAGGCTATAGTGATTTGGGAGTTATCTGCACAGTAGTTACAGTTGAAACTATATACATGGACCAACAAGTTATAAATTAAGTGAATAATACATAGCTGTAGTTCTTCTTCCTTAAGTGTGTTGCAACTCTATGTATTTGCATTTCCTGAACTGGATTCCGCCTTTTTTACTCTTGTTTTTTAAACCACAAGCCTTTAATAATTTTTTTAAAAAATCAGGTGAAACAACAGAAATTTGTGTATAGTGTCAGTGAGACAACTCTTTGTCTTTGTTAATTTTGATGTGATGCTTCTGATTTTTCAACAGTCCTTATGTTGCTAATAATAGATGAATCACAATATGCTGTTACATCTTTTACTATAAAACTTTACACAAGTCCTAATTAAAAAATAAAATCAGAATGCTAAAAGTATTCAATTAAGAATATGCAAGATCTAGCAATTCCATTTCTGAGTATACACCCAAAAGAACTGAAAGGAAGAACTTGAACAGATATTTATTTGTACATCCATGTTCAGAGTAACATTATTCACAACAGCCAAAAGGTGGAAACAACCCAAGTGTTCACTGATGAATGAATGGATAAACAAAATGTGGTATATACACAAAATGGATTATTATTCAGCCTTAAAAAGGAAGGAAATTCTGATACATGCTAAATCACTGATGAACACTGAAGACATTATGCTTAGTGAAATAAGCTGGTCACAAAAGGACACATATTGTATGATTCTACTTTTATGTGGTTCCTAGTCAAATTCAAAGAGACAGAAAGTAGAATGATGGTTGCCAGGAGATGAACGGAGAGGATAATGGGGAGTTAGTGTTTAGTGGACACCAAGTTTCAGTTGGGAAAGATGAAAAAGTTCTAGAGATAGATGTGGTGATGGCTGCACAATGATGTGAATGTAACAATGCCAATGAACTTAAAAAAGGTTAAAATAGTATATTTTATGATATGTGCACTTTACTGTAAAAAAAATTTAACCACCTAATATTACTATGGAGTAGCTCTCCATTTATCAAATCTTTATTAAGTTCCTTTAATAAGTTTAAGCTTTTGCTCCAAAATATATATATATACACACACACACACACACACAAATATCAGATATGTCTGTCACTTAAGTATAAGGAAAGCTAAAGAAAACACTACCATTTCATGGAGTTCATACTCACAGTGTCCTGAATTACTTCACTTTTCTCTGGGTTTTCCTCTAGATAAATCCTCTCTTTCAGGCCACTCTTGGGACTCTAATGAGAAAAAAAAAAAAGACATTAATTTCATTTCGATAGGCTCACCAAAGGAGATAAAGAAAAACTGTGTGAAAGAATAATGTTCTGAATTTCATATTTGTGTTTGAAACTACTGAATATCTTTCATATAATACTTGGCTCTGCTACTTTTTACCTGACTTCGGCAAGTCACTTATTCTCTTAGCTTTTTAGTTTTATGTTGAAAAAACAATACAGAATAGTTTTATTTCATCTTTAGGCCTGATGGTTAATTTCTATCAAATAACTCTAACCAGATGTATTATATACCACAAATTCATTTTGTCAGGGCTTCCCTGGTGGCGCAGTGGTTAAGAATCCACCTGCCAACGCAGGGGACACAGGTTCGAGCCCTGGTCTGGGAAGATCCCACATGCCGCGGAGCAACTAAGCCCGTGTGCCACAACTACTGAGCCCGCGAGCCACAACTACTGAAGACCGCATGCCTAGAGCCCGTGCTCCGCAACAAGAGAAGCCACTGCAATGAGAAGCCCACACACCACAACGAAGAGGAGCCCCCACTTGCCACAACTAGAGAAAATCCGTGTGCAGCAACGAAGACCCAACGCAGCCAAAAAAAATTATTTATGTCAAAATCAAACTCTATCTTTACCCATTTCCTCTAAACCTCTCTGCCCCAAACTATTCTTTCTAACCAAGTTAAAAGCATTTTGGTCTATTTATATGAATGAAAATAAGCTTCTATTTTTCCGTTACTACCTCATGTAAACTGATTTACGGATTTTTATAAACTTTTTACATGGTATGTTTGGGATGACCTAATGTAAAATACAAACTATATGATACACAGAACTTCAATTTTGTGGGGATGAGGAACACCCGAAGCAATGGGAGCCATTCTTCAGAGCAGCTGAAAATGAGATACAAGAGATTTTTGTGTGAATGCCTATACGGAAGATATATGCTACCTATACATATGCCTAGATACCACAAGATAGAGAAAACAGTAGTTTCAAATATAAGCCCCACCTGGGGGAAATGGATGACTCTGGGTCAAGAGATATAAAAGATAAAGCGAGAATAATTTTGTCACACCAAAATGAAAGAAAGCTATGTTACTGGGGAGTCATGTCAGAAGAACACAGAAGACAAATTGAGGGGACTACCACCGGCCCAAAAAAAGGGACAATTTAATAAGTATCAAAAAGAATAATGACTGCAATGGACTGAAATGCAATAAGCAAATATGTTAAAAATCTATAAATTCAAAATATTACACAGGTACACACATGTGCACACATGTGGGCACACATCCCACATTAGTGACCTCTGGAGTATGTTAGGGCACCAACTCTTCTGAAAACACATACATAAAGGAAAATAATCAAATGTTTATATATAAGATATTTTAGGGCAACTTAAAACTAGTAAGGGAAAATTCTTCTTTATAAAATAATTCCATCTAATAAATACAGAATGAATGACAATATTATATTATCATTTTGAAACCTCTAATTAAATAATGGATGCAGGCATTTTGCTATCAATGGCAGGTAAAAACATTAGATAAAAGCTTAATGGAGAAATTTATAATGAAGGAATCATGCTGACATCATCTGAACACCTTATACAAACTTAACAATCACAACCAGACATTCTCCTCCTGATGTAATATAATAGGATATACACAGTACCACCCATGAATTGTTCTTGCCAAACAACAACTCTCAAACGTTAATCTGTTCAAGACTCTAGATCTTACTACCAATTTTCAGCAAATATATACTCAAGGAATATGCTGAACAACACCATGAAAATACAATTAGAATGTGGGTCGTTTTACTGGACATGTGACCCAGTTTAACAACAACAACAAAATAGCAAAAAAAAATAAGAGGAGGGAACTATTATAACTTAAGAGACTTATCAACCAAAGGCTGAAGATGTTGACTGGATCCTGATTCAAATAAACCCACTGAAAAAAGATCATTATAAGACCACTGGGGTAATCAAATTGCATATTAAGAAAATATTAAGATTTGATAATGGTATTATGGCTATCATTTCTTTGTCTTCTTTTCTCTTAAAGATGCATATTAATGAAATAATGTCTTAGATTTACTTTAAAATAATCCAGCATTCGGAGGGTATGAGGCATGAAGGAATATAGACAAAAACAAGTTTGAGCACTTGTTGATGACTGCTGAGCTGGATGATTAAAGACATGAGGGGGATCATTATCTTAGTCTATTTTTGAATAGGTTTGAAATTTTTGAAAATAATTTTTAAAAAGTCGGGCGCAAAATGAAAATCAGAGAGGCAGATGTTCTAAGTTTTAGATGATGATTTGTGATCAAGTTGCTTCTCTTGTGAGAACCAGAAATGTGGGTATTCTTTAAAGCCTTCTCTGAGGTGATCAAAAGCAGGGAATTTTACAATGATAATGATATCACAAACACCATAAAGAGATTATTTTATAAAAAAGGAGCAGAAAATTGAAAAAAAAATTAGAAGCATTGATCGGTTCCTACAATCTTAATACAGTACAACTGAAACAAACATGGAAATCCATAAGCTAAAAGCAGCACATCTCTAGCTTCAAAAAGACACCTGTAGGAATTACGCGACTTTGTTAGGTGTTCAGCGAATATCCTAGTCTGCACCATATCATCTCTCACCTGGATTTCCACAACATCCACTTATTTGGCCTCAATTTCCGCATCTATAAAATGGTGATATTGCTTCTTTAAGATTACAATGAGAGTTAAAAAGAATATCTGTAAAGCATTAGGTACAACCGCTGTCACAAAGTAGGTATTCAATAAATGGTGACAATTTATCAGCCATTTAACACACATTTGTTAAGTTCCTCTTAAGCCAAGCAGTCTTCTTTTCTTGCTGATCTCCCTGTCTCTTTACTCCAATTCATTTTCCACACTGACATGTTTCTGACTGTGCCTCTCTTCTGCATGCATGATAAAGCCCAAACTCTTTACTCATTCATTCTGTTGTTCAAATACCGATTAAACACCAATCATGTGCCAAACAGTCTTAATTCACTGGAATGCCTGTTTCTACACTTGCCAATTCACTCTGCATTTCATAAAGTTATATTTCTAAGCCACAGATTTTATCGTTAACATTTTCTCTAAATACAAGATAAAATTCAAAATTTTCATTTGTATCACTTGTTCTGAATTCCTACAATCTGCCAGTCTTTGTAGACATAAAGTCAAATATGATGGGTGCTGGGCTCTCAAGAAACTTTCCATCTAATGGTAGAGACAAGCCATGAAAACAGAGAGGAGAACCAGCACTAAATCAAAAAGGAAAAATGTGAGGATTCCCAAAAGCAGTACTGCTAGAACAAGTTATAACTTGGACTCAAGGCTTTGTTTCTAAGATCAATTCCAGCCATTTCATCTATAATCCTAGTATACCTGTAAAATTTTCACTGCTCTCCCCAAATGTTATGCATTTGCATACCTTGGAGCCTCTGAGTACTGGTATTTTTAAACTAGATAGAGGCAGATCACTTATTAGCTGGGTAAGTTTGGCAAGTTAGTTAACTCACTTTGGCCTCAGTTATTTCTTTTGTTAAGCTGTGATAACAATACTACTACTTCATAAGGCTGTTCTGAGAATTAACTAAGATAAAAAATGTATAACACATATTATAGCTTATGGTATATATGCCCAATAAACGTAAGCTACTATAATTTTTTTCTTGAGTCAAAATTGAAATCTTTCATTAAGACAGCCTATCCAATCATAAGATTCCTATCAACATCTTTCAAAGAATAAAAAAAATCCTCAAATTTTCCTCGCATGAGGAACTGAGTCACTGAGCGTTAAGCCTCAAAAGATACCCTAAATGATGGCTTAGATCAGTGGCTTTCATTTTTTTTTTTTTTTACAACCTCCAATAAGAGAAATTTCACACTGCTAACCAGCATGCACACACATGCATACACACACACACTGATACATGTGTACATATACACACGAGTGTGTATATATGTGTGTGGACAACAAAAGTCAAAAAAAGTAACACTTAGCTCTTCTACATGAAAAGTACTCTTACTTCCTATCCTATTATTTTTTTAAAATGCTGGCCCCAACCCACTAAATTGATTTTATGACCCACATTGGAAAAAAAAAAAAACTGATTTAGATTACTTTCCTCATCACTTTTAAAGAGAGGGATCTATTTTTAATTCGTCATTCCTATTATTGCACACTACTTACAAAGTATTGCTGAGTAAGTAACACTGAACTTAGCTTTTAAGTATTCATATAACTATGGTGCTACATCATATTCAGCTTAAAATACTTTCTGATCATCTTCTTAACAAAAATCCATGTACATCTGGTAATTTCTGGGTTAATCAAGAAAGCATTACTAAACATGGGCTATTAACTAAAGTCTATCTAAGAGGACTAAGGCTTTTCCTCTTTGTAATGGCAAAGTGCCCCATGATTCAAGACTGAGTCACTCTGACCACAAATGGAATATTAACATGCTCTTAAAGATATCAACAGTTGGCCTCTCGGTTCAGTAAGAAAGCACTGGCATTATTAACTTCTCTACCCACAAACAAGACGCCTGCTGGGAAATTCCATCTCCTCAAAAGAAACATTTGGCAATGGTGTCCAAGGGAAAAAGTGAAGTCTGGAATTAAAAGCTCATATACAACAGTATCCAGAATTTCTGTTCATCAAATTGCTATATTAAAGATGGTGGCGATAAAAGGTAAGTAATAAGAAAACACCTGTAGCTCACAAAACTTACAATCAAATCGAGAAAGAGGCTGTAGAGAAAAATACAAGAAGATAAAGGTGTAGAACACTTACATCTGCACTGTCGCTACTGAGCCGAGAAGCATCTCCACTGCCATAGTCAGTTCTGCCTAGTCCATCACCAGGATCTGCTTCTATTTCACTGACTGCTAGCCCATCGCCTAATGGCTTGGAGGATGTAACTGCAGCTCCATCCTAAAACAGATCAAGCACACACACACACACACATTAAAAACAAACAAACAACAAAAAACCCTTTCATTATGGACTGCATAAAGAAACAGAGTTGCACTGCAACCTCAGTGGAGACTGTTTAAAGTCACCCAGTTTGATGTAATCAAGAATGCTTAAAGCTCTAAAAGTCAAAAGCGTAAATGACTACGAATTCTGGGGTTCTCAGATGGCATGACCTTAAAGACAGGGAAAGTGGTATTTCAGTAAAGAGAATAAAATCTCAAACTTCAAATAAAGCAAAAAGATAAAACAGTTTAACTTATATAATTTATATTCCCTGCCCTTTAGTAAAGATTATGATACTATAACTTGTGGTTAACTACCTTCCAACACTTTAGAATTTCAATAAATTGCCAATTCTGGGACACAATGCTACACTGTAAATTATTATAAGCTTTTAAATCAGGAACAACAGTTTTACCATTCAAACAGAGTAAGATTGTTGTCTTTGCTCAGTAATAACCACAATATAAACTGTCGATATTACTGAGGCAGAATACTCAAAACTTCATATAGCTAATGGGACTAAAAGTAACAACAACAACAACAAAAATGTGTAATGAAAAGTACACTGAACCAGGAAGTCGGGAGGCCTTACAAATGTGTGACCTTGTTTGAGTCATTTAACCAATTTAGGCCCTAGTTTTCTCAACCACTGCATGATTTCTCTTTAACTTTAAAATGAGCAGATTAGGATAGATGATTTCAAAGAATCCTTTTAGTTCTGTGAACCTACAGACCTAACTCATGAAGAATAACAAATAAGCAGCTTTTACTCATTTCTCCATATCCCCAATCTAAATATTATAGAACATAAATCTGGTTGACATATAAATGCCAAGCTATTTTTCTAGTGAGACTACTATCTTCAAAACATATCTATATAGCAAATCTATTGAAATCTATTTTTAAATTAGAATAAAAATAGTTATTAAGAATATGAATGTGCTTTGAATTCATCAGACTGGGTATAAATACCAGTTCCATCACGTTTGAGCTACATGACCTCAGACAAGTTATTTAATTTCTCTGAGTTTCTCTAAGTGTTTATGTAAAATGGGGGGAAACAACAGTAACATCTAATCTCAAAGGGTGTTGTGCAGATTAAATAAGAAAAATCGTACGTCCCTACTTAAAAACATAACTGCCGTTCTGTTTTACAATGGCAGAATACATCTCAAAAATGTAAATATATGTATCTAAATATATTTTTGTAATTTGTGATATCAAAGCAAAAACACTCAATTCTTTCTAAAATTACTGTGGAACAAAGAAGCATGATATCATGAGCAAGCAAACAATCAGAAGCCCACATTTCTTTTAGTTAATCATTATTTCTGTAACATCCAACACAGGACATCCTGTTGGCCTATGCTAGAAAAAATAACTTTTAAAAAAGGCAACTGCAACATTCTCTGACACATTCCCAGAAGAAAATTCTCCTGCAAAAGGTTGGGTAGCACTTTTAATAGTGATGCTACCTGAGCAGAGCCTGTGGCTTTGGATAACTGCTCTTGCAGTTGAGGAATGTGTTTCTTGGCCTCTTGGATCTCTTTTAGCAATCTTTGGGCAGGTGTTCGGCTGTAATCTTCCTGCAATAACTGAAAAGTTATAAAAATATTTCAAGAATTAATTACTTATGTCAAGAAAATCTTTTAAAAGTCTATTCTTAATCAATAAAATAACTGATGGCGTTGATTACAATAGTGCTTAATTATGATTATAATAAATACCAACTCAACTATGCCCACTCACGTTTTTACTGGCCTACAAACAGCCCCATTTCTAACTTAGTACCTGTAGCCGTTCCTGTTCTTTCTGTAACATTTTTCTCAGAATTTCTACTTTCTGGTTATGAACCACATTGTTTTCCTCCTAGAAAAAGATAAAAAAACAAACAAAAAAACAAGAACCAATACAAGGAAAGTGAAGCTAAGTATCGAAAATGAGTCATACAATGTTACGTCTCAGCTCCAATTTTCAATACCTATCAGGATTTTCTTTATTTCTGGTGGTTATGAAGACAAACTTTTAGACATGACACTTAAAGATAAAAGGTTACAGGGAAATGTCAACTCTTCTATTTCACTTTTGCTAAACTAGGTTCAAAAACCATTAAATATTGATATTTGTTGAAGAAATGAAGTTGCCTTAAGTATAAGACTAATATCTTGGGCTTCCCTGGTGGCGCAGTGGTTAAGAATCCGCCTGCCAATGCAGGGGACACGGGATCGAGCCCTGGTCCACAAAGATCCCATATGCCACGGAGCAACTAAGCCCGTGTGCCACAACTGCTGAGCCTGCGCTCTACAGCCCGCGAGCCACAACTACTGAGCCCGCGTGCCTAGAGCCCGTGCTCCGCAACAACAGAAGCCACCACAATGAGAAGCCTGCGCACCGCAACGAAGAGTAGTCCCCACTCGCCGCAACTAGAGAAAGCCCAAGCGCAGCAACAAAGACCCAATGCAGCCAAAAATTAATTAATTAATTAATTAATTATTTTAAAAAAAGAAAGAAAAAAAGAATAATATCTTACACTTTCCCTCCTTTGGATTTTTACTATCAACCCCCGTGCATGGTTCAAATTCCCAGTATTTCCTACCTGAAGTATTAAGACAGATCCCTAATTCATCTCCTGTCATTTCTCCTTGTTTTACAACCCTATAATATTTTATCAAATTAGTCTTCCTAAAATCCTGTTATAATCACATCACTCTCTTCCTCAAAAACTTTGTAATATATTCTTACTGCCCATTCAGTTACATGTAAATTAGCCTCGTAGTTGTGACTTTTCAAAATAAATAGTCTTACTTTTTTCTAGCTCATCTCCTACTTCATAAAGCTTTAACGGGCACCAGCCAAACAAGAGTCCTGGCTATTTCCCCAAAATACTTGATGCTTTCTGGGCTCTTTACCTCTGTTAATCCTACTTCCTCTACCTGGGTTGCCTTCTTCCTCATGTTACCTGTTTTTCAAGGCTCAATTCAAATAATAGCTTTCCATAAAGTCATTCCTTATCACAACTGGATGTGCTTTCTCCCTCCTTTGAAATCTCATAGAACTTAATATTTTCCTTCTCATAATGTCTACATCTGCCCTTGTAGTAAAATTACTTGTATACTCTTGATTCAATCTCAAACAACAAAGGTTTATTAAGTACTTAGTACTATATGCCAAGCAATATTTCAGGCTCTGAGGACACAACAATAAATAAAATAAACAAAAAAAACCCCTGTCCTCTTGGAGTATATATTCTAAGATAACAAAGGACCTTGAACATAGGATATCTTAATTATATTTTTGTGGGTGGCACCCTGTTTTGTATATGGTAGGTGTTAAATATTTGTTGAATTAAATCTGCTATCCCAATACCCTGTAATCATTCCAAATTATTAGGTAATTATTTTTATCAGCAAGTTATTTTCTAGAATCTTAAACTTAAATTTGTTTATCAACTCAACGCTTTGAAACTCAACATAAAGCAAAGGCATTATTATACAACTGAGCATTTACAAAGACGTTTCCCACTCTTACCCCCATGAGCACAGGACTAGTAATTCTCTCCATATTCCCAGGTGCTCCAGGTGAATGAGGGGATGTCATGATGGGAGACATATGTCCAACGACTGATGGCTCTACTTCAGAATCAGCAAGTGGAAACTGGGGCGACCCAGGTGGGCGTCCCTGAACAGTGAGAGCTACATAGGAACCCGCTTGGGGTGGGCAGATGGAAGAAAGGGGAGGGAAGGGAAAATAACATTGT
The DNA here is from genome assembly GCF_028021215.1 of Eschrichtius robustus. Classification (NCBI taxonomy): domain Eukaryota; kingdom Metazoa; phylum Chordata; class Mammalia; order Artiodactyla; family Eschrichtiidae; genus Eschrichtius; species Eschrichtius robustus. The sequence goes on from NC_090834.1 coordinate 12,647,112, forward strand.
CAAAAAACTTTTACTACTTAATCTTTGATAGTTCTAAAAGATCCAGTTATATGAGAAAGCTTCATCATCTGCTAATCATTTCTCCACAGAAAAATAATCCTATTTGTCATTTCTCTTTTATGACTCCCCTAAAATTCTAAAAGAACAATGCCATTTTCAGATAGCAAATTACTTACTCATAAGGTCAGATATTACTTAAAAGCAAGTAAGATTTATAACCCCGGTAATTTTTTTTTAATTTAGAGAAGAATGAGTTATTATCAACTATCTACTAATGGCTATGTTCAATCAATTTCTCAAATGCAAATTTTAAAAATCACCATATTAAGATGATACTAATTAGACAAGGTTTAACTAACTTTCTGTAATGATGCAATTTTAAATTCACTTTAAAAAATGAGTGTGACAAAAAATATCCGACAAAAACCAGAAAAAAAACCACAACAAATAAGTAGTGAGTTTTAATTTTTAAAATTTGGAGAAGACAAATTCACTAGGCATTTTACGGGGAAAACACTATGGAAAGCAAAATTACCCAGAACCAGAAAGACTCTAAAACAGACATTCATGAGTTATCTAGAATCAAGAAGAAATAATGCTTTCCAAATAAAAAACTTTTCTAGATAACTGACCTTTAATGACAAAATCTTTCTCTTAGACTTTTCAGTAGAACTTTAAATTGTATTTCATACTTTTTCTCCCAATTTAATCCTCTCATGAAACTCGCTGGTAATTATTTCACAGTGTTTGGGGTTCTAAAAATTTTTTTTATACTTAATGATCACAAATGCTGTGATATCGGGGAGATTTTACGCACATACACTTTTTAAAGTTTTTCACAATCATATTTCTCTCTGTCACAAAGTCATCTAATCTATCTTATTGACTTATCCATGTGCTTGGTTCTCATAGCTTCCTCGTTCTTCCCTTCCCTTCTTTAGATGTTTTTAAACTGGTTTGATTTGGAATCACTTTTATTATGTCTAGAATATGCATCGAAGAGTAGGACATGAGGGAGCTCTACTACAAGTATAGCACACAGGGTTTAGGCATTTCAAATTTATATCTGTTTTCGATACTCAGAGTGTTTTATGCTTATTTTGAGTTTTTAGCTAGGCTCTTGTTATTGGATAAGTAATCTATTGCTACAGTCTCAGGATTTAATTTTTTAAGTAAAATTGATACTGGAACAAGTAAAATATATAACCTAAAAGGCTAAAGAAATAATCTTTTTATACTCTGCAACAGTTAGTTACCAGGCATATATTTATTACCATAAACCATCATATTTATGTAGCACATAAAAATTCATAAATCACATTTAATCATTTAATCTCATTAAATAAGTAATCAAATTTATTCTAGTATGAGGCTCTAATTCTGATCATCCCATTGCTTTTTAAAATGTACTAAAGTTAAGAACTAAGATCAAAGTGATCATTTTAGAGCACTGGTACTCTGATGAAGAGATAAAGGCATTCACGGGTTGCTTTACCTAAGCAATAATAAGGCCAGGAAGGATTTGTTTATTAAATTTATTCTAAAGATGTCCACTTAATGAAAAGAAGTAATATTAAATAAAAAAGTAGTGTTTCTGCTTGGCCATAAACAACTATCTCTTAACTGTAGTCTATTACACTGTGGAATAGTCTGATGCAGAAGACTACAAATTCTTAACCCTGGAGACTTCCAAGAGAAGACCACTCCCCTGGATTATTTAATCATTTACTTATCTGAGGGAACATGATTATGCTACATGATTTTGAAAGGTCCATTTCAGTTCATCCAGGCCACTGTGTCTGATTTCTCAACCTCTTCTCTTTCAGGTCAACTCATGCATTTCTTTCAAATATACTTTCATTATTACCAAGAATAACAAGGACATTATAATCAACCACATAAAAGAAGTGGACTAAAGATAGTTATTAGTAAATTAAGAATTTTCACCTCAGACTTTCCTTTAATACAGGGGTCAGTAAACTCCAGCCAAGGGACTAAATTCAACCCACAGATCGTTTTGGCAAATATTTAGTTTTACTGAAACACAGCCATACCCATTAATTTATGCATTGTCTATGGCTGCTTTCACATTACAATGAGAGTCGAGTAGTAGATTATCTGACCCACAAAGCCTAAAAAATTTACTATCTGGCCTATTGCAGAAAATGTTTGCTTATCTTTGCTATAAGGGTTTCAGAAAACAAAACTGAGGATAACGTTCACCTACATTTGATTAGCTTCACCACTTCCAAATGGTTTGAATGAGTCACCAGAGTTCCATTCACCTGTAAGAAAATGAAAATAGTGTCTGTCAGATAGTTCTAGTTGAGACAATGGATAAACTGACTTCAGGAATTATCATATGTAATACAACCAATTATAACATAGTAAACAGGACTATATTAAAATGCATATATATTTGGTTCAATAGTCACTTTTACCACTATTCTATAAGGTATACTCAGCAACAAAATGAACGTGAGCACAAAAAAAGGCCTTGATTTAAAGAGACGCAAGGGGGGGGGGGGATTGGGGATATATGTATACATACAGCTGATTCACTTTGCTATACAGCAGAAACTAACACACCATTGTAAAGCAATTATACTCCAATAAAGATGTTTAAAAAAATAAAAAGGATATTATAACTATTATAACTTATTCACCATGAAAAATGACAAAACATACTATGCAACAGATTTGCAAATCCTTCACAGTGAAGAACCCTTGCAAATTAAAAACTCCCTTTGCTTTTAATTACAAATTCACTGATTTTCCAAAGGCATAATAAATTTTTTAAAAGATGAATAAGCAATATTTCTACAATAATATTCAATTTACTATTAGTTTTCCAATCATCACCTAACCTTTACAAAGAAAACTAATTTTCAGACAGGCTAAATGTAGGAAGTGTTATCCAAAGTTTCCACTAAACCAAACAAATTAAGGTAAAAATATCAAACATGAATCTAACATTATTTTTTCTCTGATGCAAGTAACACTAATTTTTACAAGTTCAAATATATCAGGGTATAAAATGGAAGTAAAAGTACACTTGTCATGCCCACCAGAGATGATCACTGTTAAGCATGATGTTTAATTTTTGAGACACTATTCTAGCATACACACACCAGATACACAGACACACATACATATACCTTGTAACTGCCTTTTTCTGCAAATAAAAAAGCACTGTTTTATTATATTATGGATGTCTTTCAATATAGGTACAAATAGACCTAATCTATTCTTTTTAAAAGCTGGAGGTGAAATGCAATTTATTTCTTTAGCCCTCAGTATATGCATATTTAGATTGTTTACAAGTTTTCGATACAATAAAGCTTAAATGAATTTTCCTGTACACATATCACTTCACATTTAAACCTCAGATAAGCTCCTAAAAGCAAAATTGTGGTCAAAGGTTATATACCTTTTTAAAATATGTAACTTTTGATACATATTCACAAATTTCCATCCAAACAGATTTTACCTAATTTATATTCACAACAAGTTTATGAGTAGCCATTTTACCATACCCAAACTATGCCAAATGTGTATTATTAATCTAAAATTTCTGACAACCAAATATATTTTCACCTATCATTTAATTTCTACTTCTTTCTTATCAGTGAGGTTGGACATATCCTCATTGATATATTATTTCAATTACTTTGGAGAATTGCCTGATAAAATTCTTTGCCTGATAAAATTCTTTCTGTCAGACTATTTATTCTTTTGTTAGTAATTTGAAAGTGCTCTTTACAATTAAGGCTATTATATTCTGTAATATATTTCAAATATTTATTTCCAGCTAGTTCTTTGTAAATATGTTCATGGTGTCTTTTCCTGTATAGTAATTTGATTTTAAGTACTCACATTAGTCAGTTGTCTTAAGAGTAATTAGTGACTAATCCATTCTTTCCCTACTGATCAGAACTTAAGGGCTGTTTCTGGACTCTCTATTGTGTCCCACAGATAGGTCCATAGGTATACCAGAGTCACTTGCTTCAAATTAATCTGCACCATCTCACCTCACACTTACCCATACACATAATACCTTTGCAAAGTTCACTTAGAACAAATAATCATTTGGAAGCTTGATAAGGAATGGCACACCTCCCCAAATTTATTAACATATCTTGAAGAGAATTTCTTGCTAAGAGATTAATTTGGAGAAATATGATCTTTACAACAGCGAGTTATGACTCCATTTATTCAAGCCTTTTATTATGCTTTTCAGTAAAGGGTAACGTTAATTTTAAAATGAATGAAATAAGTTTTTATAGTCAATAAACCCATCACATATAATCTGTAGCTTTTAATAAAAATCCAAGTTAAAAAAATCAAAATATGGCTAATATATGCTGTTTTTTAATTCTATCATAAATTCCATAATAGTCTTTTCCTTACCTTGATGATTCGATCACCTGTCTGTACACCAGCCCGCATGGCTGCTCCATCTGTAAGAGAAATTAATTCTTAAAATGTAATTCATTTACCTTCACTGATAATCTTCTTGAAAGAGAGGCAGTGTAACAAAATGGTTAAAAACACGAATTGTAAAGTCAGACAGACTTAGGTCCAAATCCTGCCTCTGCCACTCACTAGTTGGATGACCATGGACAGATTTTATGGTTTTTTTTTTTACTCTAAGCCTCGATATCACTTGCAATATGGAGATAAAAAATACCTACCTCAAATTACAGCAACCAAGATAAAGGAAGTATTCAATATATGGTAATAGTAGTTCAAGATATTATTGTCATTTGGGAGAAAAGGATGGATATTTTTGAGTCTACAAGCACTTCTTTAATCTGTCTCTACCCAAATATCTCTGGTGCCATTAAGAAATAAAATTCCACAAACTTCTATAAGTGATGATGAGTAAAGTATCATGACTAAGGAGTCATATGATTTCTAAAACAATATAAGAACTGTTTTCTTTCCATAATGTACAAAAGAAAATCAACTGGGGTAAATTCATGCCTATAACCGTAACACTAGAGACAACTCTAGCACAATAAGGCCATATGACTTGTAATGTATGTGATTATTTTATTCTAAGCAACAGACATTTTTAAACTATTCTATTCTTACTCTGTTTGCTCCCAAGTGACAAGACTGTTTTTAAAAATGCCTTGCCTTCTTTGACAGACTGTACGAACACTGGATTGTCTCCACTGACCGTCAGCCCAAATCCATTGTCATCCTTCTGGATGATCACACAACGCTGAACAAGACCTGTACAAGAACCAAAGGGTAAAGAGAGAAGGAAAGAGAAAACAGAGAAAAAGACAATAATTACATATTAGTAATGAACTGTAGTCTATCTGGAGAAACACAAGGTAGCACATGAAACCCATATAAAAAATAAGAGCACTAACCCCATAAGCAAAACAAACACAAGACTATCACAAAGAATCATATATACTGGTTTCTCACAGGGGAGGTACAGCAGAATTGCTCCAAGATTAAAAACAGCTAAGGCAAACTGGAAAATATGAAGTATTAGAGAGGAGACAGACAGAACGCCCAGTCACATCTATGCAATTTATTTGTAATATAAAAGCCTCCCCCACCTCCCTGTGTTTTTGGTGCTCTAACTGGTGTTTAAACCCAAGATAATCAAATATTTTGGGACATTAGGCTAGAAGCATCCCATGGTAAACTCTAGAGAAGTCCAATCTTACTCTCAAGAAAATATACTCAAAAAAACAGACTATAAAAAAGAAGGAAGTGCTTACAGAGCACCTGCAGCTCTTCTGAAAGGGAAAAAGAAAAGGAAAAGTCCAAAGGAAAGAAAAGGAAAAGTCCAAGGGAAGAAAGACTTTGGCTCGTAGAAAAAATAAAAAGAAAAGAGAAAAAAAGTAGGAAAGATACAGAAAGAACCTGTGAGTTCAACCAACTCTTTGATTTCTTTCATATACTTACCTGATTCCTACAGAGAATTTGTTTTCCTTCTACTTAAATAGCAAACAAAAATTGTCAAGGCAAGGTGAGAAAAAGAAGACCACAACCAAAGGAATAGGGACGTCCCAAAACAGAACCCTGATTAGTGCCCAGGGCTGTTTTATCGTAGATCAAGATCAGAAGATCCTGAACTCTTTGTTAGCCAAAGATTTAATATATACTTCCAGCTTTTCAGAATCTAAGTGTTTCACCAAAAATCAGTATGTAAAACATGTAAACTAACACAAGTATAATGATGATTAGAAAACAAAAACTACTTCAAAATTAAGATTTTTATACAAAGAGCCATGATCTTTTAAATAAGTCTGATGTACAAAACAAAGGAAATGCTAAAGATTGCACGTTAATGAATATATATGCATATTTCTTGCTGTTAATGAAATGACACAAGTATGAGTCTACTGCAGATGAAAAACTAGAATAACTGGATCCCAGAATAGAAAACACGAACTTGAACCTTAATTTATAACCCTACACAAAAATTAACTTACAGCAAATTATGGACCTGAACGTAAAAGCCAAAACTTTTCATAAGAAAACATAGGAGAAAAGCTTCAAGACCTTAGGATAGGCAGAGATCTTTTAGGATGCAAAATGCATCCATAAAAGAAATAACTGGCAAATGGGACTCAAAATTTTAAATAGCTGCTTTCCTAAAGACACTGGTAAGAAAATGAAAAGGCAAGCACAGACTGGGAGAAAATATTCGCATTACAAATTATCTGATAAAGCACCTTGTATCCAGACATATATTTAAAAAAACAACTCTATAATCCAATAATGGAAGACACATTTTAAAGGGACAAAAGATTTGAACAGACAAAGAAAGATACACCAATGGCCAATAAGCACATGCAAAGGTGCTCAACATCTGCAGTCTTCAGGAAAATGCAAATTAAAACCACACTGAGATACCACTATACACTAACTGGAATGGCTAAAAATTAAAAGACTGATAATACCAAGTGTTAACAAGGATGTGGAACAACTAGAACTCTCATACATTGCTGGTGGGAATGTAAAATGGTGGAAATTTCTTATAAAGGCAAGCATATATTTACATATGACCCAGCAACTTCACTCCTAAGATAAATGAAAACTCATGTCCACATAAAGACTGGTAAACAAATGTTCACAGCAGTTTTGCTCATAAGAGCCAAAAACTAGAAACAACTCAATTGTCCATCAACAGATAAATGGATAAACAAACTGTGGTATAGCCATTACAATAAAATACTACTTAGCAAGAAAAAAAGGGAACTACTCACACAGGCAACAAACATGGATGAATCACAAAAACATCATGTTAAGCAAAAGAAAGCAGATACAAAAGAGAGTACATACTACATGATTCCAATGTAGAACAGGCAAAAAGTAAACTGGTAAGAAAAAGCAGATTAGTGGTTGCCTAGGGGCAGGATGGGGTGGAGAGGTAAGAATGACTGCAAAGAGACATGAAGGAACTTTTTGCGTTGATGGAAATGTTCTATACATTAATTAAGGTAATGGTTACATGAGTATTCATCTGTCAAGACTTAGTGAACTTGTACACTTAAAATGACTGCATCTTATCTTATGTAAATTAGATCTCAAAGAAGTTAATTTTCAACATTTAAAAAATGAGTGAGACCTCAATTCTACAGACTACTAAATACTAAACAGTATTTGAATTCACAGTGTCACCACTCCTACAAAATAGGAAACTGCAATGGGGGCAGAGGAAAGATAACCCATCAGAATTTAACCATTTTTCTTTTGTTTAATGTTGCTTCCTTCAACTAATTAGGAAAAACTCTAAATAGAATGGGTATAAATACATAAAATCAAGGGAAACGGCATTCTTTATAAATTTCTAGTACATAACACAATAAATATAAGTATCAGAGAATACTGTTTTACAGGAATCTTTTAAAATGCACACCCACTTTTGGAAACATAAACATCTGATGACCTTCTTTACAGTCATTTGAAATTTCAAAATAAGTTACGTACTTTGAATTTTTAAAAGTCAAGACAACTGCAGCACTGAATATATATATTTTTCATGCTATAATCATCCCTCCCAGTTATCTCATCTCATTTCCAAAGGGCTGAAAATGAGTGAATTGAAAGATTCTAATATTGATGTTTCCTGTGCTAAGCCACTCGGCTTCTTAAGCAGACTTTCTTCCAGGTCCCTGTAGAGAATCGGGTACTTGTACACAATGAGGGAGAGGAGTAGTGGGGGTTAAGAGTTTGCTATGTTTGTGTACTTCACTTGAATATAATGTACCTAAAGTATTTAGCTTAATGCCTGACAAATACTAAGGGCTCATAAATGTTAGGTATTATTTTATTATGACTAGGGGCGGGTTGCGCTTGGATTTTCCTGCTCAGAAATAGATGACTCATTTACCCATGCCATCAATTAAAAATACATTTGGGTTAATGAACTCCTATCATTAATGTAAATGCTCCTTAGAAGGATCAATTCTCATTTACGATGTCTTTGTGTGAATTTTGTTTCGGTTTAATAGACCAGCAAATTACTTTGAGACGGGGAAGGAAGTAAGGAAATTTTGCAGAGCTTCTTGTGATAGATAACTTTAGAAGATGAGAGACAGCATGACGCCCTCAAGAAACAAATCATCTCCTCTTATAAAACTTTCCCTAAATATCAAGACTGGGTTAGGTGCCCCCTTCTGGACTCCCACTGCACCCTCTATTTACTCTCAGAGTATCTTTATCACTCACAACTGATTTGTATTTGTTTTTATCCTCTCATTAGATTAAATACTCCCCTGAAAGAGTTCAGGGGCTCTATCTTGTTTACAAACTTATCTCAGGACCTGGCATATGTTCTGGCACAAAAGGAACTTTTTTAAAATTGCTAATGAATTAATGAAAATCACAAAAGTATAGGAGTCTAGAGATGAACGGAAGCTCAGGAAGGGAGGTGATCAGAGAGAAAAAAAATACCACTACACACAGTTAACTTTAGCAAATATGCTTAGGGTCCTAACAGACTGCTAAGTACTGAAAAAATTTATTAGGGTTGCCTCAGAATACTGCAGACCTGTATTCTCCAATTCAAAATTGTTCAGCATGATAACTTTCCCCTTTAGTTCTACATTAAAAGGAGATGAGGAACAAAGAAGAAAGAGGAAAAAGGGAAAGAGCTATGTGTGCTGATATCATATTCATCTTTTTCCTCTCCTCAACCCCACTATACTGTCCATTTATCAATATTATTATTCTAAGTCCATCTACTAATCTGAGACTCTGATATACTTGAATATCTAAGAATTACTAGACTACCAATACAAAAAGAAAACATACACACATAGCCAATTCAGAATCTGTAGAATTCAAATTACTGAAATGTTCTACTTATTGTAGACCAGAAGCTATTTTAACCCACCACACAGGATGAACTCCACCCTTAACACTGACATCACCAATACTGACTATCATATTTCTGAAATGTCCTTTTTGACAAAAAAAAAAAAATCCACTTTGTTTTAGCAAATTTGCATTGAGCATCTGTCTGCTAGTTATTTAACACTGTAACCTGTAGGTGTTATGAGGAATACAAAACAACTAGGAGTCTTTGCTCTCAAAGAACTTAAAATCTTGAAAGGGAAGGATAATAGAGAAACAAATAGGGAAACAATGGCAACATCTAACTAAAATATGATATAACAGGCCCTATATGTTATTAAAGAAGGGAGAGAGAAAAGGTGGACTCCTAATTCCAAAATAACCATTTTTGAATTTCACTAATTAAAAAAAAAAAAAACTTTCCATCATTTTAACTTTTTCTGGTTCTTACAAACACATATAGCCCATGGTTTGTTTGTTGTTTGTTGGCTTATTTTGCTAATTCCCTTATTCTCTGGTATAAAGAGTATTAATTATAATCACCATACAAGTGTGTTTATCTCTGAATATAAGTTTTTATAAGGTCACAAAATCACTTTAATATGAACTGTTTAATATGAGCTGTAACCAAGCACTTTGTATGAAGGCAGGCAGAAGAGTGTTCAACAAGTAAGGTAACGATAAAGCCTAAATTTGAAATGTAGTCACAGGAATATTTCTTCACTCTCATTGTTCTTAGAGCCATATGAACATTTTTTTCCACAATTATCTAGTTTTTTTTTTTTTTTAATAAATTTATTTATTTATTTTTGGCTGCATTGGGTCTTCGTTGCTGCGCGTGGGCTTTCTCTAGTTGTGGTGAGCGGGGGCTACTCTTCGTTGCGGTGCGCAGGCTTCTCATCGCGATGGCTTCCCTTGCTGTGGAGCACGGGCTCTAGGCACCTGGGCTTCAGCAGTTGTGGCACGCGGGCTTCAATAGTTGTGGCTTGTGGGCTCTAGAGCGCAGGCTCGGTAGTTGTGGCGCACGGGCGTAGTTGCTCCTCGGCATGTGGGATCTTCCCGGCCCAGGGCTCGAACCCGTGTCCCCTGAATTGGCAGGCTGATTCTTAACCACTGCGCCACCAGGGAAGCCCCACAACTATCTAGTTTTTAAGTGCATATGGAATATTGGTAATCAAGTGCATATCTCTATTATCATACTTACAAAAAAGGAATTCTTTTGTACCAGACTGTAAACTTCTAGAAAGCAGGTACAGTCTCCTATTATCTTGATATCTATCCCTTAACATAGTACCTGGCATATAACAGGTGCTCAATGAATATTTACTAAGTAAATCTGAACTTATTTTATAAATAAATCATACTCAGTCACTTTTCAAGAAAAAGTAAAATCATATCCATGAAAACTATGCCAAGTAGAGAAATACTTCTACACAGACACTAACCTTCTGCCCTGGCTAAATTCTAACCAAAGTAATTTGATACTCCATCTATCCTAAAATAACTCCTCTAGTTCTTTACTTCCTGTCTTTTAAGGAATATGATATTTCACCTGGAAGCTGATAATAAATGTCATGCTTCACATTATCAGTGAAGTAAAGATAGATGGTCTATCAAATTTATGTAAATATTATCCTTTCCTATTTTTTTTTCTCTTTAGAAACAAAGGACATGTTTTCCTGTTATAATAATGTGGCTTTTTTTTCTTTTTAAATGCTTTTTTACTGAAGTACCATTAATTTACAATATTCTGTTAGTTTCAGGTATACAGCATAGTGATTCAGTGTTTTTGCAGATTATAATCCATTATTACAAGATACTGGATATAGTTCCCTGTGCTATACAGTATATCCTTGTTGCTTATCTATTTTATATATAGTAGTTTGTATCTATTAATTCCATACCTCAAATTTGTCCCTCCTCCCTCCCCTCTTTCCTTTGGTAACCAAAAGTTTGTTTTCTATATCTGTGAGTCTGTTTCTGTTTTGCATATATTGATATATTCATTTGTATTATTTTTTAGATTCCACATATAAGTAATATCATATAGTATTTGTCTAAGCATAATGCTCTCTAGGTCCATCCACATTGCCGCAAATGGCATTATTTCTTTTTCTTTTATGGCTGAGTAATATTTCTTGGTGTGTGTGTATGTGTCTCTATGTGTGTGTATACACAAGACATCCTTTTTTCAAATTGAACTATAGTTGACTTACAATATTGTGTTAACTTCAGGTGTACAGCTAAGCAATTTAGTTATATACATATATATTTTTTCAGATTTTCCATTATAGGTTATTACAAGATATTGAATGTAGTTCCTGTGCTATATACATCTACTTAATCCAATAATCTGCTGACAAGCACCTGAGTTGCTTCCAAATCTTGGCTATTGTAAGTAGTGTTGCTATGAACATTGTGGTGCACATGTCTTTTCAAATTAGTGTTTTCCTTCTTCCAGATATATACCCAGGAGTGGAACTGCTGACTCATATGGCAGTTCTATTTTTAGTTTTTTAAGGAACCTCCAAACTGTTTTCCACAGTGGCTGCACCAACTTACATTCCCTCCAATGGTGTACAAGGGTTCCCTTTGCTCCACATCCTCTCTAACATTTGTTATTTGTAGACTTTTTAACGGTAGCCATTCTGACAGGTGTGAGGTGATACCTCATTGTCGTTTTGATTTGCATTTCTTAATAATTAGCAATGATGAGCACCTTTTCACATGCCTGCTACCCATCCGCATATCTTCTTTGAAAAATGTCTATTCAATTCCTCTGTGAACTTTCTGATTGGCTTGGGTTTTGTTTTCTTTTTTTTCAATATTGAATTGTATGAGCTGTTTGTATACTTTGGATATTAACCCCTTGCTGGTCACATCATTTGCAAATGTTTTTTCCCCATACCATAGGTACTCTTTTCATTTTTTGCTGTGCAAAAGCTTTTAAGTTTAATTAGGTCCCACTTGTTTATTTCTGCTCTTATTTCTTTTGCCTCAGGAGACTGATCCAAGAAAACTTTGCTACAATTTATTTCAAAGAGTGTTCTGCCTATGTTCTCTTCTAGGAGTTTTATGGTTTCAGATCTTACATTTAGGTCTTTAAACCATTTTGAGTTTATTTTTGTATATAGTGTGAGGGAATGTTACAATTTCATTGTTTTACACATGGCTGTCCAGCTTTCCCAGCACAACTTGTTGAAGAGACTGTCTTTTCTCCATTGCATACCTTGCCTCTTTTGTTGTAGATTAATTGACTGTAGATGCGTGGATTTATTTCTGGGCTCTCTATTCTGTTCCATTGATCTATGTGTCTGTTTCTGTGCCAATACCATGCTGTCTTGGTTACTGCAGCTTTGTAGTATAGTCTGAAGTTTGGGAGGGTTATACCTCCAGTTTGTTCTTTTGTCTCAGGATTGCTTTGGCAATTTGAGGTCTCTGGTAGTTCCATATAAATTTTAGGATTATTTGTTCTAGTTCTGCAGAAAATGTCCTGGGTACTTTGATACGGACTGCATTTAAATCTGTAGATTGCTTTGGATAGTATGGCCATTTTAATATTATTCCTCCAATCCAAGAGCCTGGGATATCTTTCCATTTCTTTGAATCATCTTCAATTTCCTTCATCAGAGTTTTACAGTTTGCAAAGTAAAGTTCTTTCACTTCCTTGCTTAAGTTTATTCCTAGTATTTTATTTTTTTGATGTGATTTTAAATGGAATTGTCTTTTTTACTTTCTCTTTCTGATATTTCATTATTAGTGTATAGAAACGCAACAGATTTCTGTATATTAATCTTGTATCCTGCAACATTCCTGAATTCATTTATTAGTTCTAGTAGTTTCTCAGCAGATAATTTAGTATTCTCTAGAGTTTCATGTCATTTGCAAAGAGTGACAGTTTTACCTCTTCCCTACTAATCTGTATAACGTTTATTTACTTTTCTTGTCTGATTACTGTGGCTGGGACTTCCAATACCATGTTAAACGGAAGCAGTGAGAGTGAGCATCCTTGCCTTGTTTCTGAATTTAGCAGGAAGGCTTTCAGCTTTTCACTGTTGAGTATTACGTTGGCTGTGTGTTTGTTTTATCTTTACTATGTTGAGATATGTTCCCTCTATACCCACTATGATGGGAGTTTTCATCATGAATGGATGCTGAATTTTGTCAAATGCTTCTTCTGCATCTGTTGAGATGATCATGTGATTTTTGTCTTTCCTTTTGTTAATGTGGTGTATCACATTGATTTGTGTATGTTGAACTATCTTTGTGACCCTGGAATAAATCCAACTTGATCATGGTATATGATCCTTTTTATGTATTGTAGGATTTCGTTTGCTTATATTTTGTTGAGGATTTTGCATCTATATTTATCAAAGATACTGGCTTGTAATTTTTTATAATGTCTTTGTCTGGTTTTGGTATCAGGTGGCCTCATAAAATGAATTTTGGGGTGTTCCCTCCTCCTCAATTTTTTGGAATAGCTTAAGAAGGATACGTATAAGTTCTTTATATGTTTGGTAGGATTCCCCTATGAAGCCATCTGGTCCAGGACTTTTGTTTGCTGGGAGTTTTTTTTTTTTTTTTTTTTTTAATTATAGACTCAACTTCACTTCTAGTGATTGGTCTGTTCAAGTTGTCTGTTTCTTCTTGACTCAGTCTTGGCAGGCTGTATGTTTCTAGAAATTTGTCCATTTCTTCTAGGTTGTCTGATTTGTTGGCATATACCTGTTCATAGTATTCTCTTATGATTTTCTGTATCTCTGTGGTATCAGATGCTATTTCTCCTCTTTCATTTCTTTTTTTTTATTTGTTTGTTTTGTTTTTTGGTATATTTTTTTAATTGAAGTATTGTTGATTTACAACGTTGTGTTAATTACTGCTGTACAGCAAAGTGACTCAGTTATACATATATACACATTCTTTTTCATATTCTTTTCCATTATGGTTTAGCACAGGATATTAAATATAGTTCCCTGTGCTACACAGTAGGACATTAATGTTTATCCATTCTATATATACCAGTTTGCATCTGCTAGTCCCAAACTCCCAATCCATCCCTCTCCCACCCCCCGCCCCCTTGGCAATCACCAGTCTATTGTTTATGTCCGTGATTCTGTTTCTGTTTCATAGATAGGTTCGTTTGTGTCATACTTTAGGTTCCACATATAAATGATATCATATGGTATTTGTCTTTCTCTTTCTGACTTACTTCACTTAGTATGATAATCTCTAGCTGCATCCATGTTGCTGCAAATGTGGCATTACTTCGTTCTTTTTTATGGCTGAGTACTATTCCATTGTATATATGTACCACATCTTCTTTATCCATTCATCTGTCAATGAAGGTTGTTTCCATGTCTTGGCTATTGCAAATAGTGCTGCTATGAACATAGGGGTGCATGTACCTTTTTGAATTATAGGTTTGTCTGGATATATGCCCAGGAGTGGGATTGCTGGAACATATGATAATTCTATTTTTAGTTTTCTGAGGAACCTCCATACTGTTTTCCACAGTGGCTGCACCAACTTACATTCCCACCAAAAGTGTAAGAGGGTTCCCTTTTCTCCACACCCTTTCCAGCATTTGTTATTTGTAGACTTTTTAATGATGGCCATTCTCACAAGGGTGAGGTGGTACCTCATTGTAGTTCTGATTTGCATTTCTCTAATAATTAGTGATGTTTAGCATCTTTTCATGTGCCTATTGGCCATCTGTATTTCTCCTTTGGAGAAATGTCTATTTAGGCCTTCTGCTCATTTTTCGATTGGGTTGTTTGTTTTTTTGTTGTTGAGGTGTATGAGCTGTTTGTATATTTTGGAAATTAAGCCCTTGTCGGTCACATCATTTGCAAATATTTCCTCCCATTCTGTAGGTTGCCTTTTCATTTTGTTTATGGTTTCCTTTGCTGTGCAAAAGCTTATAAGTTTGAACAGGTCCTATTTGTTTATTTTTGTTTTTATTCTCTTTCATTTCTTATTTGCATCCTTTTTTCTTCTTGGTGAATCTGGCTAAAGGTTTATCAATTTTGTTTGTCTTTTCAAAAAATACCGTTTGGGCTTCCCTGGTGGCGCGGTGGTTGGGAGTCTGCCTGCTAGTGCAGGGGACGCGTGTTCGAGCCCTGGTCTGGGAAGATCCCGCATGCCGCGGAGCGACTGGGCCCGTGAGCCACACCTGCTGAGCCTGCGCGTCTGGAGCCTGTGCTCCGCAACGGGAGAGGCCACGATAGTGAGAGGCCCGCGCACCGCGATGAAGAGTGGCCCCCACTTGCCGCAACTAGAGGAAGCCCTCGCACAGAAACGAAGACCCAACATAGCAATCAATCAATCAATCAATAAATCTTTAAAAAAAAAAAAAGAGCAATGTTCTATAAAAAAAAAAATACTGTTTGGTTTCATTAATCTTTTCTATTGTTTTATCTCTAATTAATTTATTTCCTCTCTAATCTTTACTATTTCCTTCCTTCT
The DNA here is from genome assembly GCF_028021215.1 of Eschrichtius robustus. Taxonomy (NCBI): domain Eukaryota; kingdom Metazoa; phylum Chordata; class Mammalia; order Artiodactyla; family Eschrichtiidae; genus Eschrichtius; species Eschrichtius robustus. The sequence goes on from NC_090834.1 coordinate 12,662,907, forward strand.
ACTGACTTAGGGCTTTGTGTGTTCTCTAAATCTTTTAGGTGGTGGTTAGGTTGTCATCTGAGATTTTTCTTGTTTCTTGAGAAAGGCCTGTATCACTATGAACTTCCCTCTTAGAACTGCTTTTGCCGCACCCCATAGATTTTGGAAAGTTTTGTTTTCATTTTCATTTGTCTCGAGGTATTTCCCAATTTCCTTTTTGATTTCATCATTCACCCATTGGTTTTTCAGTAGCATATTGTTTAGTCTCTACATGTTTGTTCTTTTCCTGTTTTTTTTTTCTGTAGTTGATTTCTAGTTTCATGCTGTTGTGGTTGGAAATTATGCTTGATATAATTCCTATGCTCTTAAATT